>NC_143026.1:64512500-64860000 GCF_057628025.1 Oncorhynchus mykiss
TATTTTAAAACTTTGTTTAAAACCAAAAATCAATATAGAACCAGGAGAGACAAATCAACATGTGGCGCGACTACAGGGAAGCAGAACCGACACGCTCCCATCCCTGATCACATCCTCTACTCTACGCCGGCTCCCTGACGTGGGAGAGGGATGGAGGGGGGAAAGAATGGAGGGAGGGGGGATGGCATGGAAAATTCTGCCACCAATGAGTGGTGTGGCGAATCGGAGCCCTCGTTTATAATGTATATCATGGATTCATGGATTCGTGAGAGATTTTCCTCTCTCCTCTTCGTGGCAGTGCCTGGAACTGCCCGTGGGGGCAATTTCAATATCCCGTACTGTTGGTACTTTCATACTGTTAATTAACATATAGCCCATGTTCCTAAGTGTTGCTCCTCACTGTGCGAGTCAAACAGGATTAAAAGCTCCATGACTGTATGTAAACACATTTTATTCCCGATTATTCAAATCACACGGCAGTACAGGAAGATGGCGCCGACAAACATGCCAGCGCTGCCTCTAGTGCCTAAGCAACTTTCCACAAGCCCTTCGCTACACCCGCAATACCATCTGCTAAGCATTTCATTTGATGGTGTTGGTGGATAACCTCTCGCCGGAGTTATTTTCCTTTTCAACCTTGAAGTCAGTATATCAGTGCTTTCTGGGTTGAAAATGAGAAGCGATGCAAGGTTGTGAAACAGACGGGCTTCTAATCTAAGCAATATTCTGGTAACACTTTACATGAGGTGCAAAGGATACAAAGGATACCGTCATGTAAAATGTCACCAGAATATTCCTATGTATTGCAATACTGTGTATAATCTTCCAAAACCAACAGCCTCACCTTTCCCTGCCTTCCATCCACATGTAAACAGGCTGGACAGCCAGCGTGGGCATCGCGTTGCGAGGAGAAATGAAATAAAGAAACATAACAACTGGCTACTTAACCACAGTCTCTCTCATTGAAACCTGATGAGGCCCGCCGTCTCGGCAAACTTCAACAAACGCTAAGTGACACGCTTAAGTGGGTTCAGGTTGCATCCGGGTAATTCAGTAAAAATACAAATGAGGCCGGCTGTGAAAACCAATCACTATCCCCTGATTCAAACCAGGACGCCGTTCGCCGGCCACCTTCCTCCTCTCATCTCCTCTCCTCCATCGACTGGGTCTCTGATTGAGCTTGAGCATAAACAGCCTGATGGACGGACGCCATTGATCTCCCTCATTGGGAATCGATAACAAATAACCTCACTGTTCACTGGCAATTATGGCACCTGTCCACCAGGCCTAGCCTCTTTCTTTGGGGCCCATTGTAATGGGTGACCTTCAGCTCCTCTACCTGTTCCTTTCCCTTCCCCCTCAGGTAGAGTTTAAGCCCAGGGTCTGGGGGGCCTTTTGGGGTTCAGATGCAGCCCTGTGGGAGACGATGGTGGGGGAACAGAAGCATCTCCCATGACAGATCAATCATGGCCTCACCACAAGGCAACGGGCCAGCTCTCGGCTGCTAATAGAATCCCAATGTCACAGATGACATTAGCCACTGGATCTGCTAGCTGTTAGCCCCAAGGTGGAGATGATGCTCCAGGTTAAGTCACGCCACCTATCTCCCCATTGACCTAGCAGGAGCAGGACAGACAGCTGCCATCTTGACATTCAGAACTACTAATCTCTATATGATAATGTGAACACATACGTTGACTACCACGGTCATTCTACTTCTATGGTGAGCATGTGATATTCTCTCTGATTGTGTGACTCCTCAGCCCCTAAAGATCTGGAGCTACCTAATTAAACAGAGTGGGGTAATATTCTCTCTCTGTCTCTCTCTCTCCCCCTCCCTTCTTCCATCCCCCTCTTTCAAGAAGAAGCGGCAGCAATTTCAGGGCTTTCATTAACCTTCCAACTCGGAGCGAGAGGAGCTAGTGTGCGAGGCGATGATTCATAGGACAGATTATGTTCCATGTTCCTTCACAGACAGTTGTTCCTATACTGGAGCGGGAGGGGAGAGGGAGAGGTAGGACAGGAGATGAGGGATGAGTTGTGTGGGAATCTTGGTCACTAGAAGAGACAGAATTCAGAGGGGCTTAAAAGCTCCTGATGAAGATGAAGAGGATGTAACTCCTGATGAAGATGAAGAGGATTTAGCTCCTGATGAAGATGATGAGGGTTTAGCTCCTGGTGAAGAGGATTTAGCTCCTGATGAAGACGAAGAGGATTTAGCTCCTGATAAAGATGAAGAGGATGTACCTCCTGATGAAGATGAAGAGGATTTAGCTCCTGATGAAGATGACGAGGGTTTAGCTCCTGATGAAGAGGATTTAGCTCAAATCAAATTTATTTGTCACATACACATGGTTAGCAGATGTTAATGCGAGTGTAGTGAAATGCTTGAAGAGGATTTAGCTCCTGATGAAGATGATGAGGGTTTAGCTCCTGGTGAAGAGGATTTAGCTCCTGATGAAGACGAAGAGGATTTAGCTCCTGATAAAGATGAAGCGGATGTAACTCCTGATAAAGATGAAGAGGATTTAGCTCCTGATAAAGATGAAGAGGATTTAGCTCCTGATGAGGATGATGAGTGTTTATCTCCTGATGAAGGGGATTTAGCTCCTGATAAAGATGAAGAGGATTTAGCTCCGGATAAAGCTGAAGAGGATGTAACTCCTGATGACGATGATGAGGGTTTAGCTCCTGATGAAGATGATTTAGCTCCTGATGAAGAGGATGTAACTCCTGATAAAGATAAAGAGGATTTATCTCCTGATGAAGATGATTTATCTCCTGATGAAGAGGATGTAACTCCTGATAAAGATGAAGAGGATTTAACTCCTGATGAAGATGAAGAGGATGTAGCTCCTGATGAAGATGAAGAGGATTTAGCTCCTGATAAAGATGAAGGGGATGTAATTCCTGATAAAGATGAAGGGGATTTAGCTCCTGATGAAGCGGATTTAGCTCCAGATAAAGATGAAGGGGATTTATCTCCTGATGAAGAGGATTTTTCTCCTGATAAAGAGGATTTAGCTCCTGATAAAGATGAAGAGGGTGTAGTTCCTGATAAAGATGAAGGGGATTTAGCTCCTGATAGAGATGAAGAGGATTTAGCTCCGGATAAAGCTGAAGAAGATGTAACTCCTGATGAAGGTGATGAGGGTTTAGCTCCTGATGAAGAAGATTTAGGTCCTGATAAAGATGAAGAGGATTTAGCTCCTGATGAAGAGGATGTAACTCCTGATAAAGATGAAGAGGATTTAACTCCTGATGAAGATGAAGAGGATGTAGCTCCTGATGAAGATGAAGAGGATTTAGCTCCTGATAAAGATGAAGGGGATGTAATTCCTGATAAAGATGAAGGGGATTTAGCTCCTGATGAAGCGGATTTAGCTCCAGATAAAGATGAAGGGGATTTATCTCCTGATGAAGAGGATTTTTTTCCTGATAAAGAGGATTTAGCTCCTGATAAAGATGAAGAGTGTGTAGTTCCTGATAAAGATGAAGGGGATTTAGCTCCTGATAGAGATGAAGAGGATTTAGCTCCGGATAAAGCTGAAGAAGATGTAACTCCTGATGAAGACGATGAGGGTTTAGCTCCTGATGAAGATGATTTAGCTCCTGATGAAGATGATTTAGCTCCTGATGAAGATGAAGAGGATTTAGCTCCTGATAAAGATGAATAGGATGTAACTCCTGATAAAGATGAAGATGATTTAGCTCCTGATGAAGATTATTTAGCTCCTGATGAAGAGGATGTAACTCCTGATAAAGATGAAGAGGATTTAACTCCTGACGAAGATGAAGAGGTTGTAGCTTCTGATGAAGATGAAGAGGGTTTAGCTCCTGATGAAGATGAAAAGGAATTTAGCTCCTGATAAAGATGAAAAGGATGTAATTCCTGATAAAGATGAAGGGGATTAGCTCCTGATGAAGAGGATTTAGCTCCTGATAAAGATGAAGAGGATGTAATTCCTGACAAAGATGAAGAGGATTTAGCTCCTGCATATGAGCTCCTATATAGTCTCCACTAAGTTAATAGTATATATTTGCCATGTGAAAGTGTAGAGGCAGATACAGCCTTTTAGCTACAGTATAGCACATTCCCACTACGTTCGCTGGTGTCTTAATGTCGTTTATTTGCATTGTGCTACTTGTATTACAGACTAACTATTAAATCATGAAGCCATACATCTAGTAGTGGTATTACCATGTATCTGAAATAGATCACACTCCATCTCCCCCTCTAACACTCCACCTCCCCTCCCTCTCTCTCTCACCCCTCCCTCTCTCTCTCTCACCCATCTCTCTCTCTTCCTCCCTCCCCACCAACTCGCTGTGTGCGACATGACATTTGGTCAGTAGTGTGACGCTCCCCCCAGGGCCACAAGGCCCCATGGTCCCCAGCAGAGGTCTGACTGCAGCTCGACAACCTTAATTAATGAGGAAATGGAGAGGAAATAAAGAGTTATTTCCCAACGAGCGGCTGCCTCGTTTATATTTTGCCCTCTATTATCTACTTGACCTAATCCTAAACCCACATGATCAGCCTAGTGACCCCTCTTTACATGAACTAGTGTGTATACAGTGTACTATGGAAGATGAAGTCAGAATGACAATATAGATACAATGTCACCTTCCCTAATCCATGTCTAGGTACTATACATCCGTCCTTGTATAACACATGTACTGTATTACTGGCTTCAAGAAAGTATTCATACCCCTTGACTTATTGCACATTTTGTTGTGTTACAGGCTGAATTCAAAATGTATTAAATAAAATAAACATTTCACCCATCTACAAATAATACCCCATGATGACAAAGTACATTTTTTGTTATTGATACTAGCACATTTTTTGAAAATGAAATACAGAAATGTCATTTACATAAGTATTCACACCACTTTGCGTTGACACTCCATTTTTATCTCAGGTGCATCCAATTTCCTTTGATCATCCTTGATGTCACTACAACTTGATTGGAGTCCACCTGTGGCCAATTCAATTGTTTGGACATGATTTAGAAAGAAACACACCTGTCTATATAAGGTCCCACAGTTGACAAGGGCATGTCAGAGCAGAAACTATATCCTAAAGCCCAAGGAACTGTCCATAGATCTCTTAGATAGAATTGTGATGAGGAAAATATCTAGGGTAGGGTATTAAACTATTTCTAGTTTTCAAGAGCACAGTGGCCTGCATCATACAGTTGAAGTCGGACGTTTACATACACCTTAGCCAAATACATTTAAAATCCGTTTTTCACAATTCCTGACATTTAATCCTAGTAAAAATTCCCTGTCTTAGGTCAGTTAGGATCACCACTTTATTTTAAGATTGTGAAATGTCAGAATAATAGTAGAGAGAATGACATATCTATACTTTGTTTGACATGTTTCTACGACCTGTAATATCACTTTTGGGATTTTTCGTCTGGCCTTTCGGCTGGAATTGCACGCTCGTTTTGATTTATTTACCAAACGCCCTAACAAAAGGAGGTATTTGGACATAAATGATTAACTTTATTGAACAAATCAAACATTTATTGTCAAACTGGGATTCCTGGGAATGCATTCTGATTTATAAAGATAATCAAAGGTAAGTGAATATTTATAATGCTATTTCTGACTAATGTTGACTACACAACATGGCGGATATCTCTTTGGCTGTTTTGGTCTCTGAGCGCCGTACTCAGATTATTGCATGGTATGCTTTATTCCGTAAAGTTTTTTTGAAATCTGACACAGCGGTTGCTTAAGGAGAAGTTAAAGTTCCATGTATAATAATTGTAACTTTTATCAATGTTTATTATGAGTATTTCTGTAAATTGATGTGGCTCTCTGCAAAATCACTGCATGTTTTGGAACTACTGAACATAACACGCCAAAATATACTGCAATTTTTTAAATAGTAATATGCACTTTATCAAACAAAACATACATGTATTGTGTAACATGAAGTCCTATGAGTGTCTATATTACCTATATTTCTGCTTTTTGTTACTCCTCTCTTTGGCTGGAAAAAAATGGCTGTGTATTTCTGTAACTTGGTGGTGACCTAACATAATCATTTGTGGTGCTTTCGCTGTATAGCCTTTTTGAAATCAGACACTGTGGCTGGATTAACGAGAATTGTATCTTTAAGATGGTGTAAAATACTTATATGCTTGAGGAATTTTAATTATGAGATTTTTGTTGTTTTGAATTTGGCGCCCTGCACTTTCACTGGCTGTTGGCGGGGTGGGACGCTACCGTCCCGAATATCACAGAGAGGTTAACTTTGGTCAAACGTTTCAGGTAGCCTTCCACAAGCTTTCCACAACAAGTTCGGTGAATTTTGTCCCATTCCTCCTGACAGAGCTGGTGTAACTCAAATCAAATTCAAATCAAATGTATTTATATAGTCCTTCTTACATCAGCTGATATCTCAAAGTGCTGTACAGAAACCCAGCCTAAAACCCCAAACAGCAAGCAATGCAGGTAACTGAGTCAGGTCTGCAGGCCTCCTTGTACGCACAGGCTTTTTCAGTTCTGCCCACAAATTTTCTATAGGATCGAGGTCAGGGTTTTGTGATGGCCACTCCAATACCTTGACTTTGTTGTCTTTAAGCCATTTTGCCACAGCTTTGGAAGTATGCTTGGGGTCATTGTCCATTTGGAAGACCCATTTGCGACCAAGCTTTAACTTCCTGACTGATGTCTTGAGAAGTTGCTTCAATATATCCACATAAATTTCCGTCCTCATGACGCCATCTATTTTGTGAAGTAGCAAAGCACCCCCAAAACATGATGCTGCCACCCCCGTGCTTCACGGGTGGGATGGTGTTCTTCTGCTTGCAAGCCTCCCCCTTTTTCCTCCAAACATAACGATGGTCATTATGGCCAAACAGTTCTATTTTTGTTTCATCAGACCAGAGGACATTTCTCCAAAAAGCACAATCTTTGTCCCCATGTGCAGTTGCAAACCGTAGTCTGACTTTTTTATGACGGTTTTGGAGCAGTGGCTTCTTCCTTGCTGAGCGGTCTTTCAGGTTGTGTCGATATAGGACTCGTTTGACTGTGGATATAGATACTTTTGTACCTGTTTCCTCCAGCATCTTCACAAGGTCCTTTGCTGTTGTTCTGGGATTGATTTGCACTTTCGCACCAAAGTACGTTCATCTCTAGGAGACAGAAAGCTCCTCCTTCCTGAGCGGTATGACGGCTGCGTGGTCCCATGGTGTTTATACTTGCGTACTATTGTTTGTACAGATGAACGTGGTACCTTCAGGCGTTTGGAAATTGCTCCCAAGGATGAACCAGACTTGTGGAGGTCTACAGTTTGTTTTCTGAGATCTTGGCTGATTTCTTTTGATTTTCCCATGATGTAAAGCAAAGAGGCACTGAGTTTGAAGGCCTTGAAATACATCCACAGGTATACCTCCAATTGACTCAAATGATGTCATTTAGCCTATCAGAAGCTTCTAAAGCCATGACATAATTTTCTGGAATTTTCCAAGCTGTTTAAAGGCACAGTCAAACTTCTGACCCACTAGAATACAGTGAATTATAAGTGAAATAATCTGTCTGTAAACCATTTTTGGAAAAATGACTTGTGTCATGCACAAAGTAGATGTCCTCACCGACTTACCAAAACTATAGTTTCCTAACAAGAAATTTGTGGAATGGGTGAAAAACAAGTTTTAATTACTCCAACCTAAGTGTATGTACACTTCCGACTTCAACTGTATATGGAACTAGCCAGACTCTGCCTAGAGCTGGCTGTCTGACCAAACTGAGCAACCGGACAAGAAGGACTTTGGTCAGTGAGGTGACCAAAAACACAATGATCACTCTGACAGAACTACCGAGTTCCTTGGCTGAGATGGGAGAACCTGCCAGAAGGACAACAGTCTCTACAGCACTTCACCAATCTGAGCTTTATGGGAGAGTGGCCAGAGGGGTTCCACTCCTGAGAAAAAGGCACATGACAGCACACCTGGAGTTTGCAAAAAGGTACATGACAGCACACCTGGAGTTTGCAAAAAGGCACATGACAGCACACCTGGAGTTTTCAAAAAGGCACATGACAGCACACCTGGAGTTTGCAAAAAGGCACATGACAGCACACCTGGAGTTTGCAAAAAGGCACATGACAGCACACCTGGAGTTTGCAAAAAGGCACATGACAGCACACCTGGAGTTTGCAAAAAGGCACATGACAGCACACCTGGAGTTTGCAAAAAGGCACATGACAGCACACCTGGAGTTTGCAAAAGGCACATGAAAGACTCTGAGATCTTAAGGCTTAAGATTATGTTGTCTGTTGAGACAAAATGTAACTCTTTAGCCTGAATGCAGAGTGCTATGTCTAGAGAAAACCAGGCACAGCTCATCACCCATCTAACACCATCCCTACTGCTGGTGACAGCATTATGTTATTGGATGCTTTTCAGAGTCAGGGACTGCAAGGTTTGTAAGGATGGAAGGAGCAATGAAATTAGCAAAATACAGGCAAATCCTTGATGAGAACCTGCTTCAGAGTGCAAACAACCTTAGACTGGGGGCGAACATTTACGTTCCAACAGGACAATGTCCAAAAGCATACAGCCAAAGCAATACTGGAATGGCTTCCGACTTCAATCCCATAGAACATTTGTGGAAAGACGTGAAGATTGCTGTACAATGCCGCTCCCCGTTTAACTGAACAGAGCTTGAGAAAATCTGCAAGGAAGAATGTGAGAAGATCCCCAAATCCAGATGTGCATAGCTGATACAGACATACCCAAGACGACTCAAAGCTGATACAGACATACCCAAGACGACTCAAAGCTTATACAGACATACCCAAGACGACTCAAAGCTGATACAGACATACCCAAGACGACTCAAAGCGGATACAGACATACCCAAGACGACTCAAAGCGGATACCGACATACCCAAGACGACTCAAAGCGGATACAGACATACCCAAGACGACTCAAAGCGGATACAGACATACCCAAGACGACTCAAAGCTGATACAGACATACCCAAGACGACTCAAAGCTGATACAGACATACCCAAGACGACTCAAAGCGGATACAGACATACCCAAGACGACTCAAAGCGGATACAGACATACCCAAGACGACTCAAAGCGGATACAGACATACCCAAGACGACTCAAAGCTGATACAGACATACCCAAGACGACTCAAAGCTGATATAGACATACCCAAGACGACTCAAAGCTGATACAGACATACCCAAGACGACTCAAAGCTGATATAGACATACCCAAGACGACTCAAAGCTGATACAGACATACCCAAGACGACTCAAAGCATATACAGACTTACCCAAGACGACTCAAAGCTGTAATTGCCGCCAAAGGTGGTGTAAATACTCATGTAAATTACATTTCAGAAATTCATTTTCAATACATTTGGAGAAAACAGATCTAAAAACATGTCATCATGGTGTGTGTAGATGGGTGAGTCCATTTTGAATTCAGGCTGTAACAAGAAAATTTGGAATACGTTGAGGGGTGTGAATACTTTCTGATGGCGCTGCATGTCTGTTCTTCTGTGTATATATGACAATACGGATAGGAGACCAAAAAAAGCAGTGTCA
Source organism: Oncorhynchus mykiss (assembly GCF_057628025.1). Lineage (NCBI taxonomy): Eukaryota > Metazoa > Chordata > Actinopteri > Salmoniformes > Salmonidae > Oncorhynchus > Oncorhynchus mykiss. The sequence goes on from NC_143026.1 coordinate 64,522,088, forward strand.
AGATATCATCTCGACAATCTGGTGCAGACGCTCACCTCTGCTCCGCTTCCTCTCCACCTACCACTAGCTAAATCATCTCTGTCTGTGTGGGTATTCAGGAGAGACCACTTTGTGTTGTGAGTACACAGCATAGCTCCCCTATGAGAGCTTCTCAATATCTCTCCCCAAAGAAATGTCTTCCCAGCCTCACAGTGACAGTCAGACAGTAGCCTCTTCTGTGTGCCTTCATCTCTCTGCTCCATTACCTCACTCTCCTGTGTGAGCCCAGACTGGCTGGCAGGGAGAGAGGGAGAGCGAGGGAGAGAGAGACAGGCCTCTTGTGTTTGTACCTGTATTAATTGAACTAAAGATCAGAAGGTTACTCTCTCCATGATCCCTGTTGTGTGTTTAAACAAACAAAAAAAAACACTGATTACCAGGATGTTCACTCAATGCATCAATCTTGTGTAATTAGAGCCTCTGTTTTGACTCTCTCTCTCTCTTTCTCTCTCTCTCTTGTTTCTTTCTTGCCTTCCCAAAGTCAGACAGTGTCCTCCTTTTAATGAACTAATGAGCCACTGTGCTTGGCTGACCAAGAGTGAGACAAGAAAGGAGACAAACTGGCAGCGAACGCTGCTTTACGAGCCAAATAAAGCGCTTGGCTCTGGGTAGGTTCATCAGTCTCTGGATGGGACAACACCACTAAAGAGTCTACAGCGAGGGCGTCTTGCCAGGGATGGGGAGGCATGTGTAGCATGTTTGCGTGGAAAGGGAAGGACACAGCTGTCAGGTTAAGAGCAGGCACACACACTGGCCCTCAGCATTATCTGTCATATATGTAGTGGGCTGTGAGACGTGAGGACGCTGTGCTGTGTTGGACTGGAGGGGAGCAGATGAGAGTGGTAGTAGAGGGGCATATGGCTGGGTCTTACCCAGATGCTCACGTAAACTGCTGCTGTGTGTGCCATCAGAGGAGAGGGGGAAGAGGGGGGGAGGAGAGGGAGGAGAGACAAATCACTCTGAAGTGTATGGTGTCTGAGCATGCCGCGGCATTGCAGCAGTTTCATAGTCTCTTCTGTCTCTCTTCCTCTTCTCTTCTCTCTTCTCTCTTTCCCCATCTCTCTTCCCCCATCTCTCTTCCTCTCTCTGTCGTATACACAAACAGAGCGACAGTGTGTGTCTTTTTTTATCCTGTGGGTAGGTGCCTTGGTGCTGACAGGCTCAGCCAGTGGCAGGTCCTTTAAATTCACCACTGCCAATTAGAGTCACTCCTGGCGGCGGGAAAAAATGCGTTGGTGATGAGTGCGGCTCTGACAGGCCCGATGTGGAGATGGAAATGCGGTAATTTGGAGTAATTCGGCAACTCGCTGGCGCTTGCCTTGCCTGCCTGTCGGTCTGTCCGCCGGAATAAATGGGGTCAGCGGCGTGTGATCGGCAACTTTCATTTATATGTAAATGACCCCATCGCTGCTGCGGGAGGCAGGCACACATACACTGAGCCTGAGAGGCAACCAACCACCCAGTCTGCCTTCCTGTCCGGGTCTCTCTCTGTATATTCCCCTGTTTCTCTGCCTCTCTCCTACCCGGTCTTCCTCTCTACATAGATCCCTCTCTCCATCCCCTGCCCGCTCCTCCATGCTGCTAGGCCTCTATACAGGGAGAGCTCTGTTGTGGGCGTGCATACAGTGGCATTCAGCATCACTGTGATCTGCTGGATCTGCAATCCTCTTCAGAGAGGAAACATTCACATTCATTTTTCACATTAGAATAAGAGCAGGTGCAAACTGTTGTACTGGGGTTAATGCTCCACTAATCTTCAGTGTCTAATCAACTACAGTGGAGTTGAGAGAGAGACCAGAGAAAATCAGCGCGTGTGTGTGGGAGCCTGGAGGTGTGCTTGCTTGGTTCATTAGCTAGCCTTTATTGTGCTGATGCAGAACCAGGGTCCTGTAAATTCCTGCGTCGGTGTGACAAGATAGATAATTACACTTCCATAAATAATGGAATGCAGCGGCCACTTCCTATAGATGTACCCTAATGAGGCTAATACACAGTGAGAAAGCTGAGGGTGCTTGGCAAGTAGTGGCCTTAATGTTTTGGTTAACTATATCTCACAAAGTAAATATCCTCCTCCTCCATTTTTCCTGATTATGTTTTAAGTGGACAGACTGTATATTAAAGGAGAGTTTAAAAATGGCTGCGGTGCGAGTTGCATTTTGCCTGAGTATCATTTACCAGAAGTTATTCATGAAGAACTGCCTTTGATAATGTTTTGATTTCATTATCAAATCATTCAATTATTTTCTTTATACCGTGTACTTATTTATGTCCAGCCCATCACTGAAATATGTAGGAAGGCATAATTCTGTTCTTTGGACGGTTGAATCTTTTGAATTTAAGCTCTGTAAATAATTCATATGTAGAGAGAAATCCATCTGGGTCGAGGCAAAGCATGCAGACGCAGGGGGGTTTTCACAGCTAAAGAGCCCCTGTTGTGAAGGTGAGATACTTTTTTTCCCTTCAAATTTATAAGGTGATTTTTTTTTTCTCTCTCTCTCTCTCTCTCTCTCTCTCTCTCTCTCTCTCGCGCTCTCTCGCTCTCGCTCTCGCTCTCTCTCTCTCGCTCTTTCTTTTTAAGTGATATGTTTTAATGTGTTCCACAGTGTGTCTTAACTATTTTTCAATCGCAAGATAAAATCCCTCCAAAAAGTGTTTCAAAAAGGAATATTTCAAAAATACTCTTTCAAGCTGTACCCCCCTCTATACCTGCCTCTCTCTGAACTCCATGTGAGTCAGTGTGTGTGTGTAGTGTGGAGAGGCTTGGTCGCAAACTCCTGCAACCATTGATAAGAGTGTGTGTGTGTGTGTGTGTGTGTGTGTGACTGGAGCCACTGAGAATACCTCCAACAGAGCCTCAAACACACACCAGCTGAGTTAGTGTGTCACACAACATCCCTCAACTCCCCTGCCACCACACACACTCATGTCTTTATAGCCATTCTCTTCCCATCCCCCTCCCACCCAACCGCTACAAAAGGCAATAAAGCCACATCACGCTGGAACAGCGGCTAATAAATTTGATTTGTAAAAATAAAAACACTTCCAAACAAGCTGTTTACATTCCAGACATGCTGTTTGTGGGCATATTCACATGAGAAAATGTCCCGTTGTACTGCAGCATATGCAATAAGGGCCCCTATTTCCTGGTAAGGTTCATTATTTTCCTTGCGTAGCGTTAATTCTCCATCATTACGGTTAATGTGGTTCTGTGTGGAACGGCGGAGCTGAGCCGAGTGGTGGTTATGACCATAGCCGTGTAGCACAGCGCGGTGCTGCGGAGAGGAGACCACACAAGCGTGACTCCATCCCACAGCCTGATGGTTCTGGGGCCCAGTGTGAGCTTTCCCCGCTTCTTCGACCACCACCACCGCTGCTGCTACGACCCCCCCCACCCCACCCCACCCCACCCCCCACCCCCCGCACACACACACCGTCCAAATGACACCCCACATAGGACTATCAATTCACAGACACACACAGAAAAATACCCCGGCTTCACTTTTAATATGAATGTGAGGAGACTGGGAGAGGAGGGAGGGCTACAACAACATTTCCAGCCGAGCTAGCTGTAAAAGCAATATTGAAAAGAGAATTCCCTGCATGACTGCCGAGGGATGGCTTATTAAAATTTCAGAGGTACCAGGTGTGTCTGATTCCTCTTCCCAGTGTCCTTGTGTCTGGAGTGAGACACACTCACCTTGATTTCTTTCTTTATTAACCTTAACTAATCAAATCTGCATCTCTCAGGTCCCAGCACACAGCCGCTGGACGTGGTGAGACACACACACACATGCCCTCCCTGTATGCTGCGTCGAGGCATCGAGGCCAAGGCCGCTTTAATGAACTATTTAATGGGCACAGAGAGAGCCTCAGCAAAGTAGTCTGGGTAAGATCTTTTGTAGAGAAATGATTGTAGTCATCAAACCATACGTACAGCAGCTGATGATGTCTTTACCATAAATTAGCTACGATGAAATAAGCACAAATGAATATGAAATCGATGTAATTTTCGTCAATTTGACGGATCATTTTACCTCAGGCTGGGGGTGTGCGGTGACAGACAGATTTATCCATGTGTTACTAGAAGTGCCATTTCTCATCATTTGTGAGTGGGGCTGCTGGGTAATAACTTTGAGCTACTTGGAGCTGCGCTGTATATTCCTCACTCACTCCTCCAACTGAGCTAGTGCCAATTGTTTTTCGAATGTAGGACTAGCCTACACATTCAAATGGCTCCAGCATCGAAGCCCAGTTACTTTTACAGGAAGCAGATAATAGCTTGTAGCTCGTGTCTGTAGCTTAAATCCTACACACAGATCAACATCGTCCCTTTGTCTGTGTATCAGTCTGTCTATGTGGATGTCCCTGTTCTATTCTACTGCGGCAGTGGGAATCAGAGAGAGACTCGAGCTGCTATGAGAACAAAGTGTCTCCCCAGCCAGCCAGCCTGAGCGAGCCCTGGGTGTTTGTGTATTACGGTTTCCCCAGAGTTGTCAGGCCCGGGCCGCATCTTCATTTGGCCCGCTGGATGGTGACCTTGGAGCCCCCCCCCCCCCCCCCCCCCCAGCGCGTCAGCACTGTGTAATGAAGACTTCAGGGCCAGGCAAACAAATTCAAATAAATTGCCGTGCCGTGACTGAAAAGTGGGAATTCTAATCCCCCTGAATATTCGGTGGCACATTAATTCTCATCAGCAGGGGAGTGGGAGTGGATGTGACTGCATGTCCTGCGTGGGCCTGTTGTGCCCGCCACCGTCGCCACTGCCGCTCCTCCCGCTCCGCTCACAACAAGCTCTTTTAATAAAAACGTCAACACCGATATCTGAGGTGAAACCTTTAAGAAAAACATCCCCCTATCTGTCAGACACGGAAAAGAGGGAGAGAAAAGGGGAGAAACGTCAGAGAGAGAGCGAGAGAGAGAGAGAATGTGTGTGTGTGTGTGTGCTGTCGACATGGCAACACATCTGACATTTAAAAGCTGGACCAAAGATGGACAAACTTGTCTTTCCTCTTCACCTAAGGGGGAGTGACATTTAATAGTCCCCACAGGTCAAAGGAGGCTAAGAAACACTAAATCAAGGCTGCCAGCTGATTAAATAAGAGGCCTCTGTATTTTCAACATCTCTGGGCTAGGGTCTGTCGGGGTCGTCATACGTCTGTCTGCCTTAAAGAGGCTGGGGCCATGATAGAACAACTGCACCTTCTACCTGCCACTGGGCAGAGATAGCCACTGGGCAGAGATAGCCACTGGGCAGAGATAGCCACTGGGCAGAGATAGCCACTGGGCAGAGATAGCCACAAGAAGAAATTAAGTGCCACACATTTGAAAGGGGTGACTTGTTTTTTGTTGTTGTGTAGGTTCTATAAAAAAACGATAAATGATAATACAAAATGAAGGTACACACCGGAATATATGATTTTAGAAAAATACAACATTTCTGAAAGAAAGGGGAGTTTATGCTTAAATATGGTACACAATACACTGTATAGTGTGTGTGTGTGTGTACTCTGAGGGATTTCAGTGCATCTAAATCACCAGTCGTGTCCATGTATAACCTTGACCCTCACACAACCCTGTCCTCACAATTTATATAGAGTAGATCAGAGGGCAAGGCGCAAAGGACAGCATCTACTCTACACTTCCTCATTCCTTCATCTCTCTCTGCCACCTTCCCTTCTTTCTAGTACAGTAACTAATGGCTGTAGGTATAGCTGCCTTCGACAAGCTAGGCCCGCTCGCATTGGCCACTGTAACAGATCCTCGTCTCAGAAGTTTGAAATTATACAAAAATGTGCCCCCTCGCCTTCCCTCCCTCCCTCCTCATCTCCTTTCCACTCCTCTCCTCCTCACCCCCCCTCGCCTGGCTCCAGTGCAGTGCTCGGGGGTATACTCCAGCCTCCCAACACACTGACTTAGCAAATGAACACACTGACTTGGCTTTCTCATCACTGCTGTTACTCTGATTCCTTTGTTGTGCGGTCACAAGTGTGTCGCTAGAAGCTTAATTGCCAATTCAATGGAAAGATGAGCTTTTTTTGTTGTCAAAGGATACATCCGAGTGTAAGTAAAAGTCCAATCTGCATAAGTAGAGCACACACACACACACACACACACACAGCTCTGCGTGTACATCAAAACAGAGCCTGCGGTAAAATAGTGTGAGGGACCACACACTGACAGATCCACAGACAAGAGAACACCTAACTGAGGCTCTGAGGCAATATTCTCTTGTTAGAACCTGGAACAATAACAGGCAACTCTCCAAGTCCCCACAGGATACCAGGAGATGTATTTTAATGTAATTGGGTTGGTGTTCTCGTTTCCTTGGCACCGAGCGAGGCTAAATAAAGAGGGGGGAAATGTACTGCTGTGCCTCCAGATTTCCTGTGAGGAGGCGAGGGGCGAGGAGCGAGGAGTGGAGGGGCAGCGTGGTGTTCCCCTGTTAACTCTCTGCCTCTAATGGCTGTTAACTGGAGAAGAGCTGCAAACGAGACCGAGCACCCGGCGCCTACACTAAATACATTAATTACACAGCAGAAGCAGCAGCAGCTCAGGGCTATACTGGACTGGGTTGTGCTGAGCTAGGCTGGCCTTTAGGCTCGGCAGGCCTTGTGGGTCTTTGACTGTCAGGATTCAGGGTCTCCTGAGAGCTCTGCAATCCCCCAGCATCATTAGGCATGCGGAGAGTGTCCTTCTACCATCACCTATGTGCTTTTACGCCTTTTATATCTGGCATAATCTCTTAGTAGCTATTTCTTACATCCCATAACGAGTAGGTTATTACTTCAGACAACAGAGAGAGAGGGGGAGAGAGGAGGGGGATTAAGGAGAGAGCATGGAGAGAGGAGAGGAAGGAGGGGAGGGAGAGAGAAGGAAGAGGATCGAGGGAGGCAGGAGGGAGAGACGACAAGCAGGAAATGAGGAGAGCGATGAGGGAGGAAGAGAGAGAAGGGGAGATTAGGGAGGGAGAGAGGGAGAGGAGTGCAGGCCAGGGAGGGGGAGGATAGAGAGAGACAAAGGAGAGAAGCGAGGTCATGGTGGAATGGCTTGAGATAGAGGCCCATCTCAGCCCAGAGGCCCAGCCGAGCCTACCCTACAGATGTAGGATCTTAATTTGATCACTCCTTTGTTGCTGAGAATTTTCCTGCAAAGCAAGAAATGCAAACTTTTAGTGAATTTGAAAAATGTATCAACCCCTACAAAAATAATTAACATAATAATTCACATTTCCTCTTACTGCAGGGTTATTTTCCTGCTGTAGAAAACTGGCTCAAATTAAGATCCTACATCTGTAGCCTGGCTGGCTGGTTGTTAACATCACCAGCATTTATACTATTATGACGCTGGTAAAATCTAAATAACTTGTCAGGCTCTTGTCTGCTGTTTATCTAGGCCCTCCCCCGGGGAGCGGGGTGAGTGCAGAAATAAATAGAGCATCAGCCCTCTGCTGACATATCTGAGACAGGACCTGAGGCAGGCATCAGGAGAGGAGCTCTCTCTCTCGCTCTCTCCTGCCCACCAAGATTGATTTGGAGAAGGAAGATCAAAAAGCCCTGAACGGCAGCTCTAAGGAAGATGGAGGGAGAGAGATAAAGGAAGGGGAGAAGAAGAGAGAGAGGAGGGGAGAGGTACAGAGAGAGGGGGGAGGGGGGGTGAAAGCTGTCAGTCAACCCATATGATGACTCTCTGTTTGGGGGCTGAGCTGAGACAACTCACTCTTTCTATTTCTGTCGCTCTCTCTTCCCCCCTCTCTCTCTGCCTCTTGTTGTTTCCTTCTTTCTCACTCTCTTTCTCTCCTCTCTCAATTTATTCCCCTCTCCCTCCCTCTCTTTCTCCTTCCATGCCCCTATCTCTATCTCCATCCCTCCCTCTCTCGTCCCGTCTCGGTGAGGAGAATCAGAGGGCCAAGCACCATTAATCTCTCATTTAATAACAGTGGTAATGTTACACATTATTGGAAAGAGATGGGCAAAATGAACTAATAAGTTATCTGATATGGGTTCCCCCTCCACCAAGCTTCAATCCCAAGGACATTTATGGAAAAGAGCGAGGTAGACTGTGGTAGAGACGGCCAGCCAGTCAGTGGAAGAAATGGAAAAAAGGGTTGGATATTATTTCCTGCTATCGACCTTCTAGTCAGGGACATGCATAGATTTCTGTATCTGGAAGATAAGTGGCTTTGATAAAGTAGGTTAGCATTGATTAATCCATGAAAACTTGGGACTGCCGAGTTGAAGTTAATGAGTAAGGTTTTCTATTTGCTCGGCAATCTCTCACGTCGTTCATTTCACCAGCAGAGCCCGTGCCTCGGCAGGCAGGCGCACCTCCCGGCCCCTCGTTTGCCCAGTCGCCAGTTATTTTGGAGGAAGATGGCCAATCAATGAAGTTGACATTTGTTACAGTGAAGGATTCACAATGCAATTGGCAGCTAACGGTTGTATGGGACTCCTAAGGTGCATATATAGGAGCCTGAAAGGTCAGAGTTAATCTGTAGGGAATGCTGGTTGTTTATCTGTACTCCTATGCACACACATATAGTACACACACACACACACACACACACACACACACACACACACACACACACACACACACACACACACACACACACACACCCGCCTCCCCCTGCAAGGTAATTTCCCTCCTATTCCAATTGGCAATAAACAGAGAGCATCTTCTTGTCTCTTCTGCTTCCTATAACCAGCCTTTGTTGCCATATTGAATATCATTCAGGGATGAGAAAATACCGCCATCTAGATTCCAGCTGAATAATCACCTTTGTGTCATGTAACGATGGCAATAACAGGGTTTTAAATTCCCATCTGCATCATTTGGGCAGCTCTTATCCGCCACATTTAATGCAATATGACAGTCCTTTGGACTTAGGTTATGGTGAAGGAATGCAAACAAAACAGTAACATTTAGTCCAACCTGGAAAATGAATGGTACTAGAGCTGCTTCCTGGGCTGAAGACAACCAGGAAGAGAATGGCACTTTCTCTCTTTCTATTTCCTCCTGCTAATCCATCCCTCCACCCACTGCTCCCTATCTCCCCCCTCTCTCTCTCTTTCTGTCATAGACAGTGTGGTGCTCTCTCTCTCTCTCTCTCTCTCTCTCTCTCTCTCTCTCTCTCTCTCTCTCTCTCTCTCTCTCTCTCTCTCTCTCTCTCTCTCTCTCTCTCTCTCTCTCTCTCTCTCTCTCTCTCTCTCTCTCTCTCTCTCTCTCTCTCTCTCTCTCTGTTTTCCTCATCTTCACCAGCAGCTGTGTAGAGGAGGGTTGAGTGTATGTCAAAATATTTGGCAGCCGGCTCCACAGCCTGTGTAACATTTTAACCTCTGTGGTTATTACACAAACAGGTTTGTACTCCGCCGCCATGACTGCAGGCATTAGCCATGTCATTATCCTGAGAGCAAGGTACCAAACCTAGGCTCATCCGTCCCTGGAACTCTTATCTGTCCCTGGAACTCTCATCCGTCGCTGGAACTCTCATCCGTCGCTGGAACTCTCATCCGTCCGTGGAACTCTCATCCGTCCGTGGAACTCTCATCCGTCCCTGGAACTCTCATCCGTCCCTGGAACTCTCATCCGTCCCTGGAACTCTCATCCGTCCCTGGAACTCTCATCCGTCCCTGGAACTCTCATCCGACCCTGGAACTCTCACCCGTCCCTGGAACTCTCATCCGTCCCTGGAACTCTCATCCGTCCCTGGAACTCTCATCCGACCCTGGAACTCTCATCCGACCCTGGAACTCTCATCCGTCCCTGGAACTCTCATCCGTCCGTGGAACTCTCATCCGTTCCTGGAACTCTCATCCGTCCCTGGAACTCTCATCCGTCCCTGGAACTCTCATCCGTCCCTGGAACTCTGAAGGTCCTGCCGCTAAAAACATCCTGCTAGAAAATAGTCATTCATGTACATGTATTGATACACACACAGTTTCATTTTTTCCGGCAGCTAATTATCTAAGTCCTTCTTCCGGCTTTGTTTGCTAGTAAATCATGTGTTTTGCAGGGACACTTGGCCCTGCCCCTCTCTACCCCCCCCCCGCCCCCCCCCTCCTTTGTTTAATGCCTTTTTCCAGGAGAGGACCAGGTTGTTTCAGGAAGACCCCGTAGTGCCAGGGGGCCCCTGACAAGCTGTGTAAATCAGCCCAGCATGGAGAGATTGAATGGTGCTGCAAAGGCCTGATGTACTGTACTGTACCGTACACGCACGCACACACACACGCACACGCACACACGCACGCACGCACACACACACACACACACACACACACACACACACACACACACACACACACCGTCTCTCACTCAAACAAGTTGCACACAGAACATGCATATGGTAGTGTAGGTACAAAGCGGTTGGCTTTGCCCTGCTCAACACCAGACTCGTCAGTCCATACTCCACTGACGGGAGTGTGGTTTTCCCTGTGTCATAGCACTCCCACACACACACTGTCTCTCTGTCACATAGACACAAACACACGGGAACAGACACACACCCAAACCGGCCCCTAAGAGCCAACACATCTTCCTAAACATGAAATAAGTCCAGGCGTAAATCTCCATCTCAGTCATCATTCTCAGCAGTCGTCAGTGGCTCCACTCCACACTTCACTTTTACTAATATCTCCTCTTCCCCCTGAAGCTCTACGATGACGAGGCTGAGGAGATGCACTACCTCTACTAATACTGCTGTTGCTGCTGAGGGAACAGCTCAGACCATCATCACCTGTCCCGCCCTCAACTCCAGACACTCTCATCACTACAGCAGTACACTGAGGTAGCTACACTGCTGGGAATCCATCTCCCGTCACTACAGCAGTACACTGAGGTAGCTACACTGCTGGGAATCCATCTCTCGTCACTACAGCAGTACACTGAGGTAGCTACACTGCTGGGAATCCATCTCTCATCACTACAGCAGTACACTGAGGTAGCTAGACTGCTGGGAATCCATCTCTCATCACTACAGCAGTACACTGAGGTAGCTACACTGCTGGGAATCCATCTCTCATCAGTACAGCAGCACACCGAGGTAACTACACTGCTGGGAATCCATCTCTCATCACTTCAGCAGTACACTGAGGTAGCTACACTGCTGGGAATCCATCTCTCATCACTACAGCAGTACACTGAGGTAGCTACACTGCTGGGAATCCATCTCTCATCACTTCAGCAGTACACTGAGGTAGCTACACTGCTGGGAATCCATCTCTCATCACTACAGCAGTACACTGAGGTAGCTACACTGCTGGGAATCCATCTCTCATCACTACAGCAGTACACTGAGGTAGCTACACTGCTGGGAATCCATCTCTCATCACTTCAGCAGTACACGAGGTAGCTACACTGCTGGGAATCCATCTCTCATCACTTCAGCAGTACACTGAGGTAGCTACACTGCTGGGAATCCATCTCTCATCACTACACTCACAGTAGTTCAAAGAGAAAGCAGGGTCTGTGGTAAGAATCCTGGCTCATGGAGTGAGAGTATTGGTGAGAGTATTGGGTGAGAGTACGGGGTGATAGTACGGGGTGATAATACGGGGTGACAGTACGGGGTGACAGTACGGGGTGACAGTACGGGGTGACAGTACGGGGTGATAGTACGGGGTGATAGTACGGGGTGACAGTACGGGGTGACAGTGCGGGGTGACAGTACGGGGTGACAGTGCGGGGTGATAGTGAGGGATGACAGTATGGGGTGACAGTACAGGTGAAATTACGGGGTGACAGTACGGGGTGATAGTGCGGGGTGACAGTACGGGGTGACAGTACGGGGTGATAGTGCGGGGTGACAGTACGGGGTGACAGTACAGGGTGACAGTACGGGGTGACAGTATGGGGTGACAGTACGGGGTGACAGTACGGGCTGACAGTACGGGGTGACAGTACGGGTGAAATTACGGGGTGACAGTATGGGGTGACAGTATGGGGTGACAGTATGGGGTGATAGTACGGGGTGATAGTACGGGGTGACAGTACGGGGTGACAGTACGGGGTGACAGTACGGGGTGATAGTACTGGGTGATAGTATGGGGTGATAGTACGGGGTGACAGTACGGGGTGACAGTACGGGGTGACCGTACGGGGTGACAGTACGGGGTGACAGTACGGGGTGACAGTACTGGGTGATAGTACTGGTGAAATTACGGGGTGACAGTGCGGGGTGACAGTAGGGGGTGACAGTAGGGGTGACAGTATGGGGTGACAGTACGGGGTGATAGTTTGGGTTGAGGGTATATGGTGAACTATACATCTAGGCCTTGATAGGATCTTACTCAGACTACAGTAAATCACAACTCTGCCTAAGCACTGACCCATAGAACTCACAACTGAGGATGGTGTGTGTGTGTGTGTTCATAAAATCTCTCTCAATATTTTATCACAGAAGTGTGTGTGTGTGTGTGTGTGTGTGTGTGTGTGTGTGTGCGTGCGCGCGCCCCTGTTCCCTGCGGCAGTGACAGTGAAGGTCAGTGTGGTGGGTGAGCGGCTCTAGCAGGCCCTCTCTCTGGTCCCCCAGCTCAGGCCTGGGGACAGGAAACTATCCCTGTCACATCCCACAACAGCTCTCCCTGCTGCACCGCTCTGACTCACCTCACCCTGAGATCACAGACACACACAGACACACACCACATCACTTGCTCTCAATACATCCACACACACCCACACACACCCTGCCCCCGCTTCCATCCCTGAGATAGAACACATAAAGCATGTCCCTTCCTTAACGTGTGAACCTGATGACCTTGTCCACATTCATTCAATCACTGCAGGAAAAAGTACTATTACTCCAGCCTCTCTGCTCCTCCCCTGTCTCTGACGGTCAGGGGGAATGTGGGATGGATCCTAACGAGAGCCACACCTTTAGAATCTCCCCCAGCTGTCCACTCTCCTCTTTACTGCCCGGGCATGGCACATGAAAAGGAGAGCACATCGCACAATTACTGCACAATTAACAGGTTAGTATTTTATCAGGTCGGAGCTGCCACTGACAGACTGCTGATCATTTGGCTCTGGTGTTGGGAGTGTGGGGTCCTGGAGGAGGACTCTTATTCTGATTTACTGGTTCCCTCTGCCTGTTTGGAATTGAGACTAGTGTGTGTGTGTGTGTGTGTGTGTGTGTGCTCCCACACACATCCCTTGCACACATACGCAAAAATGCACACGCACACACACACACACCGTTCCGCAGCCCAAACACAACCAGCAGGCTCGTACTGGGATTTGAGGTGTAATTAAATTCAATAAATAAGCGAAGGTGAAGAAATGAATCAAGTGGAAACAGATGAACAACGGGAGATTAAATGCCACTGAGGCGTGCAAACAAATATTTCAATATAATTTTCAATCGAATGCACAGAGGGGCCCCCATAGAGATATGCCCCCCCATCCCAGCTGCTCTGCCCCACAACAGTGTATCTCAAAATAACTTTCATCATCAGCATAATCATCATCACCACCACCACCATCGTCATGGTCATCACCATCATCATCATCACCAGGTGGACAAAGGGCAGGTGAGTCACCCGGCTAAGTCACCCAGCTGTATGACCCGTCCTCCCTCCACACCTCACCATCCTCCTACGTCACCCGTTCTTTCCAGTAGGGTACAAGTCTTTATTAACGACTATTGAAGTAGCAATTAATGCTGAATAATAGATGAGGTACAGCTGTGCAAATCTGAATAAAGCCTGTAATTAGGAGCTAAAGAGGAGGAGGAAACAGTGCTAGTGCATATTAATGCTTTCATTAAGCTACGGAGCAGGCCTCAGCAAGGGGAACTTGTAAACTGCGCTTATGTTCTGGAAGAAATAGTGCCCTAATGGAGTCTCAGCCTGGTGCTATGGGTGGCCTCAAAGGGGATGTCAGCACACTGGGGATCATTACTCTATTTTAAAGTCTCATTCTGGCCCATCTTTAGTAGTGCACAGAGCGGTAGAGAGCTAGAGAGACGATTCCTCAAACTGCTAATCGATCCATAACTGTTCTGTGTTTTAGCACAGTCAGAGGCTCCTATAGCATGGTGAGTCATAAAGGCTGGGTTCACGACACACACACACACACACACACACACAGACACACACACACACACACACACACACACACACACACACACACACACTGCAGCGCTCCGTACTACACTCCTGGGCATCGCAACCCTAAGTGCTTAAAGCCTAAAAATGTAAATTAGTATTTTTTTTAATGGGCAGCGTTCAAGGCCACACCTGGTGCTCGGCGGGCGCCTGCATCCCCTGCACTCTGATTTATTAAGTGTGCTCGCACTATGAGTCTATTCTCGAACTCTAACAACCCGTCACACACACACACACACACACACACACTCAGGGGCCCGACGGACGAGGCTCCAGGCCTGCAGATCAGACCTGCCACTGTCTATCGACTTGATTGAGGCGGTCAGGGCCCCAGATTGAAATGGCAAGGACAGAATCACTTCCCCCAAACCACCTCAACTGCACGCCTCACCCCCTACACCCATTGCTCCTTCACTATAGTCTTGAGTCTTTCATTCCAAAAATACTGTCTGTCTCCCCACTTCGCTCCATATCACTCACTCAGTCCCGCTCTCTCTCACCCCCTCTCTTCAACAGCTGGGCTTTCTTTATTATCTCGCTCTCTCTCTCTCTCCGTCTGCCCTTTCTCTCTAATCCTCCTCGCATTCACTCTCTATTCCCTCCAGAGCCGGCGGCTTTTGTCTGACACGCTTTAAGTTATTGGTTTGGGGCCTTATTTATTTATTTTCATCTTATGGCTATTGTATTCTCAACAAGTTTCAGACAGCTGTATAATGAGAAGGAGTTGGAGTTGTGTTCCCAAATGGAGAGGCTTGTGCAGCACAGGAGTATGCTCTTACACACCCCTCTTATTCCAACCGACAACTGCTTTCTTTCTTTGTACGTAGGAACCTGTGAGGAGTTGTGAGTGCATAAAGCCACGTATACGTTGTACTTATCCGCGTTCTTTATCCTCAAAGGTGCTGTCTACTAATTCTGTCGCTGTTTACTTCCTGTGTTAACTTCCTGTGTTTACTTCCTGGCCAAGAATCACAGTCCTAATGGAAGTCCAGCAGTGTATTTGGTGGTTCCCAATAAGGTGGTGGAGCACAGTAAAATGAATAGGTGATTTGATGACATGAATATACAGTACATGGATGTTCACCAGTAAAGCACCAGTAGTCCTGATTGAATGCTATTGTTTGCTGAATCAGACCCTCCTGTGTTTTATGGATACTTTTACTGCTGATTATTTTCATTCCGGGGACTGTGTCTGTGGTGAAACAGTGCGAGAGCTCGCGGAGTGGACAGCATTTGTTTAGCTAATCAAAATTAGACCCATAATGCAAGGCTAGAGAGAGAGAAAGATGGGGGGGGGGGGGGGGGGGAGAAATAGAGACAGTGAAATAGAGAGAGAAATAGAGAGAGAGAAGGAAAGGAGGAAGACAGAGGAAACCCAGAGGGGGGACCCCTATGGGAATAGCCCCCTTGACATTTACGGATTAAAACCATGACTGATCCTCAATCTGATCAAGGTTATTGGGCCGAGGTAAAACCACAACGTGCAGTGGCCGCACTGACCCCTGCGCAGGCAGGCAGCCAGACTGACACAGGCGGACCGGCACAGAAACATGTCTATTGATGTTCATTTGCAGCCGAATGGACACCGATCCCTATGGAGTTGTACAGGTTAATCAGACATGTTGCTGTTTATTAGAGTATGTCTGTCACCAGGCCCCGACTCCATTCCGTGTCTCCCATACACAGTTTCCACATTGGCAATAGAGCGAAGTGAAGTCTAATGGTCTTTTCCACTGGTATTGAGGCTGCAGGGCTTCCCTGTGACAAGGCTATTGATCCATGATCGGACCTGGCTGGTAGAGTGGATGTTGGAGGTGGAGGCAAGGAGAAGGACTAGGAGCCAGGACAAAGCCTCTCAATAACAACTGTCCCTGGAAGTTACATGCTCCGCTGGATAAATGACTAATTTCATTACAATGATTTACAGCGGGGGTCTTCAACCTTTTCTTGCCCAGGGACCCCCAACCAGGCAAACCGGCGACCCAGGGACCCCCAACCAGGCAAACCGGCGACCCAGGGACCCCCATTATACATTAGCAAAAAAATGGCCGTCTTTTCTTGTCATCAGGTGAATGATAATGGCAAGGAGAAGTAATCAACATTTTAAAATTAATAGATTTAGTATATCGTTTTTCATTAATTTGACGTCCCAACATTATAATACATAGAGGAAGTGTAAACTCTAACATAGCCAATAAGGTTTACCAGGACGTGTACTCGGAGCATGCCCTGACCAGCTGGCAAGTGACTTCACTGACACGTTCAAACTCTCCCTGACCCAGTCTGTAATACCTACATGTTTCAAGCAAACCACCATTGTCCCTGTGCTCAAGAATGCCAAGGTAACCTGTCTAAATGACTACAGCCCCGTAGCACTCACATCTGTAGCCATGAAATGCTTTGAAAGGCTGGTCATGGCTCACATCAACACCATCATCCCAGACCCTGGGCCCACTCCAATTCGCATTCTGCCCCAATAGATCCACAGCTGACGCAATCTCTATTAGACTCCACACTGCCCTCTCAAACCTGGACAAGAGTGAGAATGTTGTTCATTGACTACAGCATTCAACACCATTGTGTCCTCCAAGCTCATCAGTAAGCTATAGACCCTGGGACTGAACATCTCCCTCCGCAACTGAATCCTGAACCTCCCGACGGGCCGCCCCCAGGTGCTGAGGATAGGCAACAACACCTCCGTCACGGTGACCCACAACATGGGGGCCACTCGGGTGTGCATTCTTAGTCCCCTCCTGTAATCCCTGTTCACCCACGACAGTGTGGCCGCGCACAACTCCAACATCTTCACAACTCCAACATTGCTGACGACACAACGGCCTGATCACGAGGACGATGAGACAGCCTATAGGGAGGAGGTCAGAGACCTGGCCGTGTGGTGCTACAACCTCTCACTCAACGTAAACAAGACAAAGGAGCTGATCGTGGGCTACATTAAAAGGAGGGCTTTCAAGTTCCTCACTGTCAACATCACTAAGGATATCTCATGGTCCACACACACCAACACAGTCGTGAAGAGGGCACGACAACGCCTCTTCCCCCTCAGGAGGCTGAAAAATTTGTCATGGGCCCTATGATCCTTAAAAAGTTCTCCAGCTGCACCATTGAGAGCATCTTGACTGGCTGCATCACCGCTTGGTATGGCAAATGCTCGGCCTCCGACCGCAAGGCACTACAGAAGGTAGTGTGTACGGCCCAGTAAATCACTGGGGCCAAGCGTCCTGCCATCTAGGACCTCTATATCAGGTGGTGTCAGAGGAAGGCCCTAAAAATTGTCAAAGTGCACGGCAAGTGGTACCGATGCACCAATTCTGTAACCAACCGGACCCTGAACAGTTTCTACCCCCAAGCCATAAGACTGCCACATAGTCTGGATAGCTATTTGGTGAACTATTTAACTAACCTTTTTGCACAAAATATTTTTTTCATCATCACATACACTGCTGCTACAGTTTATTATCTATCATGCTGCCTAGTCGCTTTATCCCCACCTATATGTACATATCTACCACAGTGACCTCGTACCCCTGCACATCAACACAGTACTGGTACCCCGTGTATACAGCCAAGTTATCGTTACTCATTGTGAATTTATTAGTACTTTTATTATTACGTGTTTAACTTTTCTATTATTTCTCTATTTTATTTGTCTCTGCATTGTTGGGAAGGGCCCGTAAGTAAACATTTCACTGTCAGTCTACACCTGTTGTTTACGACGCAAATTTCATTTCAACTTCAAACACATTTTCTCTAAGAGCAGCTGTTTAGTTGGTTGAAGAAAGGTTAGCCATTATGTTGACCAAAATGAATGTCCAAGACGAGAAAGCTTACCAGCAGCCAGCAGTACTTGTCGCACTGCTGGCCTATTCGTGGGTGTTTTTTCAAAGCCTATGTCAGATAATCCAATGAATTGGCTTCAATGTAATTGACTACAATGAGTGCAATATGCTCAATATCAGGGGTTCAGAAATAAAGTTGACATCATTAGACAGAAGATATTCTCCTATTTTATACTGTAGATATGTAATTCAAAAATGTGTTTTTGCAATATTCAATATTCATAAAAACATTGACATTCTTTCACTTTTATTATACCTCTGATTTACAGGACCTCTCTCTCGCTCTCTCCATCCCATCCTCTATCTGTCCCTCTTTTCTCTCTTTCTCTCCCTCTATCGCTTTTCTGTCTCCCTCCACTTCCTCCCTCCCTGCTCTCTCCATGTCTACACCTCTCTCCCCCTCCCCCCACCCCCCGTAGAGAAGGCCATAACTCAGGTCTATAAAAGCGTCATGGAGTCAGGACGCAGGGCCTTGTGTTGAGGTCAGGCAGGGTTGACTTCATTAGGACAATTAAAGTGTGGCTGCTAAGACCATCATTTACATTTCACTACACTTGAGTCATTTAGCTTTTAGAAGACAATCCTGAGAAACGTACAGTTGGTGCATTCATCTACAGTTAGTGAATTCAACAATTTATTTTTTTTATTTTTATTTTACCTTTATTTAACCAGGCAAGTCAGTTAAGAACAAATTCTTATTTTCAATGACGGCCTGGGAACAGAGGGTTAACTGCCTGTTCAGGGGCAGAACGACAGATTTGTACCTTGTCAGCTCGGGGGTTTGAACTCGCAACCTTCCGGTTACTAGTCCAACGCTCTAACCACTAGGCTACTCTACTGTATTGTAAAGTCATTACTATTCACAGTAGCACTCGCGCGCCGCATTCTGACATAGAATTTGTCTTGGTAAAATATAGGCTTGATGCGCAGAGCTTCAGAAATAATGAAAGCAATAGTTCTCCAGTTACAGCAGAGCCTTAAACGACTATAGCACCTCCTGAATGTTTCATTACAGAGTGCTCCCCATCCCTCTGGTGCCCCCCCCCTGCTAGGGGAATCCTTTTGAGCAGCCATCTTGGATATGAGTTCAAAACCAATGCCGTTTCATCTTCATAATATTCGGATTGTATATAAGTGTGGACCACATCAAATGTCAGACATCAAGTGATGGGTTATTTAGTCAAAATATTAGATGTGTGGAATGTTGTTCTGCTTTCAGGGTGTCTTTAAACTCTCTACTTGTCACTCCAAATGTAGATTATCAGATGGTCTTTTTTTTGTTTCATTTATTTTTGTTTATGCAGCAATATTATTTAAAGTAGCTAACATTATGCTATAGAATCATGCCAACTTTAGCCACACCACTGGAATCAAGCTGGCTGACGATTCATGCAGATAACTTATGAGTGACATACACCAGAAAAACCAGATGAGTACGCTCCAGTAGATCAGTATTCAATAGAGTGAGTACCTTCAGTGAGTACATCACTCCAAGCAAAGACAGAGAGAATCAGTGGCCCCCGCTCTTTGAAGAGTGACAGAGTGGGGAGAGATGTGACTGTCATTCCGAGGGGAGCCTGTATGAGCCTGTATGAGTGTGCATGTGTGTGTATGTGCATGTACGTGTGGTGCGTGTAACGCCGGGTGGGGGGGGGGGGGGTGTACGTCAGCCGGCTGCAGACACGTGCACACTGGCGTCTCTGAAGTCCTCTTCAAAGACACGTTTGGCAGCTGCTTTCATGCTGCTGCACACTGGGCCACGACTCTACTCCACAGAGGGATGGGAGCCGGGCCACAACGCATCGTAAACACAAACACACGCATGATGGGACGAGAAGATGGGGAGGTGTGTGTGTGTGTGTGTTTGTGTACTGGGGGTGGATGTGTGACAATGTGTTAACTTGTGTACATGCATGTGAAGTAAGATGAAGGGATTTCTATAGAGTTTGTGTGTGGGTGTATTTTCACATATATTTGAGAGAGCGTGTGTGTGTGTGTGTGTGTGTGTGTGTGAGTGAGATTGGCGTAGCTTTGAATTCATTTCACCTGAACAATGCTTACTTGATCCACTTTTCTTCTGAAAAACGTAAAACAAAGGATTGTGTTTCTCTGGGGATGTTAGGGGTGCACGTACGCATGACGGATTCAAATATCTGCTCCACAACACCTTGTGTGGACACTGCTGTCGAGGCCAGAATTAAACCCATTGCTCACAGGGCGAAGGCTGTGATTCGCAGCACAAAGTCTGTCAAAATGAAACCCGTTCCCCATCCTTGGACACCTTATTCACCCACTCGCTCCCCCTCTCCTCCTCCTCTCCTCCTGCTCAGCTCTTTATCAGATTACAAGTTGCAGGGCGAGATAAAATGAGAATGAAACAGAAGAAAGAGGGCAAGAAATGAAAAAAGACTGAAACGTAAGAACATAATAAAGGCTAAAACATTCAGCTTTTAATTAAAATGACCCATATCAGCTGAGATTAATTTGAAATTGTCTTGAGGACTTCACAGAGAGCAGCGGGGACTTTGCCAGTTCCCAGTGCCGATAAAACCAGTCACACCAGTGCAGTTGATATCTCCCAGTAATTCTCTCTCTCTCTCAATACATGATTCTCTTATTTTATTTACACATGGTACCTTTCCTTCATTCCTTCCTCCCTTCGTTCCCAGCTTACCTTCTTTTCTTTCATGCCTTTTTTCCCTCCCTTTTTTTTTTGTATTTCTCCTTGCTCAGTTTTTCACGTCCTTTTATCTCCACTTCATAGGGAATAACTGCACGCTGGGGGAAGGATAATGAGGTTGTTCATCCAGAACTTCAAACCTTCCCCTCCCCAACACCCATTCACCAGGATTCTAAAACAAACCTAATTCAGGAACAAATATTTTGATATTCAGGCGCAGAGGAAGATAGGGTGTGTACAATTCCATGAATCCTTTCTGATTCATCTCCTGCAGAAAACCCCCAAATAATATGAAAAGGAAAAGTCCAAAAATAATGTATAGTGGCAAATGAGAGCCAATCAAAATGTTGCTTCTGCGTTTCTTTATCTGCATGCAGCGATCTGCATAGAGATGGGTATTGTGTGTATTATATTCAATGGGATAGTCATTTGAAAAAGAGAAAGCAGGGCCATTCAGCTGACCAGGGAACAGGGTTGACATGGTTGGCCAGCTTAATGTGCAGATAGATACAATACATACAGAAACAGTGATAGGAGTCAGGTCTAAAACAGTAATAGGAATCAGGTCTAGAACAGTAATAGGAGTCAGGTTCTAGAATAGTAATAGGAGTCAGGTTCTAGAACAGTAATAGGAGTCAGGTTCTAGAACAGTAATAGGAGTCAGGTCTAGAACAGTGATAGGAGTCAGGTCTAGAACAGTAATAGGAGTCAGGTCTAGAACAGTAATAGGAGTCAGGTCTAGAACAGTAATAGGAGTCAGGTCTAGAACAGTAATAGGAGTCCAGGTCTAGAACAGTAATAGGAGTCCGGTTCTAGAACAGTAATAGGAGTCAGGTTCTAGAACAGTAATAGGAGTCAGGTCTAGAACAGTAATAGGAGTCAGGTCTAGAACAGTAATAGGAGTCAAGGTCTAGAACAGTAATAGGAGTCAGGTCCTAGAACAGTAATAGGAGTCCAGGTCTAGAACAGTAATAGGAGTCCAGGTCTAGAACAGTAATAGGAGTCAGGTTCTAGAATAGTAATAGGAGTCAGGTCTAGAACAGTAATAGGAGTCAGGTTCTAGAACAGTAATGGGAGTCAGGTTCTAGAACAGCAATAGGAGTCAGGTCTAGAACAGTATTAGGTCTAGAACAGTAATAGAAGTCAGGTCTAGAACAGTAATAGGAGTCAAGTTCTAGAACAGCAATAGGAGTCAGTTCTAGAACAGTAATAGGAGTCAGGTTCTAAAACAGTAATGGGAGTCAGGTCCTAGAACAGTAATTGGAGTCAGGTTCTAGAACAGTAATAGGAGTCGGTTCTAGAACAGTAATAGGAGTCAGGTCTAGAACAGTAATAGGAGTCAAGTACTAGAACAGTAATAGGAGTCAGGTCTAGAACAGTAATAGGAGCCAGATCTAGAACACTAATAGGAGCCAGATCTAGAACAGTAATAGGAGTCAGGTCCTAGAACTGTAATAGGAGTCAGGTCCTAGAACAGTAATAGGAGTCAGGTCTAGAACAGTAATAGGAGTCAGGTCTAGAACAGTAATAGGAGTCAAGGTCTAGAACAGTAATAGCAGTCAAGGTCTAGAACAGTAATAGGAGTCAAGGTCTAGAACAGTAATAGGAGTCAGGTCTAGAACAGTAATAGGTTTAGAACAGTAATAGGTCTAGAACAGTAATAGGAGTCAGGTTCTAGAATAGTAATAGGAGTCAAGTTCTAGAACAGTAATTGGAGTCAAGGTCTAGAACAGTAATAGGAGTCAGGTCTAGAACAGTAATAGGAGTCAAATTCTAAAACAGTAATAGGAGTCAGGTCTAGAACAGTAATAGAAGTCAGATCTAGAACAGTAATAGGAGTCAGGTCTAGAACAGTAATAGGAGTCAGGTTCTAGAACAGTAAAAGGAGTCAGGTTCTAGAACAGTAATAGCAGTCAGGAGTAGAACAGTAATAGCAGTCAGGTCTAGAACAGTAATAGGAGTCAGATCCTAGAACAGTAATAGAAGTCAGGTCTAGAACAGTAATAGGAGTCAGGTCTAGAACAGTAATAGGAGTCAGGTCTAGAACAGTAATAGGAGTCAAGGTCTAGAACAGTAATAGGAGTCAGGTCTAGAACAGTAATAGGAGTCAGGTTCTAGAACAGTAATAGGAGTCAGGTTCTAGAACAGTAATAGGAGTCGGGTTCTAGAACAGTAATAGGAGTCAGGTTCTAGAACAGTAATAGGTGTCAGGTTCTAGAACAGTAATAGGAGTCAGGTTCTAGAACAGTAATAGGAGTCAAGGTCTAGAACAGTAATAGGAGTCAGGTCTAGAACAGTAATAGGAGTCAGGTCTAGAACAGTAATAGGAGTCAGGTCTAGAACAGTAATAGGAGTCAAGTTCTAAAACAGTAATAGGAGTCAGGTCTAGAACAGTAATAGGAGTCAGATCTAGAACAGTAATAGGAGTCAGATCTAGAACAGTAATAGAAGTCAGGTATAGAACAGTAATAGGAGTCAGGTTCTAGAACAGTAATAGGAGTCAGGATCTAGAACAGTAATAGGAGTCAGGTTCTAGAACAGTAATAGGAGTCAGGTTCTAGAACAGTAATAGGAGTCAGGTGTAGAACAGTAATAGGAGTCAGGTCTAGAACAGTAATAGGAGTCAGATCTAGAACAGTAATAAGAGTCAGGTCTAGAACAGTAACAGGAGTCAGGTCCTAGAACAGTAATAGGAGTCAGGTCCTAGAACAGTAATAGGAGTCAGGTCCTAGAACAGTAATAGGAGTCAGGTCCTAGAACAGTAATAGGAGTCAGGTCCTAGAACAGTAATAGTAATAGGTCTAGAACAGTAATAGGAGTCAGGTCTAGAACAGTAAAAGAAGCCAAGTTCTAGAACAGTAATTGGACTCAGATCTAGAACAGTAATAGGAGTCAGGTCTAGAACAGTAATAGGAGTCAGGTCTAGAACAATAATAGGAGTCAGGTCTAGAACAGTAATAGTAGTCAGGTTCTAGAACAGTAATGGGAGTCAGTTCCTAGGACAGCAATAGGAGTCAGGTTCTAGAACAGCAATAGGAGTCAGGTCTAGAACAGTAATAGGAGTCAAGTTCTAGAACAGTCTTAGGAGTCAGGTCTAGAACAGTAATAGGAGTCAGGTCTAGAACAGTAATAGGAGTCAAGTTCCAGAACAGTAATAGGAGTCAGGTCTCGAACAGTAATAGGAGCCAGATCTAGAACAGTAATAGGAGTCAGGTCTAGAACAGTAATAGGAGTCAGGTTCTAGAACAGTAATAGGAGTCAGGTTCTAGAACAGTAATAGGAGTCAGGTGTAGAACAGTAATAGGAGTCAGGTCTAGAACAGTAATAGGAGTCAGGTCTAGAACAGTAATAGGAGTCAGGTCTAGAACAGTAATAGGAGTCAGGTCTAGAACAGTAATAGGAGTCAGGTCCTAGAACAGTAATAGGAGTCAGGTCTTAGAACAGTAATAGGAGTCAGGTCCTAGAACAGTAATAGGAGTCAGGTCCTAGAACAGTAATAGGAGTCAGGTCTAGAACAGTAATAGGAGTCAAGGTCTAGAACAGTAATAGGAGTCAAGGTCTAGAACAGTAATAGGAGTCAGGTCTAGAACAGTAATAAGTCTAGAACAGTAATAGGAGTCAGGTCTAGAACAGTAAAAGGAGCCAAGTTCTAGAACAGTAATTGGACTCAGATCTAGAACAGTAATAGGAGTCAGGTCTAGAACAGTAATAGGAGTCAAGTTCTAGAACAGCAATATGAGTCAGGTCTAGAACAGTAATAGTAGTCAGGTTCTAGAACAGTAATGGGAGTCAGGTCCTAGAACAGTAATGGGAGTCAGGTTCTAGAACAGCAATAGGAGTCAGGTCTAGAACAATAATAGGAGTCAAGTTCTAGAACAGCAATATGAGTCAGGTCTAGAACAGTAATAGTAGTCAGGTTCTAGAACAGTAATGGGAGTCAGGTCCTAGAACAGTAATGGGAGTCAGGTTCTAGAACAGCAATAGGAGTCAGGTCTAGAACAGCAATAGGAGCCAGATCTAGAACAGTAATAGGAGTCAGGTCTAGAACAGTAATAGGAGTCAGGTCCTAGAACAGTAATAGGAGTCAGGTCCTAGAACAGTAATAGGAGTCAGGTCCTAGAACAGTAATAGGAGTCAGGTCTAGAACAGTAATAGGAGTCAGGTCTAGAACAGTAATAGGAGTCAAGGTCTAGAACAGTTATAGGAGTCAGGTCTAGAACAGTAATAGGTCTAGAACAGTAATAGGAGTCAGGTCTAGAACAGTAATAGGAGTCAGGTCTAGAACAGTAATAGGAGTCAGGTCTAGAACAGTAATAGGAGTCAGGTCTAGAACAGTAATAGGAGTCAGGTCTAGAACAGTAATAGGAGTCAGGTCTAGAACAGTAATAGGAGTCAGGTGTAGAACAGTAATAGGAGTCAGGGGTAGAACAGTAATAGGAGTCAGGTGTAGAACAGTAATAGGAGTCAGGTCTAGAACAGTCATAGGAGTCAGGTCCTAGAACAGTAATAGGAGTCAGGTCCTAGAACAGTAATAGGAGTCAGGTCCTAGAACAGTAATAGGAGTCAGGTCTAGAACAGTAATAGGAGTCAAGGTCTAGAACAGTAATAGGAGTCAAGGTCTAGAACAGTAATAGGAGTCAAGGTCTAGAACAGTAATAGGAGTCAAGGTCTAGAACAGTATTAGGTCTAGAACAGTAATAGGAGTCAGGTCTAGAACAGTAATAGGAGTCAAGTTCTAGAACAGTAATAGGAGTCAGGTCTAGAACAGTAATAGGAGTCAGGTCTAGAACAGTAATAGGAGTCAGGTCTAGAACAGTAATAGGAGTCAGGTCTAGAACAGTAATAGGAGTCAGGTCTAGAACAGTAATAGGAGTCAAGGTCTAGAACAGTAATAGGAGTCAAGGTCTAGAACAGTAATAGGAGTCAAGGTCTAGAACAGTATTAGGTCTAGAACAGTAATAGGAGTCAGGTCTAGAACAGTAATAGGAGTCAAGTTCTAGAACAGTAATAGGAGTCAGGTCTAGAACAGTAATAGGAGTCAGGTCTAGAACAGTAATAGGAGTCAAGTTCTAGAACAGTAATAGGAGTCAGGTCTAGAACAGTAATAGGAGTCAGGTCTAGAACAGTAATAGGAGTCAGGTCTAGAACAGTAATAGGAGTCAGGTCTAGAACAGTAATAGGAGTCAGGTCTAGAACAGTAATAGGAGTCAGGTCTAGAACAGTAATAGGAGTCAGGTCTAGAACAGTAATAGGAGTCAAGGTCTAGAACAGTAATAGGAGTCAAGGTCTAGAACAGTAATTGGAGTCAAGGTCTAGAACAGTAATAGGAGTCAGGTCTAGAACAGTAAAAGGAGTCAGGTCTAGAACAGTAATAGGTCTAGAACAGTAATAGGAGTCAGGTCTAGAACAGTAATAGGAGTCAGGTCCTAGAACAGTAATAGAAGTCAAGTTCTAGAACAGTAATAGGAGTCAGGTTCTAGAACAGTGATAGGAGTCGGGTTCTAGAACAGTAATAGGAGTCAGGTCTAGAACAGTAATAGGAGTCAGGTCTAGAACAGTAATAAGAGTCAGGTCTAGAACAGTAATAGGAGTCAGGTCTAGAACAGTAATAGGAGTCAGGTGTAGAACAGTAATAGAAGTCAAGTTCTAGAACAGTAATAGGAGTCAGGTTCTAGAACAGTGATAGGAGTCGGGTTCTAGAACAGTAATAGGAGTCAGGTGTAGAACAGTAATAGGAGTCAGGTCTAGAACAGTCATAGGAGTCAGGTCCTAGAACAGTAATAGGAGTCAGGTCCTAGAACAGTAATAGGAGTCAGGTCCTAGAACAGTAATAGGAGTCAGGTCTAGAACAGTAATAGGAGTCAAGGTCTAGAACAGTAATAGGAGTCAAGGTCTAGAACAGTAATAGGAGTCAAGGTCTAGAACAGTAATAGGAGTCAAGGTCTAGAACAGTATTAGGTCTAGAACAGTAATAGGAGTCAGGTCTAGAACAGTAATAGGAGTCAAGTTCTAGAACAGTAATAGGAGTCAGGTCTAGAACAGTAATAGGAGTCAGGTCTAGAACAGTAATAGGAGTCAGGTCTAGAACAGTAATAGGAGTCAGGTCTAGAACAGTAATAGGAGTCAGGTCTAGAACAGTAATAGGAGTCAAGGTCTAGAACAGTAATAGGAGTCAAGGTCTAGAACAGTAATAGGAGTCAAGGTCTAGAACAGTATTAGGTCTAGAACAGTAATAGGAGTCAGGTCTAGAACAGTAATAGGAGTCAAGTTCTAGAACAGTAATAGGAGTCAGGTCTAGAACAGTAATAGGAGTCAGGTCTAGAACAGTAATAGGAGTCAAGTTCTAGAACAGTAATAGGAGTCAGGTCTAGAACAGTAATAGGAGTCAGGTCTAGAACAGTAATAGGAGTCAGGTCTAGAACAGTAATAGGAGTCAGGTCTAGAACAGTAATAGGAGTCAGGTCTAGAACAGTAATAGGAGTCAGGTCTAGAACAGTAATAGGAGTCAGGTCTAGAACAGTAATAGGAGTCAAGGTCTAGAACAGTAATAGGAGTCAAGGTCTAGAACAGTAATTGGAGTCAAGGTTTAGAACAGTAATAGGAGTCAGGTCTAGAACAGTAAAAGGAGTCAGGTCTAGAACAGTAATAGGTCTAGAACAGTAATAGGAGTCAGGTCTAGAACAGTAATAGGAGTCAGGTCCTAGAACAGTAATAGAAGTCAAGTTCTAGAACAGTAATAGGAGTCAGGTTCTAGAACAGTGATAGGAGTCGGGTTCTAGAACAGTAATAGGAGTCAGGTCTAGAACAGTAATAGGAGTCAGGTCTAGAACAGTAATAAGAGTCAGGTCTAGAACAGTAATAGGAGTCAGGTCTAGAACAGTAATAGGAGTCAGGTGTAGAACAGTAATAGAAGTCAAGTTCTAGAACAGTAATAGGAGTCAGGTTCTAGAACAGTGATAGGAGTCGGGTTCTAGAACAGTAATAGGAGTCAGGTCTAGAACAGTAATAGGAGTCAGGTCTAGAACATTAATAGGAGTCAGGTCTAGAACAGTAATAGGAGTCAGGTTCTAGAACAGTGATAGGAGTCAGATTCTAGAACAGTGATAGGAGTCAGGTTCTAGAACAGTAATAGGAGTCGGTTCTAGAACAGTAATAAGAGTCAAGTTCTAGAACAGTAATTGGAGTCAGGTCCTAGAACAGTAATAGGAGTCAGGTCCTAGAACAGTAATAGGAGTCAGGTCTAGAACAGTGATAGGAGTCAGGTCTAGAACAGTGATAGGAGTCAGGTCTAGAACAGTAATAGGAGTCAGGTCTAGAACAGTAATTGCTGAATGTGAAAGCCCATGGCGCTGTCTGCGTGGCATGCCACTCCACAATAAGGCAGATTAATAGATGGTAATTACCCCAAAATAACACGCTTTAATGCAACGTCTTAGATGTATTATAATGATTACTCCCCTGGTTTAAGAGCTGGGAATTGGAAATCGGGCCATTCAAAGGCCATCGTGTCGATGGTAGTTTTAGAAAATTAGAAATCTATCTAAAATGGGACTTCTTGGCCAACATCATCAGAATCATTTTTCTTGTTTAGCTATTGATTGCGCCTTCAGCAGCGAGATGCTGTGTGTGCTTGGACAGTGAAATAGAGGAGTAAGTGGAAGAGGCAGAGATAGAGGGATGGAGGGGGGGGGGGTAAGAGATGAGTCTAGAGTCACCCTGAACAGTAATGAGGTTGCAGTAAAAATTAGACGGTATTGTGTTGTACTTTAAGGTAGTTCATCTTAAAAATGAATAGTCCCTCAAGGGCCAGGTGCTTAATGCCATTTATTAATAGAAAGACAGGGCCAGCAGTTTGGGCCTGGGCCCTCCGAGAGCCCTTTGTTAAGGAGTCTGGACAGAGAAAGAGGGAGAGAGGGAGGAAGAGACAAGGAATGCTGAGCCTGCCTATTGATTGTTGGGAGAAGAGGTGTCCAGGGTATAGTTGGGACGTCCCAGAGCGTCAATAAATAATATTTTGATTGGATAGCAATGGCAATTAAAGTGAAATAAAGGTGTTGCCGTGGGGATTATCATGGGCTCTATCTCTCAGTCACCCCAGGGCCAAGGGCATGAGGTTAGAGGTCAGGGTCTATTTAGGAGACCCCTCAGATCCATCTTGACCAGATCATTGGAGCTGCAATCAAATAACAACAAGGAAGCATGTCTGGGAGGAAGGAGCACATCAGTATTTGAGTCATCCCAGGCCTCATGAGGAGAGGAAGAAAAGTCTGTCTGTCTGTGTGTCTCTCTCCTCTCTCTCTTTCTCTCTCTCTTGGAGGAAAGGAGGGGAGATAGAGGCAGGCCCATGCGGGCCCAGGCCCACGGTGACCCAGCCTATTAATGAGCCAGTGGCCATTACCTCCCAGTTAGCCTGCTCTGCGCTCAGCCATTTGTCATAAATTGGGGCCTGTCACAGGAGGGCTGCCTGCGTGCGGTGTTGGCGGTGCGGTGTGAGGCGGTGTGGCGCGCCGTTAAGGGCTGAGGAGCCCCAGCAGTGGGAGCCTAAGCTGTTTTCCGTGAGCGAGCATCTTTAGCTCTCCGCGCTCCCAACTTGTCAAATAGGTTTGATTACCAGAGGAAGATCAGTCTTGATAAAGGATCCAAACAAAGGATGCACAGGGAGGGGACTCACGATGCTACCCACCGGGCCTCTGATAATGTTGTTTATGTCGGAGTAAAATGTTATTGCCGCAATTTGCGCACATCTAAATCTCCGCATGCAGGCATGGTGTCAGGCTATAGCTAGCGATGGACCATATTGCTATTGATTGGTTGAATGATAGAACCATTTCTTACCTGAGTCGGAGCAGCACCAGAGGCGTAGCATGGAGGAGAGAAACACAGAGAGAAGAGAGCAAAGGAGAAAGTCTGATTATTTGTGGCCTTGTACAGTATAAATATGTACTGGTAAGTATTGTCTGACACTGTAGGGCTGAAATACAGTTTTATACACGGAAATAGAGAAGAGCTGCCTAGTCGGGGTTTAAGAATGGGAAATTCAACAGTGAATATTTATTTCCAGGGTGGATACCACACTTAGTCACGCTCATTTGAAGAGAATGAATAATAAGTAGCTAGTAACTGACAGCATGATTTAAAATACTACTTAATTATTTTGCCCCCTCTCAAGGCAACGTTTCAGACAGAAACACAAACCTCACGTCAACAAAATACTGTATTTGCTGTTGCAACCAACCATCTCATGGTGAAGCGGTGCGGTATGATTGATCATGTTGTGGTTGGGGAGTGTGTCGGTTTCTATAAGTAGGTCATATCTGAAGTGTGCTAGCACATGTTTGCACAATGTTACGGTGGTGTGTTACACTGTGTGTTTGTTCTGAGGTTTACGAAACCGTAACATCATAGTAACTTGCACATGCATTCTTGCGTGTTTCGTCTGTGTGTGTGAATATGCACTCTTATTCGGTGTGTATGCGAACAGACAGAAAGACAGAATGGACGTTCCACCTCCCCTCTCCCCCTACCCTCATGCTCAGCTCTGTGCTGGGACAAAGCCACCAGCAGCCTCATTCAGAAGCCTCCCACCACCACGCCAATATGCTTTAAACACGTACATATTCACTGGCATTCAGTGTGCACATAACCCCCATATACCACCAGCGCCATCTGCATTATCAGGAGTCAAGCTGTGCCTGGGTTTTCTTCCTCCTCCATACATACATTACAGAGCAGCCTGTGCAGAGCCAGATCCCTGTGCCTGCATCCAAGTCAACCTACACTTGGCACGCGGAGATGGTGAAAAGTACAACTTGCCTCTTGATCGCTCGCTAGCACCCTCTCCCACTAGTGAGAAGTGTTCCACATAATCTGAGATAAAAACTGTTTGTGTGTGGACTGAGTGTTAGTTTTAGTTCACTGCTGTTACGGTAAACACACATATAAAAGTCTTGTATGCTATAATATTGAAGGTATACGTTAGCAAAGTAGTTGCAAAGCACTAACCCTGACTAAAACATTAGTCATGCTCACTTGAAATTCTTTGAACTTGATTGGTGTTAATAAGCGCATATGAGGAATTATTCATATTGCAGCTTATCCTATACCATACATTACTGCTGCATCTCTTGCTGAGGGCTGCTGGGCTTCAGCACCACCGGTTAGTGGACAGCTCCACAGGCTCTGTTGTGTCAAAACTCTCCCTTTACCATTTCCTCCAATTCAACATAACCTGCATTCAACAAGCCAACTGTACTGAAAACTTTACTTTAGAGGCACTGGCTGGGCCCTGATCAATTAATGCACTATATAGGGAATAGGGTGCCAGCTTGGGTCAAAAGTGCACTATATAGGTAACAGGGAAGTGCTTTGGACACTTACTAAACAAACGTAGACAGATTCCCCTTTCAGTTCAACCTGATGAGCTCTGGACCAGGGTATTTTGCTCTATGTCTCTGGATAGCTGTTTTCCAGGCAGCGATTATAGCAGTACAGGAGCTTTGTGCCAGGAGGCAGGAATGCCGGCTGGGACCAGCGTAGTAAGATGCTTTCAGGAGCCGATTTATAGTACAGGGAGGAAAGGGTTAACTTTCCAAGTCCGGACTTCCCAGTCGGCCGCTCTGGAGGACTTTAATGTGTAATTATTCAAAGACATTGTATTACAATCTGGAGAAGAAGAACAGGAGCAGGTGGAGGGATGGAGGGAGGAGAGTAGAGGAGGGAAGGACGGAGGGATCTGTTCCTGCTGAGAGAGATTGAATCCTTTAATGTCAGTCCAATCCAGGGAGCAGTTAACGAGAGATATCTCAGCTATGTGGAGCGATTTCTGTGTTACCTCACTAGCTGTGCTACAGCATCTGGGGCTCAAGGGACTAGCCATGGGGATCTGCTAACTGGAGAAATCAGAGCTGAACCAACAACACACTGCACAGCACTGCACAGGCCTATGCCTCGCTCAGCACTGCAACACTGATGCAACAACCTGGAGCGAGTGTGCTCCAATGATGATAAACAAACAACCTTTTTGAGGGGGAGGGGAGAGAGGTGATGCTGGGCAAATAAGACTCAGGGGCTTTTTTTCACACCAGATAGTTTCGGTTTCTTTAAAATGTATGTTTGAAGTTGGGGCTCGGCTCAACAAGAGTTGTTTGAAGAGTGATGTGTGTGTGTGTGAGAGAGAGAGAGAGAGAGAGAGACCTTCACGGTGCTACATAATGTAATACTAAATAGAGAGAGCTGTTAAACTTTGCAATGCAAATACATTATCACAAAGAAATGGGGTTTTCCTATAAAAAAATGTATGGTCTTGGCATTAGGTTACAATAGTACAAGGGCCATTCCTTTCCACTCAGTAAGGTCGATGAGGACACAGAGTTTAGTTTTTCCACTATCATTCAATCCCTCCCCAATCCCCTGGATAAATCGCGCACACACACAACACACACACACCGACACCTCTGACACTTTAATCAGAGAATGGTGTGCTCTGGGTTCAGACAAAGCCCAATCACTCCTGTGATCATTTGGCCTCTCCTTCAATCAGCAGCACAGTAATTGCATCAGTCACAATCTCCATTTCATCCTTCATCTCTCTGTCAGGACCCAGACAGGAAGAAAGAGAATCTCTGACCAAAGGACACGCCAAAGAGATGCCTGTTATTAAACTAGACAACCTGCAAATTAAGGAGGGAACGGAGAATACAACAAATTGTTGTCATTTTAATCAGGCCTTTTCAAGCCCTTCCCTTAGATACATTTTACCGACAAAGACCTTTAACTTTTTGCTACATGTCAGCATAATTGTGTCACGTGGGAAAAATTGCATTGAATAAAAAGGGACCATAAAATCCTCCAACTATAATATGAGTAACTCGGCAACGGGAGACAAAAATGTATCTAACGGCGCGATCTGTCAAAAAGAATCCCCGGTTTAGCACTATTAATGTCCTGCATACACGCAGAAAAAAAAACAGAGAGGAGACCACGCCGTAATTTAGGACTTCTCCCCTAATCCCACCTTGACGCACGGCAAAATTAGACGTAGAAAAGTTTTGCATGTGCCGTAACGCGTAGAGCACGTAAGTGAAATTAGGCTCTGAATGTTTCATGGGACATTGAAAATGTTCATGGGGAATACAGTGAGTGAGAGGCACTATATTCTATATTAAAGAGCAGGATAGGGCCCAGGATAGGGCCAGCTCTGGAACAGGTGAATCCCACACCTGCTCCTCAGTAGGAAATGAGTCGGAGCAGATTCATCAACGCAGAGCAGGAGAAATATGAGAAATATGTCCGGGCCCATGGAGACACATCAAGAAGAGCTAAAGTGCATCACAATCCTTTGGACGGAAATGGAACAGATTCAGGTGTGGTGCATTGTGGTTTAACATCTCCTAGACCCATTGGCAGTACATCTCCTTCTGCACTCACACACTCTACATTTACACTCCTGAGTGTCGCAGTGGTCTAAGGCAGTGGTCTAAGGCTATTCCATGCGAGAAATTGCCAAGAAACTGAAGATCTCATACAAACGCTGTGTACTACTCCTTTCACAGAACAGCACAAACTGTCTCTAACCAGAATACAAATAGGAGTGGGAGGCCCTGGTGCACAACTGAGCCCCGGTACAGCAATTTTTTTGCCAGTAATCGAACCCCAAATTGCTGTTCCAGATACTCAACTAGTCTAAAGAAGGCCAGTTTTATTGCTTCTTTAATCAGAACAACAGTTTTCAGCTGTGCTAACATAATGGCAAAAATTATAAACTTGGAATAACTAACACAATGTGCCACTGGAACACAAGAGTGATGGTTGCTGATAATGGGTCACTATACGCCTATGTAGATATTCCATTAAAAATCTGCTGTTTCCAGCTACAATAATCATTTACAACATTAACAATATCTATACTGTATTTCGGATCAATTTGATGTTATTTTACTGGACAAAAAATTTGCTTTTCTTTGGAAAACAAGGACATTTCTATGTGACCCCAAACTTTTGAACGGTAGCGTATATATAAACTCAGCAAAAAAATAAACGTCTTTCAAAGATAATGTCTTTCAAAGATAATTCATAAAAATCAAAATAACTTCACAGATCTTCATTGTAAAGGGTTTAAACACTGTTTCCTATGCTTGTTCAATGAACCATAAACAATTAATGAACATGCACCTGTGGAACAGTCATTAAGACACTAACAGCTTACAGACGGTAGGCAATTAAGGTCACAGTTATGAAAACTTAGGATACTAGAAAGGCCTTTCTACTGACTCTGAAAAACACCAAAAGAAAGATGCCCAGGGTCCCTGCTCATCTGCGTGAACGTGCCTTAGGCATGCTGCAAGGAGGCATGAGGACTGCAGATGTGGCCAGGGCAATAAATTGCAATGTCCGTACTGTCAGACGCCTAAGACCGCGCTACAGGGAGACAGGATGGACAGCTGATCGTCCTTGTAGTGGCAGACCACGTGTAACAATATCTGCACAGGATCGGTACATCCGAACATCACACCTGTGGGACAGGTACAGGATGGTAACAACTACTGCCCGAGTTACACCAGGAACGCACAGTACCTCCATCAGTCCTTAGACTGTCCGCAATAGGCTGAGAGAGGCTGGACTGAGGGCTTGTAGGCCTGTTGTAAGGAAGGTCCTCACCAGAAATCACCGGCAACAACGTTGCCTATGGGCACAAACCCACCGTCGCTGGACCAGACAGGACTGGTAAAAAGTGCTCTTCACTGATGAGTCGCGGTTTTGTCTCGCCAGGGGTAATGGTCGGATTCGCGTTTATCGTCGAAGGAATGAGTGTTACACCGAGGCCTGTACTCTGGAGCGGGATCAATTTGGAGGTGGAGGGTCCGTCATGGTCTGGGGTGGTGTGTCACAGCATCATCGGACTGAGCTTGTTGTCATTGCAGGCAATCTCAACACTGTGCGTTACAGGGAAGACATCCTCCTCCCTCATGTGGTACCCTTCCTGCAGGCTCATCCTGACATGACCCTCCAGCATTACAATGCCACCAGCCATACTGCTCGATTTGTGCGTGTTTTCCTGCAAGACAGGAATGTCAGTGCTCTGCCATGGCCAGCGAAGAGCCCAGATCTCAATCCCATTGAGCACGTCTGGAACCTGTTGGCTCGGAGGGTGAGGGCTAGGGCCATTCCCCCCATAAATGTCCGGGAACTTGCAGGTGCCTTGGTGGAAGAGTGGGGTAACATCTCACAGCAAGAACTTGCAAATCTAGTACATTCCATGAGGAGGAGATGCACTACAATACTTAATGCAGCTGGTGGCCACACCAGATACTGACTGTTACTTTAGATTTTGACCCCCCCCCCCCCCCCCCCCTCCCTTTGTTCAAGGACACATTATTCAATTTCTGTTAGTCACATGTCTGTGTAACTTGTTCAGTTTATGTCTCAGTTGTTGAATCTTGTTATGTTCATACAAATATTTACACATGTTAAGTTTGCTGAAAATAAGTCGACAGTGAGAGGGCGTTTCTTTTTTTGCTGAGTTTGTATTCAGAGGCTATATCCATACACACATGCAGAGCACACACTCCTCTCCCGTCCCTGTCTAATGGATCCATGTGGGGCAGCAGAGATAAAAGCAGACAGAAGGATCAATTTAGTTGATCTATGAAAGATATTAGTAATGACATTTATGAATATTTTATGGAACGTAGAGAATGTCATCATACATTTTTATCTAGGGAAATGAGGCAGGAATATAAAACAAACAGTATTAAACTTTGAACATGGCTCCCCATGTCAAACGAATTGTGCCCAAGAAGAAGAAGAGACAGGGAGGGGAGCACTTTGTCATCCCCTGGCTATTTCTGCGCCTGAGGAAGTGGAGAAGTCCACCGTAATTAGCACTAGCATTGAACAGCAACAGCACACAGACAGAGTGGGGACTCCCAGGAAGTCACTACCATCAATATGTTTATCTGCATATTGATCGGTCCCCACAGGCCCTGTTCTACTGATTGTCGTGCATTAAACTAAAAGCCAGCAAAATGATTCACATGCATTATGTGGGGCCCGTCATTAACATGGTGCATTTACAAGGGTTTCACACAAGGGTGTGACTGGAGACTCTGTATCCTACTACCTCGGGACAAGATCCGCTCCAAATGGAGACAGGGGAGACATGAAACACCAGCCTCATCACACTCTCCTAGTTTCGCTGTGTTGTCTCATTCCACTGCCATATTCTCTATCGCTGCAAAGTTCCCTAGTTCTCTTGGAACGCTAGAAAGCTATCATAGTGCTGCTTTGTTCTCTCTCTGTTTTTACATAATAGCCAGTGAACTTGGGTTTTCCCCGGTGTATTCGTGTCATGACAGGTGAGGGCTATGAAAGGCCAGCTGAACCCTGCACAGATGGCCTAACAAAAATAGAAATGAAGAGATATGCTCCTTTTAAAAGGGTTGGCGCTCAGGTATTGGCGCATGCAGATATAGGTCCGACGGCTGACATGTTTACATAACATTTAAATAACGGATGTCCTTTCATGCAGGGCGACAGGTAGCCTAGCGGTTAGCGTGTTGGGCCAGTAGCCGAAAGATTGTTAGTTCAAATACCTGAGCCGACAAGGTAAAAATTATTTTGATGTGCCCTCAAGCAAGGCACTTAACCCTAATTTGCTCCATTGGTACCCTACTACTATGCCTGACCCCGAAAAGCAACACATTTCACTGCACCTATCCGGTGTGTGTGACAATAAAATAAAAACATTTTGCTACACTTTCTACAGAATTTCATTTAAAAGAGGCTGCATTTTCCTGCATATTTTGTGCTGATCCTGACAGTTCTGCATATAGGACAGGGAAATCGTGATTAAATATCTGGATACAATGTTCGGGCCATTTAGAAGTCAAAGAGTCCTCTCTGACCCGTTTATTACAGTTGATTTAATGCCATGGATTGATGTCAAGCACGTGTGCTGCAAAGCGCACGCCCCATTGCTGTCACATACACAACTTACCATACTTTTGAATGTGTGAGTGGTTCCGTGTCTCGGCTACACTTGACACTAAGACCTCTGGACACCAAATTACCATCAACACCACCAGAATACGAGTTTAGGGTTGGCGTCTCTCACTGTCAGCGAAAGTGGCCATCATGGGAGGGAAGCGAGGCAGGGGTGTTAAAAAGCGTGAAGGGGAGGGAACTTCGTATTCAAATGGCACCTGTTGCCAATGTGCAAATGCAAGCTGGGGGAATAATTACAGTGATTTGCAGGAGGAGACGAGTGTGGGGGTAATTGCAGTGTCTTGCCAGAGCAGGGGAGAGGAGAGAACGAGCTGCTGCAATCTCATCCCTCAGAGGGAGCTCTGGCAAACCGCACGGATACAGGCCATGCTTCCTGGCTGCCACCACATCAAAGGGCCACAGCACAAGACACCCACCGTAATTAACTCCCTGTTGCCATGGCAACGCCTAGCCAAGTGATAGTGCCGCTGACAGAGGCCCACTGTTGGCCTTCTCTTCTTATTAGCCGCGGAGAGAAGAAGCACAAACATTAGGAATGATAATCAGAGAAACCTAATGGGTCTGATGTCCAGGTGCCTGGCAGTAAACACACTGCCTGGCATTCCAGGAACCCCGATCTTCTTCTTATGAATCGCCTTTAATAAAAAACACTCGCCTGCCTCCCCTCACTCACTTAGCTCTGCTGTCTTGCCATCACTTCAGCCATTACAAATGATGTTATTTAGTAAACGTCTGAGCCGACACCCTCAGGGGAGAGCTTGATGGAGAGAATGTATAATATCACATCACGCATTAGCGCGAGGTAAAGCGTCAATGATTGGTGTTAAGGTTTTCATTACACAAAATGAGTAATTGCTTGTCATTTGGAGCTGGCATATCCCACAATCGTCCTCACTTCTGTGCCATCAATCAAGCGTTTAACTGCTGACGACCAGGCCCACATTTAAAGCAGGGGGCGCCACAATGCACGGGGGAAACATTGTTTGCTTCGTTACTCCAAGTAGCTCCACTCATGTGGGTGGAAGGAGGGGAGGAAATGGGAGCGGATGTGGTCTTGCTTTCCTGAGCAGCACTTCATTCTCCAGTCCATAACGTGTCATCCAACGCTCTAATGTAGCTCACAAAGCATATAGGGGCCCAGACAATGAACTCTATATTAGACTCATATTGTACCATCCGTACCCTTGAGTGTGTGAGAGACACACACACAGGCTGTACCACACACAAACACACAAACACACACACACACACACACACACACAAAGGCAGATGCTTGACTCAAGCTTAAAATTGTAGAAGATTCTTGGTCGACTGTAAACTAGGACAATTCCAAGTCCCTACATACCTCCAGTTCCATAAGGCCTACTCCTGACTGTGCTGCTGAATAGCCGGAGTGGTGTCATTACATTTGTCTGTGGCTGCACAGGTCACCAGTCTCTGAGCTCCGGTGAGTTATTGGCCCTCCTACTCTGCTCATGACCATGAGGGCATTGGAAACAGCGAATCGGCACAAAAAACCCCACTCATCTCCACCTATCTGTGGGATGGGATGGCGGAGGGAGGGTGGGATAGGAGAGGGAGGTGGTGAGAGGGGGTACCAGCGCGCCAGTCAAGCAAATGATTTGCTCAGTAAAGTAAAAGTGGAACAACAGTAAAAAGCCCATCCAGGGCAGAGCCCATCCCTCTCCAACCAAATCTCCTGCTTGGTTTGACAGTAATGGAGCTCCATGCTCAAGGAGAGAGAGCTACTAATGTACTGTTACTGGGATGGAATGGCAATAAAGCCTGGAATAATTGGAAATACTGCAAGGAGATGCATACGTATGGATCATGATGATGAAATAGTGGTGAAAGGGTCTAGTGGAGAGCTTAAAATACATTTATATATTTTTTTAGGAAATGTTAAATAATTGATGTATGTACTGTAACTACAAATAAGTATAAAATCATATTTGATATTATTATATTGATGAATTTGGATAAATCTGATCACAACAGCTAGTCTCACAACATGTGCATCAGCGGCTGCCCAGTTTGTTTACCGAGGCTGCACCAACATGTACAGGGATTTCTGAAACCTTAATATCCTGCTGGAAGACTGGCAGGGTGTGGGGGCCAAGGAGCAGCCGGAGCCCTGGGTCCAGAGTAAACAGTGTGGCCAGAGCAGGGAGCAGGGTGAGATGAGAGGAGCCTGAGAGGAGAGGAGAGCCAGATCAATAGCTTAATGGAATTAGCTTGGCTTTGAAACATGCCTGCCAATCATATTTACTGAGGGCTGTTTGCCATGGAGCGCTGCTCAATATTTAAAGGCCAGCCGCACTGCGAAGGAATCTGATTGGTTCTGTAACACGGCGGCAGCTGTCCGAGGTCATTTACCTCTGAAGGAATAGAAATGAGAAAAAGGAGCCCTTGTTAAAGTTGGACTGAGTCTGGAGGGGCACCGCTTTCTATTTCACTTTCTTTCTGTTTGTTTCATTTTTTTCTAGATCCTTTTTTAGCCCGCGGATAGATTTATGCAGAATTAAAATTGTAATTTAAACCACATAAGTACTGGTGTAAATCACAATTTATTCATGCAGGGTTGTGGGAATCTTGGAAGCCCTTTCTTATTGCCGTTCTACCAAACCCATAAAGTCCAGTTTAGATCTGAAACAGCCAGCTAGGCACTTAGACTTTCATACTTACGTCAACGTTGTTGTTCTGTCTTTAATGGAGTACAGAGAGTTCCTATAAACTACAGGCCTATAATGGGCTCCCAGTACCTCACTGCAGTACCAACGATACACGTAACACCTGTCCAGAAACTACCCCTAGACATACCCTCCACTCACTTGGGTAGATCTGAAAGAATTTGCTAGAAATGTAGGCACAAGCAATGAGCAATAGTTGCTCCACTACAATATTGTAGTTTCTCAACCAGGGAATTTACTTTATAAGGCTTTCACGTATTCAGGCCTCACATACACACGTTTCTAGTGGGTAGGGCCTAGGGCAGGGCTCTTCAACTACATTCTTAAGGGGGCCAGATTTGAAAAATGCATTTACAGGGAGACCAGACATTTACAGGGAGACCAGACATGGGACTACCGTCATAACCAACAATGCACAAACACAATTATAATCTTATGAAGCACATTTATTCAAATTAAATGTTGCTAAAAGTTCCTTTTAAGTCCATTAGGGTTAGCCTAAGTATGTGCATCAAATTGTTTAAATAATGGAACATGTGTACTTGTAAAACAGTTCACCCGCATCACATTCATTCATTTCTACTTTCCTGTCCATTTTTACATACATAGCTTCCTCTTCTGTTTGTATCTACACACAGGACATATTTTCTGCTTGGCACATCTCAGTATTCTGTTCTCTTTTCAGTGTCTTTATCATTTTGTTATTTCCCCTTTTTTTTTTACACGTAGAAACCTATTATGCATATCTCAGTGGACGAGCTTTCACAGAAAAGTCTCTCTCCCCCCGTATCAGCAGAGAAGGGGTAACTAAAACAAACTGCACCACCTCTGTGGGGACTTCATCTGATCAAACTCTCATTGCAAAGTTAGATTTCATTTGATCTAAAAACTCAGACATCACGAGAGTGATCTGTGCTGATGATGACTGAATAAAATTGCGGCAGCGTAGGGAAATGGAACGTTTTGTTTGGCCTCAAATCAGAGGAGGAAGTATTTGTATTTTGACGATAAGTCCGTTTTTCAATCATGTCAATAACTGTTTTATCCCTCCCCTGTATTCCCAAATTAACTCCATTCAATTGATTGAGGATTTCACACAAAAAAAAAACATCTGATATGAACTCGTCATCAAGCATTTTCTCTAGCACAGGAGGCTGGTGGCACCTTAATTGGGGAGGACGGGCTTGTGGTAATGACTGGAGCGGAATCAGTGGAATGGTATCAAATAGATCAAACACGTGGTTCCCAGCCATTATTATGAGCCGTTCTCCCCTCAGCTGCCTCCACTGCTCTCTAGATATGTGTTGGCTTTCTTGTAGCGGCAAATGCGGAAAAAAGCTAATATCTCCTCCCTAAACGCACATAGGTAGCTCTCTTGAGAGCATTATTCCCCTTGCTTGGCCACCGAACATCATTATGTAAAAGTAGATAATGATGCTCAGCAGACTGTGAAACAAGCGATAACGCAGGCTAGATGTTGATAAACTTTATGATAGCCATAACTGAATCCGGGGTGGGTTTTTAACTCACCTCTGGTGTATAGTGTAGTGATCTCATCTGCGGTGAAAGAGCCGATAGGCGGGAAGACAGACCCTGTGCCCCTGTTAGTAGCTCTGATTGGCTGTAACTGTTATTTTGGGTGATATTGATTGACAGCAATTAATGGGTGGGACTACAAGAAAACAGAATCTCCCATTGGAGAATATTGAATGAGAGCTCCTTTTGGAACTAAAACATTGGATTATTGCGCGGATTTTTGCGGGATTCTTTTAATTAATGTTCAAAATGTATCAAAAGGTCTTCCAAATTGATACACAGGCTGAATCTGGCCCGCGGGCTGCCTGTTGAATAGCCTTGGCCTAGGAGTTAATTTGGAGGCCCTAATGGATCCAGTCAGTGACGGGCCTCCAAAATCTAGTCAGTAAGCCCACCACAGTGAAATCCATGCAGACCCCAACACCCTCCACTGTGAAACGCTCAATATGTGTCTCCTCTATGGGTGAAGGGCTACTGCCTTTAGACCCACTAACACGGAATGACAAGGGCCTAACGAGGGGAGTTAAATGGCCCCTGAGCCCCCACCATACGGAGCCAGTACAGATCTGGAGAGCCCTGCCGCACGGCCCCTCTCTGCCCCAGCTGACTGGCCACCAGGCTAGCCAAGTGGGCACGGCACACACAAATAGCCAAGCTCACCATGGGGATGGCATGCACCGAGCGCGATTAAGGACATGGAACAGATGCCCACCTGCTCCTCCTAAACCTAGCTGTGCCAGGGTGTGCCCAGGGTCACTCTGGGGTGTCTTAATACGCTGTTTCCATCTGTTGCCTGGAAAGTGAAGGGCAGAGAAGTCCAAGTATACAGACATTTCCTTCTCTAAACCCAGCCCACCACCCCATCCTCCTCCTGCCCCGTTCCATCCGTCAGCTCCGGAAGAAAATTGATGGAATAACACAATGTCTGCCTCTTCCTTTTGAGCCCTCACATCGACTGAGCAGATCCCTGAATTTCAGCTGACAAACTAGTATTGTACGTTAGCACAATGAAGGAACGAGGGGCGAGAAAAGACGACAAAGCTACTCAGCATGTCTCCTTTGACTCGCCTCAATCTTTCCCATTTATCAAAAACAGGGCTGTCTGGAAATGTTTGTATTTGCACACAACCTAAACAGCAGACAGGAAAAAGGCTGGTCATCAGCGGAGTGAGTCGTGTTGACACATGGAATAATTAATTGATAAATACATATATTTCAACCCATGTCCATCAAAACGAACGACAGTGAGATTACTTCTGTAGTGCTAAATGATTATTATCAGCACAAAAGGCTCTCTTTATTTTGATTGCCTTGTAAATAAACTTGCTTGTCATTACTTTTCAAGCCAATTACATGGTGCCTAATGGCAGCGCTTAATTAGCACACACTCTGCTGGAAAGAGAGAGACCGAGGAAAGAAAAGAGAAAATGTTGGTAGGGGATGAGGGAGGCAGCACATTTTCTGACTAATTATACAGGCGACATGTTTTTCGCAGGGGGCTCACAATGCCGGGCGGGCGGCGGGCGCCCCACCCTGACAACGGACCACTCAGCGGGGGTGACCCGGACCTACTAACAGCACTTCAGCAGCTGGAGGACAGGAAACAGCAGAACTCAGCATGTAGCACGACCCGAGAGGAGGAGACTGCTCCTCATCCACCCCTCCACTCACACCCCCACTCAGTCATCTCAGGCAAACACAGCTACTGATGGATTTATTTGTTCCCCACCGATCAACATTATTTTCTATATCTTCTTGTCTCGCTTTCTGTTTTTTGTGCTACAATCACACTGTTTTGATGTCCCTATCTCCCCGGTCTTTCCCTTCCTGTCCTTAAAGGCCCTGTGCAGTAAAACACGTGATTTGCCTGTGTTTTATATACACTGCTCCAAAAAATAAAGGGAACAGTCCATAGCATCAATGCCTTCCTCTTGCAGGAACTGCTGACACACTCCAGCCACATGAGGTCTAGCATTGTCTTGCATTAGGAGGAACCCAGGGCCAACCGCACCAGCATATGGTCTCACAAGGCGTCTGAGGATCTCATCTCCGTACCTAATGGCAGTCAGGCTACCTCTGGCGAGCACATGGAGGGCTGTGCGGCCCCCCAAAGAAATGCCACCCCACACCATGACTGACCCACCACCAAACCGGTCATGCTGGAGGATGTTGCAGGCAGCAGAACGTTCTCCACGGCGTCTCCAAACTCTGTCATGTCTGTCACATGTGCTCAGTGTGAACCTGCTTTCATCTGTGAAGAGCACACGTCGCCAGTGGCGAATTTGCCAATCTTGGTGTTCTCTGGCAAATGCCCTGCACGGTGTTGGGCTGTAAGCACAACCCCCAACTGTGGACGTCGGGCCCTCATACCACCCTCATGGAGTCTGTTTCTGACCGTTTGAGCAGACACATGCACATTTGTGGCCTGCTGGAGGTCCTTTTGCAGGGCTCTGGCAGTGCTCCTCCTGCTCCTCCTTGCACAAAGGCGGAGGTAGCGGTCCTGCTGCTGGGTTGTTGCCATCCTACGGCCTCCTCCACGTCTCCTGATGTACTGGCCTGTCTCCTGGTAGCGCCTCCATGCTCTGGACACTACGCTGACAGACACAGCAAACCTTCTTGCCACAGCTCGCATTGATGTGCCATCCTGGATGAGCTGCACTACCTGAGCCACTTGTGTGGGTTGTAGACTCTGTCTCATGCTACCACTAGAGTGAAATCACCGCCAGCATTCAAAAGTGACCAAAACATCAGCCAGGATGCATAGGAACTGAGAAGTGGCCTGTGGTCACCACCTGCAGAACCACACCTTTATTGGGGGTGTCTTGCTAATTGCCTATAATTTCCTGTTGTCTATTCCATTTGCACAACAGCATGTGAAATGTATTGTCAATCAGTGTTGCTCCTAAGTGGACAGTTTGATTTCACAGAAGTGTGATTGACTTGGAGTTACATTGTGTTGTTTAAGTGTTCCCTTTGTTTTTTTGAGCAGTGTATATTTCTACACTACACTATACAGTTGAATTTGGAAGTTTACATACACCTTAGCCAAATACATTTAAACTCAGTTTTTCACAATTCCTGACATTTAATCCGAGTAAAAATGTCCTGTCTTAGGTCAGTTAGGATCACCATTTTATTTTAAGAATGTAAAATGTCAGAAGAATAGTAGAGAGAATTATTTATTTCAGCTTTTATTTCCTTCATCACATTCCCAGTGGGTCAGAAGTTGACATACACTCAATTAGCATTTGGTAGCATTGCCTTTAAATTGTTTAACTTGGGTCAAATGTTTCAGGTAGCCTTCCACAAGCTTCCCACAATAAGTTGGGTGAATTTTGTCCCATTCCTTTTGACAGAGCTGGTGTAACTGAGTCAGGTTTGTAGGCCTCCTTGCTCGCCGCACACGCTTTTTCAGTTCTGCCCACACATTTTCTATAGGATTAAGGTTAGGGTTTTGTGATGGCCACTCCATTACCTTGACTTTGTTGTCTTTAAGCCATTTTGCCACAACTTTGGAAGTATGCTTGGGGTCAATGTCCATTTGGAAGACCCATTTGCGACCAAGCTTTAACTTCCTGACTGATGTCTTGATATGTTGCTTCAATATATCAACATAATTTTCCGTCCTCATGATGCCATCCATTTTGTGAAGTGCACCAGTCCCTCCTGCAGCAAAGCACCTCCACAACATGATGCTGACACACCCGAGCTACATGGTTGGGATGGTGATCTTTGGCTTGCAGGCCTACCCCTTTTTCCTCCAAACATAACGATGGTCATTATGGCCAAACAGTTCTATTTTTGTTTCATCAGACCAGAGGACATTTCTCCAAAAAGTACGATCTTTGTCCCCATGTGCAGTTGCAAACTGTAGTCTGTTTTTTTTATGACAGTTTTGGAACAGTGGCTTCTTCCTTTCTGAGAGGTCTTTCAGGTTATGTCTATATAGGACTCGTTTGACTGTG
This sequence comes from Oncorhynchus mykiss, assembly GCF_057628025.1. Classification (NCBI taxonomy): domain Eukaryota; kingdom Metazoa; phylum Chordata; class Actinopteri; order Salmoniformes; family Salmonidae; genus Oncorhynchus; species Oncorhynchus mykiss. Next base: position 64,566,956 of record NC_143026.1, read on the forward strand.
GATATAGATACTTTTGTACCTGTTTCCTCCAGCATCTTCACAAGGTCCTTTGCTGTTGTTCTGGGATTGATTTGCACTTTTCGCACCAAAGCACGTTCATCTCTAGGAGACAGAACACCTCTCCTTCCTGATCATTCTGACGGCTGCGGGGTCCCATGGTGTTTATACTTGCGTACTATTGTGTGTACAGATGAATGTGGTACCTTCAGGCGTTTAGAAATTGCTCCCAAGACTGAACCAGACTTGTGGAGGTCTACAATTTGTTTTCTGAGGTCTTGGCTGATTTTTTTTTATTTTTCCATGATGTCAAGCAAAGAGGCACTGCGTTTGAAGGTAGGCCTTGAAATACATCCACAGGTACACCTCCAATTGACACAAATGATGTCAATTAGCCTATCAGATGCTTCTAAAGCCATTACATAATTTTTTTGAATTTTCCAAGCTGTTTAAAGGCACAGTCAACTTAGTGTATGTACACTTCTGACCCACTGGAATTGTGATACAGTGAATTATAAGTGAAATAATCTGTCTGTAAACAATTGTTGGAATTGTTGTGTCATGCACAAAGTAGATGTCCTAACCGACTTGCCAAAACTATAGTTTCTTAACAAGAAATTTGTAGAGTGGTTGAAAAACTAGTTTTAATGACTCCAACCTAAGTGTATGTAAACTTCCGACTTCAACTGTATTTATTTCTACACTAATATTGTGAAATTGTGAAAATTATAATAATGCCCTTTTTAGTGTCAGAACTGTTTGAAAAGGCCGCCTGAAATTCACAGCCTGTTTTGGTGGGATGGAGTTTTGGCCTGCCTGGTGATGTCAGCAGACGGTTCATTAGTTAATAGACCAATAAGAGGTTTCCAAACCTCTCTGCCAATAACAGCTATTTTTCAGTTTTCCTCACTCCCAGACAGTCCTAACTAAATTCTTGCTTTAAAATGGCTCTTTGCTAAGAAGCAATTCTTGTATCTTTTTGACCATTTTAATTGAAAACAATCACAGTAAGGGAATTGTTACTCAGAAATGATTCGATGTGGGAAAAAGGGCTGCATTGCAGCTTTAAAGAACCATAAAAAGTAGTCTGCTTTTACTAAAAGTTAATAAAAGTGATCGTGCCTCTGCCTCTGCCACTGCTGTCGTGGCAGTGGTTCACATAAGAATACAAGGTGAACATCATGTAGCAGATTGCCAGGACTACTCTCTATCATCATAATACGACATGATGCTCTTTGACAGAATGCTCTTTGGAATGGGAAGGAATACCCCACTATTACCAGGAGGAGATGTTCTAGCCATGGGAACAGCTCTCCGCATATGGCATTGCTGTATACTGGAAGAGCTAGTCTAGTATTCGCAAATCACATTCTTCAAGCACCCTTATTTACTCAGAGTCAATGGAGGGGCATTAAAAAGCCACCAAACAGCTGTGACCATCACCATCACCTTTTAGTGAGGGCTCTGCTCGGAGACGCTAAAGAAAGTGCGAAAGACGTTAAAGAGGAAGGGAAAAACACCGCAACTATTTCCAAACTGGCTATTCGGCTATTACAATCCATTACAGGATGTTAAAAATGTCCCTTCAGCGCACACGGAGGCGGTGGTGTTATCGGCCCGGACCCATCTGACGTGCTGGGCTTGTGATTACAGCCATGTTAAGGGCTGAGAGAGAGAAAGATCTGTACGCTGCGAGATTACAGACTGGTCATTTACTGTCATGTTGTGTCTTGTCTCTGTCCTTTCCCTTCACCCTGTCTCCCTCTGCTGGTCGTTGTTAGGTTACCTTTTCTCCCCCGCTTTCTCCCAGCTGTTCCTTGTCTCCTCTAACTACCCATTCACCCCGTTTCCCACCTGTTCCCTTTTTCCCTCTGATTAGGTCCCTATATCTCTCTCTGTTTCTGTTCCTGTCCTTGTCGGATTCTTGTTTGTGTTTGTGTTTCATGCCTGAGCCAGACTATCGTCATGTTTGCTGTAACCTTGTCCTGTCCTGTCGGAATCTGCCGGTCTATCTGAGCCTACCTATGTTTGGTTATTAAAGAAGCTCTGTTTAAGTTAGTTCGCTTTTGGGTCCTCATTCACTCACCATAACAGAAGAATCCGACCAAGAATGGACCCAGCGACTTCGGATCCTCTCCACTCAGCCGTCGGGATCCAGGGAGCGATGCTAGGCAGACACGAGCAGGAAGTGTCTGCTGCTCGACATGCCGTTGAGACCCTGGCCACCCAAGTCTCCAACCTCACAGAACAGGTTCACCATCTCCGCCTCGATCCACCGGCCACTTCCAGGGCTTTCGAATCTCCGGAGCCCAGAATCAATAACCCGCCGTGTTACTCTGGGGAGCCCACTGAATGCCGCTCGTTCCTCACCCAGTGTGATATTGTGTTTTCTCTCCAGCCCAACACTTACTCCAGGAGCACTGCTCGTGTCGCCTACGTCATATCTCTCCTTATTGGACGGGCTCGTGAATGGGGCACGGCAATCTGGGAGGCAAGGGCTGAGTGTACTAACCAGTATCAGGACTTTAAGGAGGAGATGATACGGGTTTTTGATCGATCTGTTTTTGGGGAGGAGGCTTCCAGGGCCCTGTCTTCCCTATGTCAAGGCAATCGATCCATAACAGACTACTCTATTGAGTTTCGCACTCTTGCTGTCTCCAGTGGCTGGAACGAGCCGGCCTTGCTCGCTCGTCTTCTGGAGGGTCTCCGCGCAGAGGTAAAGGATGAGATTCTCTCCCGGGAGGTTCCTTCCAGCGTGGATTCCTTGATTGAACTCGCTATTCGCATTGAGCGACGGGTTGATCTTCGTCACCGAGCTCGTGGAAAGGAGCTCGCGCTCTCCGTCGCCCCCCTCTCCGCATCACTACCATCTTCCTCTGCCGGCTCGGGTGCTGAGCCCATGCAGCTGGGAGGTATCCGCATCTCGACTAAGGAGAGGGAACGGAGAATCACCAACCGCCTCTGTCTCTATTGCGGTTCCGCTGGTCATTTTGTCACTTCATGTCCAGTAAAAGGCCAGAGCTCGTCAGTAAGCGGAGGGCTACTGGTGAGCGCTACTACTCCTGTCTCTCCTTCAAGATCCTGCACTACCTTGTCGGTCCATCTACGCTGGACCGGTTCGTCTGCTTCCTGCAGTGCCTTAATAGACTCTGGGGCGGAGGGCTGTTTTATGGACGAGACCTGGGCTCGGGAACATGACATTCCTCTCAGACAGTTAAAGGAGCCCACGGCCTTGTTCGCCCTGGATGGTAGTCCTCTCCCCAGGATTCAGCGTGAGACGCTACCTTTAACCCTCACTGTTTCTGGTAATCATAGTGAAACCATTTCTTTTTTAATTTTTCGTTCACCTTTTACACCTGTTGTTTTGGGCCATCCCTGGCTAGTTTGTCATAATCCTTCCATTAATTGGTCTAGTAATTCTATCCTCTCCTGGAACGTCTCTTGTCATGTGAAATGTTTAATGTCTGCTATCCCTCCTGTTTCCTCTGTCTCTTCTTCACAGGAGGAGCCTGGTGATTTGACAGGGGTGCCGGAGGAATATCACGATCTGCGCACGGTGTTCAGTCGGTCCAGGGCCACCTCTCTTCCTCCACACCGGTCGTATGATTGTAGTATTGATCTCCTTCCGGGAACCACCCCCCCCCGGGGTAGACTATACTCTCTGTCGGCTCCCGAACGTAAGGCTCTCGAAGATTATTTGTCTGTAGCTCTTGACGCCGGTACCATAGTCCCCTCCTCCTCTCCCGCCGGAGCGGGGTTTTTTTTTGTCAAGAAGAAGGACGGGTCTCTGCGCCCCTGCATAGATTATCGAGGGCTGAATGACATAACAGTGAAGAATCGTTATCCGCTTCCTCTTATGTCTTCAGCCTTCGAGATCCTGCAGGGAGCCAGGTTTTTCACTAAGTTGGACCTTCGTAACGCTTACCATCTCGTGCGCATCAGGGAGGGGGACGAGTGGAAGACGGCGTTTAACACTCCGTTAGGGCACTTTGAATACCGGGTTCTTCCTTTCGGCCTCGCTAACGCTCCAGCTGTCTTTCAGGCATTAGTCAATGATGTCCTGAGAGACATGCTGAACATCTTTGTTTTCGTCTACCTTGACGATATCCTGATTTTTTCACCGTCACTCCAGATTCATGTTCAGCACGTTCGACGTGTCCTCCAGCGCCTTTTAGAGAATTGTCTTTTTGTGAAGGCTGAGAAGTGCACTTTTCATGCCTCCTCCGTCACATTTCTCGGTTCTGTTATTTCCGCTGAAGGCATTAAGATGGATCCCGCTAAGGTCCAAGCTGTCATTGATTGGCCCGTCCCTAAGTCACGCGTCGAGCTGCAGCGCTTTCTCGGCTTCGCGAACTTCTATCGTCGTTTCATCCGTAATTTCGGTCAGGTGGCAGCTCCTCTCACAGCCCTTACTTCTGTCAAGACGTGCTTTAAGTGGTCCGTTTCCGCCCAGGGAGCTTTTGATCTCCTCAAGAATCGTTTTACATCCGCTCCTATCCTTGTTACACCTGACGTCTCTAGACAGTTCGTTGTCGAGGTTGACGCGTCAGAGGTGGGCGTGGGAGCCATTCTTTCTCAGCGCTCCCTCTCTGACGACAAGGTCCACCCATGCGCGTATTTTTCTCATCGCCTGTCGCCGTCGGAACGTAACTATGATGTGGGTAACCGCGAACTGCTCGCCATCCGGTTAGCCCTAGGCGAATGGCGACAGTGGTTGGAGGGGGCGACCGTTCCTTTTGTCGTTTGGACTGACCATAGGAACCTTGAGTACATCCGTTCTGCCAAACGACTTAATGCGCGTCAGGCGCGTTGGGCGCTGTTTTTCGCTCGTTTCGAGTTCGTGATTTCTTATCGTCCGGGCTCTAAGAACACCAAGCCTGATGCTTTGTCTCGTCTCTTCAGTTCTTCAGTAGCCTCCACTGACCCCGAGGGGATTCTCCCTGAGGGGCGTGTTGTCGGGTTGACTGTCTGGGGAATTGAGAGGCAGGTAAAACAAGCGCTCACTCACACTCCGTCGCCGCGCGCTTGTCCTAGGAACCTTCTTTTCGTTCCCGTTCCTACTCGTCTGGCCGTTCTTCAGTGGGCTCACTCTGCCAAGTTAGCCGGCCACCCTGGCGTTCGGGGTACGCTTGCTTCCATTCGCCAGCGTTTTTGGTGGCCCACCCGGGAGCATGACACGCGTCGTTTCGTGGCTGCTTGTTCGGTCTGCGCACAGACTAAGTCCGGTAACTCTCCTCCTGCCGGCCGTCTCAGGCCGCTTCCTATTCCCTCTCGACCGTGGTCTCACATCGCCTTAGATTTTGTCACCGGACTGCCTTCGTCAGCGGGGAAGACTGTTATTCTTACGGTTGTCGATAGGTTCTCTAAGGCGGCTCATTTCATTCCCCTTGCTAAGCTTCCTTCTGCTAAAGAGACGGCACAAATCATCATCGAGAACGTTTTCAGAATTCATGGCCTTCCGTCAGACGTCGTTTCGGACAGAGGTCCGCAATTCACGTCTCAATTTTGGAGGGAGTTTTGCCGTTTGATTGGGGCTTCCGTCAGTCTCTCTTCCGGCTTTCACCCCCAGTCTAACGGTCAAGCAGAACGGGCCAATCAGACTATTGGTCGCATCTTACGCAGTCTTTCTTTTCGCAACCCTGCGTCTTGGTCAGAACAGCTCCCCTGGGCAGAATACGCCCACAACTCGCTTCCTTCGTCTGCGACCGGGCTATCTCCTTTTCAGAGTAGCCTCGGGTACCAGCCTCCGCTGTTCTCATCTCAGTTCGCCGAGTCCAGCGTCCCCTCCGCTCAGGCTTTTGTCCAACGTTGCGAGCGCACCTGGAAGAGGGTCAGGTCTGCACTTTGCCGTTATAGGGCGCAGACTGTGAGGGCTGCTAATAAGCGTAGAACTAAGAGTCCTAGATATTGTCGCGGTCAGAGAGTTTGGCTCTCCACTCAGAACCTTCCCCTTAAGACGGCTTCTCGCAAGTTGACCCCGCGGTTCATTGGTCCGTTCCGTATTTCTCGGGTCATTAATCCTGTCGCAGTTCGACTTCTTCTTCCACGATACCTTCGTCGCGTCCACCCGGTCTTCCATGTATCCTGTATTAAGCCCGTTCTTCGCGCCCCCGCTCGTCTTCCCCCCCCCCCCCCCATCCTTGTCGAGGGCGCACCCATCTACAGGGTCCGCAGGATTTTGGACATGCGTCCTCGGGGCCGTGGTCACCAGTACCTTGTCGATTGGGAGGGGTACGGTCCTGAGGAGAGGAGTTGGGTTCCCTCTCGGGACGTGCTGGACCGTGCGCTGATCGAGGATTTCCTCCGTTGCCGCCAGGTTTCCTCCTCGAGTGCGCCAGGAGGCGCTCGGTGAGTGGGGGGGTACTGTCATGTTGTGTCTTGTCTCTGTCCTTTCCCTTCACCCTGTCTCCCTCTGCTGGTCGTTGTTAGGTTACCTTTTCTCCCCCGCTTTCTCCCAGCTGTTCCTTGTCTCCTCTAACTACCCATTCACCCCGTTTCCCACCTGTTCCCTTTTTCCCTCTGATTAGGTCCCTATATCTCTCTCTGTTTCTGTTCCTGTCCTTGTCGGATTCTTGTTTGTGTTTGTGTTTCATGCCTGAGCCAGACTATCGTCATGTTTGCTGTAACCTTGTCCTGTCCTGTCGGAATCTGCCGGTCTATCTGAGCCTACCTATGTTTGGTTATTAAAGAAGCTCTGTTTAAGTTAGTTCGCTTTTGGGTCCTCATTCACTCACCATAACATTTACAGAAAGGGAGGGACGGTGGGGGGATTGGGAGGAAAGGAGAAAGGGGTGGTTGGGGTGGCTGTGAGTTTAGTATAAGAAACCTGCCAGCATAATCGTGTTTCCCTTATCCTAGCCTGCATCAGCCTCATTTTTCCGACAGTTTGGGTCTTATCTGCTGCCATTCTATCCCTATCCGGTCCAATCAAATTTGCTCCGGCTAGGGGGATTGGCAGGGAAGGGAGGGATACAGGACTGATAAGAGCGAAACTTGTAGTTTTTATTTTATGTGAGGTTTTTTTTTCTAATTTGAAATTACCGGTTTGCTTGAAACGCTTATCTCCCTGGCATAAGCGGGTTGTCATGCTGTGGAGGCAGGCTGGACGGTCGGGGCCAGGGTGGGCTGGGCTGGTGGGAAGGGATAGCAGAATGTGTTGCTGCTGGAGGGAGCCTGAGCTCCACTTAATCACAATGATGCCTGCTCTCCGTTAATAGTAATCATATGATGTATCAGTCTCCTACAGGAGAGCTCAGCTGTAGTACTCACCTCAATGCATACACACACATACAGTATATATATGTGCACGCACGCACGCACACACACACACACACACACACACACACACACACACACACACACACACACAGTTGAAGTCGGAAGTTTACATACACTTAGGTTGGAGTCATTAAAACTTGTTTTTAAACCACTCCACACATTTCTTGTTAACAAACATAGTTTTGGCAAGTCGGTTAGGACATCTACTTTGTGCATGACACAAGTCATTTTTTACAGACAGATTATTTCACTTATAATTCACTGTATCACAATTACAATGGGTCAGAAGTTTACATACACTAAGTTGACTGTGCGTTTAAACAGCTTGGAAAATTCCAGAAAATTACGTCATGGCTTTAGAAACTTCTGATAGGCTAATTGGCATCATTTGAGTCAATTGGAGGTGTACCTGTGGATGCATTTCAAGGCCTACCTTCAAACTCAGTGCCTCCTTGCTTGACCTCATGGGAAAATCAAAAGAAATCAGCCAAGAACTCAGAAAAACATTGTTCTTGTACACAAGTCTGGCTCATCATTGGGAGCAATTTCCAACAGCCTGAAGGTACCACGTTCATCTGTACAAACAATAGTACGCAGGTATAAACACCATGGCGCCATCATACTGCTCAGAAAGGAGACGCTTTCTGTCTCCTAGAGATGAACGTGCTTTGGTGCGAAAAGTGCAAATCAATCCCAGAACAACAGCAAAGGACCTTGTGAAGATGCTGGAGGAAACAGGTACAAAAGTATCTATATCCACAGACAAACGAGTCCTATATCCACATAACCTGAAAGGCCGCTCACAAGGAAGAAGCCACGGCTCCAAAACCTCCATAAAAATAGCCAGACTACGGTTTGCAACTGCACATGGGGCCAAAGATCGTACTTTTTTGAGAAATGTCCTCTGGTTTGCTGAAACAAAAATAGAACTCATTGGGCATAATGACCATTGTTATATTTGGAGGGAAAAGCGGGAGGATTGCAAGCTGAAGAACACCATCCCAACCGTGAAGCACGGTGGTGGCAGCATCATGTTGTGGGGGTGCTTTGCTGCAGGAGGGACTGGTGCCCTTCACAAAATAGATGGCTTCATGAGGATGGAAAATGATGTTTATATATTGAAGCAATATCTCAAGACATCAGTCAAGAAGTTAAAGCTTGGTCGCAAATGGGTCTTCCAAATGGACAATGACCCCAAGCATACTTCCAAAGTTGCGGCAAAATGGCTTAAAGACAACAAATTCAAGGTATTGGAGTGGCCATCACAAAACCCTGACCTCAATCCCATAGAATATGTGTGGGTAGAACTGAAAAAGCGTGTGTGAGCAAGAAGGCCTACAAACCTGACTCAGTTACACCAGCTCTGTCAGGAGGAATGGGCCACAATTCACCCAACTTATTGTGGAAAGCTTGTGGAAGGCTACCTGAAATGTTTGACCCAAGTTAAATAATTTAAAGGCAATGCTACCAAATACTAATTGAGTGTATGTCAACTTCTGACCCACTGGGAATGTGATGAAAGAAATAAAAGCTGAAATAAATCATTCTCCCTACTATTATTCTGACATTTCACAGTCTTAAAATGAAGTGGTGATCCTAACTGACCTAAGATAGGGATTTTTTACTAGGATTAAATGTCAGGAATTGTGAAAAACGGAGCTTAAATGTAGTTGGCTAAGGTCTATATAAACTTCCGACTTCAACTCTATATATATATACACATATGCACAAACACGGACACACATACACATACTGACATAAACACAAACAAATGCAGAAACACACACAATCACACTTACTGCTACGTGTAAACACACAGACGTACAAGCACACACATACACACAACCTTGGACCCCAGCTCTCTCTCCTTCCCTGTCTAACACACCTCAGGACTATTGTGTAACAGGAGCCAGTCTGCAGGCTTTCATATCTGCAGTGAATGCCGCTGGAGTTCCCATTTTATGCGAATTCATCTCTGCCCCATGAAAAAAGCTGTCACCGCCAAGCCTCAAAATATCCCTTGCCATTTACCTAGCATTAGTCATGCATTTCTGTGAAGAATGGGTTGGAAAAGCACACATGGCCAAGCAAATGTATGTGTGTATATCACATTTGGTATATAAAGAATGTATGTAGTTCTGTGCATGTGAGAGAACTTGTGTGTATGTTCATTTACAGTGTGTGTGTGAAGGGGCGGGGTTGTATGTTCCCTCTCCAACAAACACAGCAAGCAATCCCGTGCTCATTGGTTGGGTAAATAATTCCTTTGAAAATAAATAAAAAATCCTTTGAAAGCAAAATTGAATAAGCACACATTATTAAATCCTCAACTTATGGAAAGAGCTTCGGGGCATGGAGATGGGCTCGCATTTTACAGTTATATTTTCTTAAAGAATCAATGAAAAAAATACATCTGCATTGGCCTTGAAAACGGAGACATTTCTCAACTCTCCATGTACAGTTATAAACTCAGCAAAAAAAGAAACGCCCCATTTTCAGGACCCTGTCTTTCAAAGATAATTCATAAAAATCGAAATAACTTCACAGATCTTCATTGTAAAGGTTTTAAACACTGTTTCCCATGCTTGTTCAATGAACCATAAACTATTAATGAACATGCACCTTTGGAACGGTCATTAAGACAGTAACAGTTCACAGACGGTAGGCACTTAAGGCCACAGTTATGAAAACTTAGGACACTAAAGAGGCATTTCTACTGATTCTGAAAAACACCAAAAGAAAGATGCCCAGGGTCCCTGCTCATCTGCGTGAACGTGCCTTAGGCATGCTGCAAGGAGGCATGACGACTGCAGATGTGGCCAGGGCAATAAATTGCAATGTGTCTTAGTACTGTCCATACGAAGACAGCGCTACAGGGAGACAGGACGGAGAGCTGATCGTCATCGCAGTGGCAGACCACGTGTAACAACACCTGCACAGGATCGGTACATCTGAACATCACACCTGCGGCACAACAACTGCCTGAGTTACACAAGGAACGCACAATCCCTGCATCAGTGCTCAGACTGTCCGCAATAGGCTGAGAGAGGCTGGACTGAGGGCTTGTAGGCCTGTTGTATGGCAGGTCCTCACCAGATATCACCAGCAATAATGTCGCCTATGGGCACAAACCCACCGTCACTGGACCAGACAGGACTGGCAAAAAGTGCTCTTCACTGATGAGTCGCGGTTTTGTCCAACCAGGGGTGATGGTCGGATTCGCGTTTATCGTTGAAGGAATGAGCGTTACACTGAGGCCTGTACTCTGGAGCGGGATCGATTTGGAGGTGGAGGGTCCGTCATGGTCTGGGATGGTGTGTCACAGCATCATCGGACTGAGCTTGTTGACATTGCAGGCAATCTCAACGCTGTACGTTACAGGGAAGACATCCTCCTCCCTCATGTGGTACCCTTCCTGCAGGCTCATCCTGACATGACCCTCCAGCATGACAATGCCACCAGCCATACTGCTCGATCTGTGTGTGATTTCCTGCAAGACAGGAATGTCAGTGTTCTGCCATGGCCAGTGAAGAGTACGGATCTCAATCTCAGTGGCACGTCTGGGACTTGTTGGATCGAAGGGTGAGGGCTAGGGCCATTCCCCCCAGAATTTTCCAGGAACTTGCAGATGCCTTGGTGGAAGAGTGAGGGAACATCTCACAGCAAGAACTGGCAAATCTGGTGCAGTCCATGAGGAGGAGATGCACTGCAGTACTTCATGCAGCTGACTGTTACTTTTGATTTTGACCCCCCCCTCTTATCCAGAGCGACTTACAGATGAAATTAGGGTTAAGTGCCCTGCTCAAGGGCACATCGACAGAGCCTTGTCTGCTTGATGATTCGAACCAGCAACCTTTTAGTTACCTGCCGCCATCATATTGGAATCTAAACAACACAGTGTACTTTATATAGGCAAATCCTCTGATTGCAAAATGTTTCAAATATGCATTATCGTGCATATCTCTGTAAATGCACACCATCTTTGTTTTTAGTGCAATATAAAGGTATGCAAATGTAAAATAAATTACATATTGATTCAAATGATTGTTAATTTAGGAAGCTCAATTTCTACTCTCATATTAGACCATTTCCTTTTGCATGCCTGTTGCATGCCTGTTCATTCATGTAGACACTATAGAATGTCATGTAGGACTATGTATTACTGTTGTAAGTCTCTTGTATCAAAATATACAATTACTGTGAGAGAAAATCATGCCGCAATGATGTAGTTTTCCTTGACCTGTAACCTTTTCAAACTACTGTCATTCCTCATCTCTGTTCAGTAGTAGAACTGCGGTATGGCTGGGTATTTGCCTTGCCAAATTGAAAAGAGAAACAATGCGTTATGCAGGGGTGAGCGATTAGTGACAATGAGTTATGCAGGAGGTGAGCAATTAGTGACAATGAGTTATGCAGGGTGAGCAATTAGTGACAATGCGTTATGCAGGAGGTGAGCAATTAGTGACAATGAGTTATGCAGGGGTGAGCGATTAGTGATAATGCATTATGCAGGAGGTGAGCAATTAGTGACAATGCGTTATGCAGGGGTGAGCAATTAGTGACAATGCGTTATGAAGGGGTGAGCGATTAATGACAATGCGTTATGAAGGGGTGAGCAATTAGTGACAATGAGTTATGCAGGGGTGAGCAATTAGTGACAATGCGTTATGCAGGAGGTGAGCAATTAGTGACAATGCGTTATGCAGGGGTGAGCAATTAGTGACAATGAGTTATGCAGGGTTGAGCATTTAGTGACAATGCGTTATGCAGGGGTGAGCAATTAGTGACAATGCGTTATGCAGGGGTGAGCAATTAGTGACAATGCGTTATGCAGGGGTGAGCAATTAGTGACAATGCGTTATGCAGGGATGAGCAATTAGTGACAATGAGTTATGCAGGGTGAGCAATTAGTGACAATGCGTTATGCAGGGGTGAGCAATTAGTGACAATGCGTTATGCAGGGGTGAGCAATTAGTGACAATGAGTTATGCAGGGGTGAGCAATTAGTGACAATGCGTTATGCAGGGGTGAGCAATTAGTGACAATGCGTTATGCAGGGATGAGCAATTAGAGAATGTATACACGTTATTGATTTCCCAAAACACTGAATGGGCTGAAATCAGTTTTGGAGTTGCATGTTATGGCATGTTACTTTCTCAACAACATTTTGGAGGCCAAATATGGTGCGTAATGAATCGCAATGAGTTGAGAGATAAGCATGAAGGCTGCAAATTGTCTATATTTGGGCATAACGAACATTAGATAATGCAATCACGTTATGCAGTTGCACTTCAAAGTATTTACTGCAGCGCCCCCTGGGGTAAGGATTTAACATTCAGCATAAATGCTTCCATGGATGAGGCAGGTAATATCTAATCTGCTGGAGATGAACACACAAATTCTCTGTTAGGTCCAGGTGAAGGTTAACATAGCTCCACAGGGCATCAACCTCAATGACATAAAGCATATAGAGAGAGAGAGAGAGAGAGAGAGAGAGAGAGAGAGAGAGAGAGAGAGAGAGAGAGAGAGAGAGAGAGAGAGAGAGAGAGAGAGAGAGAGAGAGAGAGAGAGAGAGAGAGAGAGAGAGAGAGAGAGAGAGAGAGAGAGAGAGAGAGAGAGAGAGAGAGAGAGAGAGAGAGAGAGAGAGAGAGAGAGAGAGAGAGAGAGAGAGAGAGAGAGAGAGAGAGAGAGAGAGAGAGAGAGAGAGAGAGAGAGAGAGAGAGAGAGAGAGAGAGAGAGCGCGCGATGGGGGGAGAAATCGAAGGCGAGACAAGGAGCGAGAAACATGAAGAAATTGATGGAGAGAGAGTGAGAAGGAAGCAAAGGACAGAGAGATAAAGATAATGAAAGGGAGAGAGAGAGTGAAAAGGAGAGAGAGGGAGAGATAATGAAAAGGAGAGCGAGGGAGAGAGAGCGAGCGAAAGAGCAAGTAAGAGAAGATGAGGCTGAGATACATCAATAGAACGTGTTACCATGGCAACAGATCATTTAAGAACTTCACTGTCATGTTGTTATTTATTTTTTAGTTTAACTCCTCGAATGCCGACTAGATAAGCCCGCAGCGTGCATTTGTATCACGGCCGTGTTCTTTAAATGTATTTCTTTATGTCTAAATCTAGGAGTGGCAACCTTTTCCCATGAACAATGTGTCGTGCAGTATGTCGACCTGTTGTTTCCAAAAGAGACGGGCCAAGTCACAGGAGGGAATGGATTAGGCAAACAATGTTCAATCAGCGAAAATGGCACTCGCCCGCTGATTTTGGGAAAGTCTCCCCATGCAATCATCACAATTCAATCATTTACAGGCGAAGGGCACACACAAAACAACTATCTCGCTCGTTGTCACACACACTCCCGCGCACGGACACACACACACACACAAGTAAATATCCAAACCCACCGCACAAAATAAATGGTAATCTCGATCACAAAACCTCCATTGTATACTCTCAACCACAGAAACCATCCGCCATTTCCTATTCTCTTAGTTAGTTACTCTCATGTGTATGGTACATCTCCCCTCACAGGGAATAAATAAAAAGGGAGGTACAGCTGATGCTCTAATCACCCTGGATATATGCAATACATTTTTCAGCTGGAGAGAAGCTGCCATCTTCCCTGTGACCAGATGGCGTCATTACCGCACTAAGGCTGAGTGATTACACCGCGCAGACTGAGGGAAACAATGGCTGATATTTCTATAAGCATCCTGCCACCCTCGCTCTCCTCATCCCTCCCTCTCTTTCTTCCTCCTGGATGGGAAGATAATTAACACTGAGAAGAGTAAAAGGGTGTCGGGTGGGAGGGGGGGGGGTGTGGTAATTCCATGACAGGTTGAGATAGGGGGCTAGCAGGAAGCCGACAGGGTGGCATGGTCACGCCGCATCAGCGGGGGCTTTTGTTGCCAGGCAATCGTGTCAATCCAGGCTGGCGAGAGAGAGGGAGCCGTGAGTGGAGTAATCTCTAAGACAAAGGTCAACAAGTTTAGAGTCGTGATGGAGGGAGCCGTGACACACCTGTCACATCTCCAATAGAGGAAGCGCCAAGATGGAGGGAGAGAGAGAGAGAGGGATGGAGCCAGAGAGAGAGAGAGGGATGGAGGGAGAGAGAGAGAGAGGGAGAGAGAGAGGGATGGAGGGAGAGAGAGAAAGAGAGAGAGGGATGGAGGGAGAGAGAGAGAGAGGGATGGAGGGAGAGAGAGAGAGGGGGATGGAGGCAGAGATAGAGAGAGAGAGATGGAGGGAGAGAGAGAGAGAGGGATGGAGGGAGAGAGAGGGGGCATTAAGGAGTCCGAGAAAAGCCGATGGAATGAACGGAATGAAAAAAGGCATTACAGAGGCTTGAGTCAGACAAATATGAAAAGAACTAAAAGATAAAGGGAGGGAGCTCAAGCAGCCAGCGGTTTGAAACACAAAAGAAAAGAGAAGAAAAGATGGGAGGGGAGGGGAGGGAGGGAAGGAGGAGAGGAATAGTGCTGGAACCCGCACCTCCTGTAGGGATTTTGGGGAGGGGGGTTCAGATTTTGTTATTTTTCCTTTTCATGGTCAATTTCGTTTGCTAGACCATGAACTGGGTATAAAAGAAAAATCCCTCTTCCCCCGCTGTCGTCAATAGAGCAGTGTGATATCATGTTCAAGGCCCAGCGAAAGATAACGAACACACGAACGTACACACACAGGCACATCCACACAGATGGGTATTACAGGATGTCTGCATTATGAATATGCACAGTCATTCATTAACATTTAGATTGCCAGGTAATGTAACTGGCTAAGAACGTGATATAGTTTCTTTCGCACCTTGACGTCTTTACACATCACACAAACTGTTCACACACACAATTGTATGTCCCTACATTTAACTCCTTCATTACCACATCAATCTCTATTCATCCTTCACAAATCCAGCTATAGCGAGACACGGTTGCTTTCCTTCCTCTAACTCTATTGCATGCCTGCAGTCACTATTCCCTTTTCATTTCTCAATCTCTCTTTCTCTCTTTCTTTTCATCTCACCTCTGTCCTTTTTCCCTCCATCTTCCTGGCTCGGTTCCTCACCCCAGCCTACATGACGTACGTGAACCACTCCATATTAGTTTTGGCTGATGTGCAGCCAACAAGCCAGGACAATTCTAATTAACCTTAGCCAGTGTTCCAGGTTTTGGGTTTTCCATTTATGTTTTGAGGAAGGACTTTAGCACGTTAGCACGTAGGGCAAACAGTATGTGTTACACCTGTGCTGGTGTCCATCTTGTTAGTCGGAAGGTGCTTCACTTGTGCCGGCCCAGGTGCTATTTAAGAGTGTCTGGCCCAGTGCTCCAGTTGTCTAGAGAGATGTGGAGACTCAACACCTTTAGTTGGCGTTCCCTGTTTGATTTCTAGAAAGACAATCCTTTATCTGATCTTCCCTGTTTTTGTTTTGCTCCACTTCTTGGTTTTCTTGATGTCTTTAAGTTTGGTGTTGGTTTTTCTTTTGTTTGCCTCTTCTTGGGCAAATTTAGTGGATGCTCATAGTGGGTGTCTTTTAGGCTCCAGTTGTTGTTGCTAGTCAACTACCCCAATGAATATCTTTCAGTACCACTCCTAAAACCCCCACCTGTTTCATTTTGGTTGTTGTCAGTGACTCTTTGTTTGTTCCCCCTTCTGTTTGAGCGACATTATTTGCCTTTCTTGCTGGGGAACGTAACACTAGAAACAAAAAATGTTACTCCTACTTTCATGTAGGCTATTTTAGATGCTTTATCACATCAGAGTCTATAAATCTAAATCTATAAGTCTATGCTAGGTAAAGCTCTGCCTTATCTCAGCTCACTGGTCACGATAACAACACCCACCCATAGCACCGCTCCAGCAGGTGTATCTCACTGGTCATCCCCAAAGCCAACACCACCTTTGGCTGCCTTTCCTTCCAGTTCTCTGCTGCCAGTGACTGGAACGAATTGCAAAAATCGCTGAAGCTGGAGACTTATATTTCCCTCACTAACTTTAAACATCAGCTATATGAGCAGCTTACCGATCGCTGCTACCTCATCCCCATACTGTTTGTATTTACCGTCTGCTCTTTTGCACACCAGTATCTCTACTTTTCACATCATCATCTGCTCATTTATCACTCCAGTGTTAATCTGCTAAATTGTAATTACTTCGCTACTATGGCCTATTTATTGCCTACCTCCTCACGCCATTTGCAGACACTGTATATAGACTTTATTTTTTTCTATTGTGTTATTGAATGTACGCTTGTTTATTCCCTGTGTAACTCTGTGTTGTTGTTTGTGTAGCACTGCTTTGCTTTATCTTGGCCAGGTCGCAGTTGTAAATGAAAACTTGTTCTCAACTGGCCTACCTGGTTAAATAAAGGTGAAATAAAAAAAACATTTAAAAAAATATGCACTGTTATTAATCTGTGTCAATGCTCTCGCAGTCGACAAATTCATTATTTTTTTTTACGATTGGAAATATTAATGCCACATGCTGAATATTAGGAGTACAGTAATAATTATGGTATTTTTTGGAAAGCTCAGATTCTCCCCCTTTTAAGATAATCACTGTTATGTACCCTCATCCCAAGGTTATGATTGGGAGAAAAGAGCTGTGTAGCCTATGCCTAAATTGTTTACCTGTAGACTACCTACATGGCTGGCATTGGTTACAATCTGCCAAAATAGCATTGTGCCAGCTATATGAGGGGATAGTAAGACTAGTTGGACAAGGCTGTCTGAATGTGCACATGGTGGAAGTTAGAGGTAGATATTCATTATTTAATGGAAAAATGCACTGACTAAAATGTGACTAAAATGACTGTGTCTAAAACTAGACTAAAGTTGTCCAGAGTTTTAGTCGACTGATAATAACTAAAACTAATGAAGGATGAAATTACCAAAATGTGACTAAGACTAAAAATATATTTTAAGACTAAAACTAAAAACTAAAATAGCTACCAAAATTAACATTGCTCACCAGCTCCCTAGGCCCCTGAGGCTCTCCTCCCTTCCTCTTTCCCTCCCCTCCCACCCTCTTTCCCTCCCCTCCTTCCTTCACTCCAGTGATAGAGAACCTACTCATCTCCAGCCGTGGCCCAGAGCACCCCAGCAGCATCTGCTTATATAACTCTGTTAACTTGGAAGTATGTACAGTATGCCCAAACTGTCAGTACACTCTCTTTCTCTCTCTCGCCTCTCTCTTCCCCTCCCTCTCACTCTATTTCTTTACGTCTCTCTCTTTCTCGCTGTTTCTATCTCAACTCCTATTTATTTCTTATTCCCTCCCTCCCTTTCTCCCCCCACCTACTGTATCTGTCACCTGTCTCTGCTCCTTCTCTGTGTCTCTCTCTTCTTTCTCACCCCCCCCTCTCTCTCTGTCTCTCTCTCTTCTTTCTCACCCCCCCCCCTCTCTCTGTCTCTCTCTCTTCTTTCTCACCCCCTCCCTTACACTCTTCTCTCACACTTCCTCCAGCTTGTCAAAATGGGATCACAGAATACCAGTGAGGAGAGGTGGTGGAGCATAATCGCAGCACAGTATTCACACTCCCATTGGCGAGGAAGACTACAGCAATATTTAAACAAAGAAAATCTAATCTGTGCATGTATTTGTCATGTATACTCTGTCTTCCAGTCCGCCAAGTCTGTACTGCACCATATTCACGGCCAATTAAACTCATATTTCGGCCATACTGAACGTACAAGAAGTTAATTATGGCAAAGTTGTTTCCCTGCTATGCTGTGGACAACACCTCTCATCTGAGAAGCACACTCTCTCTGCACGCTCCAAACAAAAGCTTCCAGAACTGTGGGGCCTTCCCAGGTACAGCAGCATGCATACTGGATAGGAGCCGTCTTGGTCTCCACACGCAGGCATGGCATGGCAGAGAGCCTGGATCCTGTTGTGACGAGAGGAGAGAGGAGAGAGAAGAGGGGAGTGGGCCGGTGGCGCTAGCTGGGGATAGAATCAGTAATGCACTCCCCCAGCACCGAGCACATGCCGGCCCAGGCCCAGGCCAACCGCATGGAGGAGGCAGATAAGACACTCTGGCCCCTGTGCCTGCTGCCAGAGTAAAGCCTCTCCACTGCATGGAGCGTTAGGAGTGACTGCGAGGCTTTGGCCCGCGCTCCAGTCGATCCATCGCCCAGTGATGCCACTATTACAATGACTGCCCCACAGCTACGCGGGCCTGCGCCAGCTGCACCGGATTATAATTAGAGCAACCATGAAGTGCCCCGGAAACTGGCAATTGATCTGCCTCTGACAGGCCAATATTTCCACCAGGGAAATAAACCTCGGTTCGCACCGTGGCCGAGGATTGGGATAGGGATGGGAGTGGGGATTGGAGGGTTGGAGGCTAAGGGGGAATAGAGTAGGAGAAGGGAGGGAGGGGTGTTCTGCGATATACCTTGTGTTTTCTGCTCTGTCCGTGTGGGTTTGTCGTGGAAGAGGGGGAAATGTGTGGGGGGGTTGATTAAAATTCAAGTGGCACCTCCACTAGACGTCTGCTTTAGACATTGGCGTCTGGTTCGTTACAGCGACTTACTTCAGCTCTTCATCACATTTGACGAGAGGGCTTCCAGGCAAATCCACCGAATGAGACTCTCAAGCAGAACATAATATTTCCCCCTACGTTCATTCTACCTGGTTTCTTATTTTTCTATGGGTTCATAAATACAGTTTTGTTAGATGAATGGGACTTGAGCTGTTTGGAAGTCTGAGTAAATCCAGGTCAACCTGACAAATACACAAGTTTTGACGACGTTTTGAGGTTGTTGAGATGTTTCAGTCTCGTGTTTCCCCCCATGACTCCGGGGAAAGAGGTTCACAGGATGATAGCTTCACTACACATCCTACAAGGGTGGAGCTGCTGGGTCACATGATCAAGGAGAGGGCTGGATGGCAAGACAACAAAATGGCAGATGATGATACTGTGAGACAAACATCAACTAAGCCCTTCTGACCTTTGTTTTTTCCGTTATTGATCATTCTTTTTTTTTACATATTATTCCATTCTGATCATAGGTCAGATGCTATGCATTCAGTCAGGTTATGGAGAGCTAGTGAGCTCTGTATGAAATCTATACATTGCATGGATCTACGTACTGAGATCACTTGATATAACTTAATCGTTGATTAACTAAATGTATAAATGGCATCATAGCATGTTTTTACTTAATGAGATATACCCATTGATTCTTGAGGAATAAATGAGCTTAGTTCAAATGTCGCACCCAATCAGAACACAAAATGTAAGCATATTTTACTCCATCGTTTGTAAATAATGAGGTGAGGCCCATTGTTTAGCTTATCAACGACCATGAAAGGTAAAGAAAGCTTCAGAGCGTTGGAAACCCCATTCACTTACGTGTTTTGTTTAAAACTAACATGCTATATTTGTAGGTTTAAATCATATTAATGCCATCTTAACTGGATGTATAATAGATCATTTACTACAGCACTAGTAACATCCAATGACTTGAAGAACGTCTGGTCTGTACTATAAATATTTAGCTAGCTGTCCATTGCTAGCTGGTTGGATGGGCAGCTAGGCAGGTTGGAACTGCTAGATTAAGTTAGCTTGCAACCTTAGCTAGATGGGTTATGAAACAAATGTCTAATTGGGAAATAGCTAGCTAGCTTGCTGTCTTTGGGTTGCTAGAAGCTGTCGTGTTCAAAATGCTCAACAGCTAGCTAGCTCAGCCGCTTGACGACTCAAAGAGATGCAAATAGTTTTGCCTCGTCTATATTAGCTACTATTAGTAGTACTTAGCAGCCAATTTCATGCCTTTTTACAGTAGCACCCGCATAGCATGCAGTTTTTCTGGCCTGTATTGAATTGTACCTTGGCTTCGTAGCTTGAAGTAAGTGGTAAAAGTGACATATTTTTTAAATTCCACTTGATGACTTGCTCATCACAAGTCAGGCATTAATGATTATATTAAAATATTAGATTTGAAGCCATTTAACGCAGCACTAAAAGGAATGCATTTCAATGAGAGATTCCCTTTTTCTTTACCCTTTGTGTGTGGGACCAAAGCAGTTGCCAAGAACGCAAGGCCCGAAAGGTTTAAAACGTTCAAACACTGTCTTCCTCCATAGCCTTAACATTTTTTTTAAACTATAATCTTGATGTCATGGATGGTCAGTCCTTGCATCCATTGCTCTGTCTATGAATTTAAGAGTGGTTACATCTCTCCAGCCCCATTCCTCAGCTAATTATGAAAACAGAGGTGGGGTGGCTGCTTTGTTATTGTTTCAACTGCTGATTGCCCATTTAGATATTCAATAATAGAGGGCTGTTTAGTTCTATACAATAGACATGTTGAAAATTACAAATTTCTCTATTCTTTCTTTCATTCCGGAGGGAGGCATAAAGCGTGTGTGTGTGTGTGTGTGTGTGTGTGTGTGTGTGTGTGTGTGTGTGTCAGTGGAGGCTCCTCAGAGGAAAAAGGGAAGGACCATCCTCCTCAGTGAATTTCATGAAAATAAAATTATATTAAATATATTAATGTCACTAAATCATTGATTAAAACACACAGTTTTGCAATGAAGGTCTACTGTAACCTCTGGGGTAGCATCATGGTGTAGCCGGAGGACAGCTAGTTTCCGTCCTCCTCTGGGTACATTGACTTCAATACAATACCTAGGCGTGTCATGGTTTTAACCCCTTTACATAGGCTTTTACAATTATTATGACAACCTCCGGAGGACGTCCTCTAACCTATCAGAGCTCTTGCAGCATGAACTGACATGTTGTCCACCCAATCAAAGGATCAGAGAATGAATCTAGTAGCATAAGTTACAGCTAGCTAGCACTGCAGTGCAGAAAATGTGGTGAGTAGTTGACTCAAAGAGAGAGAAAGACAACAGTTGAACAGTTTTTAACAAATGCATTTCTTAAAAAATTAAGAAGCAAGAGAGAGAGAGCTATATTTTGTTGTTATTTCTTTACTTTCACTTACTTTGCTAGCGAATCCAGCTAGCTAGTTTAGCCTAGTCAAACACCCGGATCAAACAAAAAGAGATGCTATCTTTGCTAGCTGGCTATAGCTACCCAACACTGGAACTCTTCCAAGTCAAGGTAAGCTTTTAGTTTTATTAATTTATTGCCACCGTGGCCCACCCGGCGAACTGCTAAACTGCTTGCTGTACACTGTACTGCATGCATGATTGTTGCGGGTTTACTAACGTGTTAGTTCTAGTAGCTATGTTGACTATGATGTTAGCTAATATGGTGACACAACAATGTAGGCTGTGTGTAGCGGTTAGCAGTTATGGTTTGGCTTGGAAAGGTTTTGTCTCTTGGTCACAGACAGCTGCTGTGTTGGGCAATTAAGTCCACAAGCAAAAGGAAAAGGTGAGAGGAGAGTGCATAGATGCAAGAAGGAATTATACAACAAGCAAAGGCATCATGCTGTTTGTTTGTGGCTGCTATGAAAGTGCACCGTGTTAGAGTGTGATCAGGGGTGTATTCATTCCACTGATTCTGTTGAAAAACGTTCCTTAAACGGAAGCAAACAGAATGAAAAGAGGATTATGAATTTGTCCAATAGAAACTCTTGTTTGCAACTGTTTGGACTAATGATTACACACTAGATCAGCTAGATGCAGGCAATAGTGTGCAAGGCGATATTGAATGATATCAAGGCTGTCACCTTGATTACTCCACATTTTCTCTCGAACCTGTGCACCTACATTGGAAACTTTAATTTGTTGTTTAGGTTGTAGCAACCTCATGATGGGTATAGGGAAAATGTGAGTATCATGTAGTGGCCTGAAACTATTTATGTTACATTCAACTGGGTGAATGGAATATGAATGACAGTCATCCAATAAGCTGTAATAGAAATAAAGCCATGCTCATTATAAAAAAAAATCAGCCACCCTGATCTTAAACGGCACCGACCGCCACGGTATGTGTGTGTGTGCGTGTGTGTGTGCGCGTGTGCGTGTGCGTGTGCGTGTGTGTTAAAGGAGTTTTTAAGCGATGATGTGTAGCAGGAAAAGCGTCTATGGCGTCTCCCTTCTTTCTTCAGTTGTTCTCTACATTACAATTACACACTAAATACTCACCAATTAAATGGGAATCCATCTGACCTATACAGCATCAATGTATTATTCACTAATATCAATTTTGCATTACAACATTACAGATGAATAAAACATAAACGCAGGGAGAGAAAGAAGAGAGAGTCAGGGCGGTGCATGTGGCCTATTCATTCTGTTTGAGCTGTCAGTCCTTCTCCAACAGGGTGAGTGAAATGAAAACGAACATAATAATAATACATGATAGGAGATTTTCTCCATCTGAAAGCGAGGAGAAAGAAAATGAGGTTTGAATGAAGTTTGGTAGGTTTAATGTACATACTAACCACCTAATTGAAATTCCTTGTGAGGCTACTCAAATACGGTACTCTTTCATCCTATCATCCTATCAAGCCCTAGTCAGCTATCCCAGGATCTAAGACCAGTGTCACACCACTCATATACTGCAATAAGACAGAGCTGACATTATCCTCTGGTAATACTTCTGCAAACATACTGTAGGATAGGATGTGGATAGGGCCTGCACAAATGCATTAGTCTCTGTGTCCTCCTGTGGAAGACGGTGTCCTATGCTATCCTCCTCTTCTCTCCCCTCCTCTCCCCCTGCCTGTGTCAAGGCTATTCAGAGCAGCCACAGCAAGCTCCATGTGTCATCAGGCAGGGTGATGGTAATGCACTATTTATTTTCATCTCGAGGCAATGCCTGCATTACCAGTGTATAAGATGTATGGCAAGACAATATTAATGGTGTCCCTGCCCCCTGCGAAATGAAAGAGGGCTCAGCAAAACAAACAATCTAGTCTCTCTTCTCAAGGCAACTGAGCAGGTATATCAGAGAGGAGTCAAATATGACCGTTAGCTATGATCTCGGTCTCTGGCTAGGGAGGGTTAGGGAGGGACAGGGTTCTCTATATAATACAGCCTACTGAGCAGGCCCACAGCTTCTGCCTGAACTATACTATCCATGACTATCTCACTTAGTTTCCATTGTGACTCAATGCAATTATATTCAATTATAGATGTGGCGGGTTGGGTTGAACAGTAACACTGTCTAGTGAAAAGATGGCATGTAATGCAGTCATGTAATGTCATGTAGGCCTAATGTATGCATATATTTGTAAAATGACAAAGTAGGCTGACAGTGTAGTGAGTGACTGAAATAAATGATTTATCAATGGTACTACTACTTCTGTAATACACAAGAGCATGAAAATATTAGTTACTCCCAATAAAATTGCACAATTTGTGGGCAACATCTTTTTGGGGGTTTTGTGCCCATCACTTCCTAGACATTTTTAGGAATCTATTCTTACAATAGGTGGTGACGTTTTTGTCACTGTACTCTGGAATGTAGGCTAACAACAAATACGGTAGGGATCTGTTTGTCAGGACCAGGGCAGGACCCAAGATGACAGAGCTGTCTCTCTGTATTAGAACGCGCAGGAATATGGGGCTTTCCACGTGAATGCGCAGGCGACAGTGATCTAATTTCTCTGGCAACGTGGCAGATTGTGAAAAGTGGTTGTATAAGAAGTGAAGGGGAGGGTAGAATTAAGGCAAGAAACCCTTTCGGCTAATTATAAAGCATAAGCTTAATTGGAAACCAAAACGGTTATTTCATATCATAATCCGCATTTCCATCTTCTTTTATCTGCTCCATTTATGCACATCGTTTTTAATGAGGACCTCTGAAAATGATGCACAGACTAGCATCATGTTTATTAATAAATTAACCCTGCTGTCTGTATTCCAGTTGAATTGTCATAGGTTACCTATGTTCATTTCATCGGATAGTAGGCTACAAACACAGAATGTGGTCTAGGGGGAGAAAGGTGAAGGGGATTAAAATCATTTTTGTGTATTAGTTGTAGAAATTTTAATAATGAGCGTTTATTGGAAAGCTCAGGCTGTTTTCAACTGTTAATAATGCACTAGCGCCCCAGAAATGCATTGAAATGTGAAGAAAGGCAGAGCAGATGGATGTGTCGGTGAGTTCTGGGCCAGTCTTTTCGTCATCTCTCCACTCTAGAGAGAATAGAAGGCTACAGGATAATATTAGGGAAGATTTCTCATTAACATTCTTCATTATAGCTGAGCTGTTAGCTTGATTACATTAGGACTATTTTTAGCTATAAATAAGAATGTTTATTATCATAACAGTGACCTATTTGTTTGTTTTATGAATACGCATTTGAGGCCCATCCTCATTGTACACAACCTTTTGGGTTGCAAAATGACTTAATGAGAGCTCATATGTGTCCGAGGAGCAGAGAGAGAAACCTTAAAGGTGCAGTGGTGTAATATCAACAGGTTGTCAGCGCATTACAGCTTCCAATATGCTGGAAACGGTGCTTTTGTTTCCCCCATCGCTGTATAACCCAGATATTGGGTGGATGTACTATATTTCACGGGCGCTAATATAAAGGGGCCTGTCTGGTCGTGCAGGGAGTGTTTGTAGGCTACGCACTGGCTTCGGGGATGCCTGCAGCGCTTGAGCGCTCGCAATCCCGAGAGAAGCACAGCCGCCGCTGAGCGAGGAGAAAAATGGCTTTGATGGGGACAGGAGAGACAGAGAGGGAAATATGGAAAAGAGAGGAAGGGAGGGAGAATGATAGAGGGGGGAAGTTAGCATGTGAGAGTGCACTCTCTTTGAAGTATTTTGTCCTGCGCATAAATAAAAACAACATATGGATACGATGCGAGGCGTTCCCCACATTTGTTTTTTGTGTAAAGGGTGAGATGATGCATCAGCTCATCTCTCATTAATTAACAAAAATACAATATAGGCTGTACTGCTTCCTGTAAATACAGCAAGGCTACATCTCTTTGGCGTAGGCTTAGCTAGAACCTTGTCGCACAGTTCCAATGTAAAGGTAGCGGACACTCTTAGAAAAAAAGCTTATTTGGGGTTCTATATGGAACATCTTGTTTTAGCCAACAACAGCTAACAAAAGCTAACACAGTCACGTCAAACTCTGAAATGACAGCTAACTATCTGCCTTTTCAGCAAAATTGCTCAAGTTCGCAGCCTAGCGCTAGCTTGTTTGAATGGCCATTGTGGTAGTTAGTTTGCCAGCTTGTTGATGAAGTTGTAAGTCAAGGGACTGTTCTTAGAAATCAGCAGGTGTCTGACTTTGACACTTATTTGGCGAGTCTGCCTCACTACTTTGTAACATTTGGCTAACGTGATGCACACAGCTTTAATGCAACGTCAACTCCGCGCACTAATCACCGCAGAACAGAAACGGCCTTACCATAAAAACTAATTTGCACTATTAGCTAGAATTTCACTACACTAGCTCAAGCTAGCTAGCTACCTAATTTTCGTACACGATTCAATTTGCATAAATACTGATTCTACAACCTCAAAACACCTTAGCTTGATGTAGAATTAGGTAGCCATTCCAGCATACGACGCGAGAGGCCGGTGGTTGAACATGTAAATAACCTACAAATAAGCACATTATTTGTTTATTTATTAAGGTAACCAAAGTTTATTTAATTCAAATATATGAAGCCAAAGTGATATGATAAACTATAGGCTAGCTAGATAAGGTTACTTCAGAATTCTAGACAGGAAAATTGTACATTAATTAGACATTTTACAAGCTAGCTAACTCTTACAAATAACATAAATTGGTCTTATTGAATATGGCAAAAAGAGCTACAGAGCCAATTAGCTAATTGTAACTTTTATTTCAGTATTTCAGTGTGGATTATTTTTAATGAAGCCATTAAAATACTTTTGCTGACCTTTTGTGTTGAATGCACGTGATGGGCGATGGGCAATGGGCTGACTGAGAGGAGGTACGAATCAAAATGATTCATAATCAATTATTTATAATACGTTTTGGTGATTCAATAGTTAATCATTACTTTATTTTTAACACACTATCTACAGTATGTTTTGCGCAGTCTGGCAGTAAACCAACTATCTTTCAGCTGCTGATGATGACAACAACAACTGCATGTAAATTGTTCTTCTACATCATAATAATTATGTCTGCATGGCATTTTGTCTTCATTTTGGCAGAGGAACTCATGTTTATTACTGAAGATTAACATGTTTTTGCTCCTTTCTTCATCTTCTCGGGAACCAGCCAGGCAACAACCCCTACTGTAGCCTACTGTTCCATAATAAAGTCCACCAGAGTTGGTACCAAGATTAAAGTGGGACATTATTCAAACAAAGAGATTTCTCCCTGGCCACCAGTGCATATTTTTTAAACTATGCTTGCACAATGACAATAAAATCAGAAAACTATGCTGGTATTCTTTTGTTATTTAATTGTTTATTATATTATATTCTCAGATAGAAATATTATCAGTGGTGGGAAAAGTACTCAATTGTCATACTTGAGTAAAAGTAAAGATACCTTAATATAAAATGAGTAAAATCAAAGTGAAAGTCACCCAGTAAAATACTACTTGAGTAGAACTCTTAAAGTATTTGGTTTTAAATATATGTAAGTAAATGGAATTGCTAAAATGTACTCAAGTATCAAAAGTATAAATCATTTCAAAGTCCTTACATTAAGCAAAACATATGGCACCATTTTCTTGTTTTTTCAATTTAAGGACAGCCAGGAGCACATCCATCACTCAGACATCATTTACAAACTAAGCATTTGTGTTTAGTGAGTCCACCAGATCAGATGCAGTAGGGATGATCAGGGATGTTCTCTTGATAAGTGTATGAATTGGACCATATTCCTGTCAAAAAGTAACGAGTACTTTTGGGTGTCAGGGAAAATGTATGGATTAAAAAGTACATTATTTTCTTTTGGGAATCTAGTGAAGTAAAAGTAAAATACAGATTCCCCAAAAAATGACTTATGTAGTACTTCAAAGTATTTTTACACCACTGAATATGACTATTTATTGGTAGTAGCCATAATGAATAAATGGCACCATACAGCATTCTATATGGAACCCATGTTGGTTCGGTTAAGAAGAACCCCTAAGGTTATGATCAAATCCTTATAAAACGGTTCTATATAAACTTTTAGCGATAGAACCCTTTTTGGTTCTTTATGGAACCTTTTTTTCTAAGAGTGTATATAATGCAATGCAATACTCCACGGACAGATAATACAACAACAAAACATCTATGGCAGGAATTTTACTCCTATACACAAAATCTGACCACAAAACTACAGGTCAGAAAAGTAATGACTATTTTTCTCAAGTTGTCCATTGGAATGAGAAACGCGTTTTAGACATGAAAAAGTATAGCTTAGCTGACTGTCACCATGGCTCAAAGTTGCTGCCTACCCTGTGGGTGGCAAGATTTGCTTCGCTTGGCAAAGTTATGTTCAATAATGTGCATTTTTTCCTGGAAAAGTAACTTTAAGTCAAACACATTTTTCTCAATTGGCGACATTAATTGAATTCTTGACCATATGTATCGTTTACAAATGAGCTATGACATAGCCCATCTCAAAATCCAATGGTTCTGACCGTTTGGAAATGTTTAGTGATTCCTCGTTATGAAATGATCAACTTTACCCTGTATATCAAAAACTGACCATATACACCGATTCTTTAAAGCAAAACTACCGATACTATTGCGGATGGTAAACCTGAACAATCTAAATCAAATATATTGTAAGCCACGTTAAGCAGGTATTGGCAGATGTGAGTTGTGTCTCCGTAGCTTATGGTAAAAATACATTTGCAAGCATAAATAACATAAATAACAATAACCTAGCAAATTACACAGGTTGTCACTCAATTAATGAAGCCTAATATCGCGCAAGCCAGATCAATAACTGTCAACACAGTTACATGCTTAGTTCGACACTGAATGAGGCCTCATCAGTTGTCACAAATTATGAGATATTTTCGGAAGATAAAAATAAAGTAATATGAGAAACAACATAACGTTTGAATCGATTTTCTGACCCATGCATGGTATATTTGGATTGGTTTGGGGTTTGTAGTCCTATCTTAAACATTTGAATCGGGGGCCGAAGCGTATCGGTGACATGTCATTCCCACCAGACATGTCATTCCAATCCGCTCTGGACAGTCCTCAAGTCGCAGAGAAAAAGAACACAGAAGCCTGTTTGACTACTGTGGTGTCATGACAGACATCCTCAATGTTTCAGCACCACGGACAGTGACATAGATGCACGCTGTGGAACAGCAGGCCTACCTACCACTGCTGCTTTCTGCCCTCATGTGCAATTCAGCACCATGGACAGCTACAGTGTCGTTCAACACAATTTGGGATTTGTTCAACAAAGATATTAACGTGGTTTAATCAAGGCTATTGCCATAGTCAACTGACAGCGAAAGGGCTAGTTACTGGATTCTTCTGATTCGATTAGGTCACACCTACTGTTTAAGACATTTTAACTTATGAAATGGCTTGATATGACAGGCCCTTGGTAGGTATGTGAAAGTGCACCCTCAACGCTGTCGAAAAAACATACACAAACAAACACCAGGCTACAAAAGTACAGCTCTGATTTGGATGTGAACACTTTAGTAAAACCTCCATCTGTTGAAATGCAGTCCCGAGGTGGTTCTTGAAACTTTAAACGCCCACACGAAAAAACTCAGGGAGGAGAACAAAGACAAACATTTCAGAGCCCCCGTGCACCTCTCGCACCACGGCACACAGAGAGAAAAAAGCCTCCCCTTCTAAATATATAGCTTTGACGTGGGAGCGCGTGGGCTGGAGAATGCTCAAGCTAACACTTTCAACAAGGCTTTGCAATCTTAAGACGCAGATACCTTACTCCCCGTTTTATTTTTCTAGAGTGGTGACTGTCTTCACCTTCCCACAGTACACGGTTTGCTACAGTATTTCAAATCTGTCTAACATTGCTTTTGGACAATTATTGAGGATGACTAATTTGTTGCACCAGACATGTTTTCAGCAGTACCCAGACAGGCGACATGTATTCTTGAAGACGACATAATAATAGTTGTTCCCATTCTGAGCACATGATGTTACAATTCTCCCCAATTGGAAGCTGTCTGTTAATTTCATTGAAAGAAAGACCTGGGTCCATTTTGGCTCAAGGTGGGAGCAGCCATTTCCAGTTTCTTAAGAGGAAAGTTGTCTATTGGTGCCCTCTCCCCCCACCCTTGGCCACCCTACAGCTCTACAGCGAGTCCAGTGTCTGTTCTTAGGCCATACTAAGCCATTTAAAGCTGTTCTATGATCTTAATTCGATTCACCTGAGCTTAATGACTCTCATCCTGTTGGCCAGAAAGGCTTCGGTTTAAATAAAAGAGGGAGAGGGCTGGCTGACTACCCGGTGTGGAAACGTCTCTCTGGTGACAGTAATAAACACACACACGCATGTGCGCGCGCACACACACACACACACAGCTTTCATTCCATCACAGTGCTCTTAGC
Source organism: Oncorhynchus mykiss (assembly GCF_057628025.1). Taxonomy (NCBI): domain Eukaryota; kingdom Metazoa; phylum Chordata; class Actinopteri; order Salmoniformes; family Salmonidae; genus Oncorhynchus; species Oncorhynchus mykiss. Next base: position 64,596,632 of record NC_143026.1, read on the forward strand.
AGGGACACCTATGAGAAACGAGTGGATATCCACTTTGCTCACACACCTCAAATTCAGATGCTGACACTAAGAGATTCCATCCCTCTCTGTCACTGGAAACTATTAGTCAAACCAAACACAGACGCTCCCAGTGTCATTCACACAGATAGAACATAATTTGTTTTGCAATTGTGTGATAGCTTCAAACAGTGACTGGTGAATGATGTTTGCAGTGGTTGGAGGTTATTACAGACACAATGCATGATGGGAGATGGAGGGGGTTTAATTTGATGTTTGTGCTGTTGTCTCAGGAACATTGCATGACTCTAGGGATGATTGTGTTTATCATGCACTCTGGGCAATGCACTGTGTATTAGCAATGGGATGTATAGTTTTGTTTGTCCTTATGAAATCAACAGGATGGGTCAAAATTGCACGTGCTATAATTTGAGCCAGGCCTCTATTTCCTTAATACACACAGCTTTTTCTTAATACAAAGTTAAAAAAGACTACCTGTGACAAGTATGACCAGTATAAACATTATAATAACAAATCCATTGCAGATCTGCATACTAGGCTGCCTATCATGCACTCCTGATTTTGGTTTCAGCTGTGTCCATGGTAACCTCGTAAACAATTCATTTAGACCCCTTGTTTATTTGAAACAGGCCTTTATTTGCTGAAATGTGTGCCAATGGCTGGCTATTAATAGGGAAAGGAGGCTATTTGAGACTCGTCGGTTAAGGTAAATTAGCTCCCTCAATAATACTGTATTGACTAAAATGTGTTCAAAGACAAAACCAAACGTAACAGACTTGTATTTATATAAATGTAAATTTCCAGTCTGTTTTTGAATGCCCTTGTTCCCTAGCCGTGCCACAGATAGATAAATCTTCCATGCAGCGCTGTCCTCCCAGCGATACAGAACAGCACACAGCTTTGTTGTTTTCCCTAATGTGAGATAATCTGGCTGCCTGTCACATCAGAAAGAGGGACATCTTAGGTGTTATGTAGATAGCCCTAATAGAAACTTAGCCTGGCTCAATCCCCCAAGGCTTCTCTCTTTCTCTCTTTCTCTCTCTCTCTCTCTCTTACACACTCTCTCTCTCTCTCTCTCACACACTCTCTCTCTCTTGCTCTCTCTCTCTCTCTCTCTTGCTCTCTCTCACACACTCTCTCTCTCACACACACACTCTCTCTCTCTCACACACTCTCCTGCCTTTTCATTTGGAGGGAGACAGAGATAGGGGATCATCAAAGCCCCCTGACTGTCTGTCCCTCTGTATCGACCACACTCCCCTCCCTGCAGCCCCACAGGTTCCTATTAGAAAGGATTTGTCTTACACCGCCTGCCTAGAAAAATAAAAAATATATTGTCATTTTGCCTGGGCTCAACTCCTGCTGATGTTTGACAGCAGCCTGATGTTCTGTGTCCCTGGATGCCTAACAGGTGCCGTCCGTGTGCAAAACAACCCCAAGCGGATACACTAGCTGCCTTCCCTTTCGCCTTGGTACACATCAAATCCAAACCGCCACATTTGACACGGCGAGATGCAATCGCTGTGACAGACCACCAAGCCAAGAGCAGATCAAACACAGCCTACCTTTAGCTACACATATCACAAACAACATTGGTTCCCGTATCTCATCTTTTATTGAAATACTTTTTATATTTTCCTCGGGCTACTCTGTGTATTACAAAATATAAGCAAGGATATATGTCACTGTTGGGCATCTTGATAAGTCAAGCAAAGGCGGTCTAACATTTGTTTGCTGTTTGTTATTTTCTTTTTTTGAAGTGCCATTCTACAGTGATCATCAGATAACCTTTGAGCTCTTTTCTTATGCTGCGTATGTCCATTTCTGTAGGCCATAGTAGGGTTTCTTTAGGCCATAGTAGGGTTTCTTTAGGCCATAGTAGGGTTTCTTTAGGCCATAGTAGGGTTTCTATCAAGCATACACAAGGTCTTCAATAGGGGTGGCCTGTAGGACCTGTATGGCAGCCATGTAAGAGTAAAGGCTTTTATGTTCTGTTATTAGCCACAACCTGAAATAAACCCAGAGCAGAAGCAGCGTACCCGCAGGGCTTTCACTGGGACGCTGCTATAATAAATCTGCTATTATCAGATGCTGGTCATTCACTTGGCACAGACAAAGTGCTTTTAGATGTGTGGGAAGACGTGAGGGACTTTCATTGCCGTGTTGATGGCTTCTCATTTGTCCTGGTGTAAAGTTAGTTAAGTCTGTCAGCAGCTGAGGAGCAGTGGGGGAGGCTGGGATGGGAGGGATGGGAGGGAGAGACAGCCAGGGTTCTTTGGCTTGTTAGCTGGGATAGGATTTAGGAGAGAGAGAGGGAGAGGGATGGAGATATGGGCAGCAGGCAGGCTCTCCCCCTGGCTCCAGGGGGTGGGCACTGGGGAGCAGCCTCCAGGGACTGGGCTGATGATCCTGCAGTAATAGGCACTGCTAAAAACACACAGTTAAGCTAAGCCAAATATTCAAGTCAATCATCACCCCTGTGCTTTGTGCTGGGATATAATGTCTAAGCATGAATCAGCCCACTCAGATCGGGGATAAAGATGTTGAATAAGGAAAGGCTTTCTCCCCTCTGGTTTAAAAAGAAAGGCTGTGTGGCGTGATGTGCCAGCGGCCGCCTGGTTGTTGTGGAGGAACAAAGGAACAGCCAGTCCTACAGGCATGCTGATAGGCAGGCAGGGAAACAGGCAGGCAGGGAGACAGACAAGCAGGGAGGGAGGGAGGGATACAGGTAGGCAGGGAGACAGTCAGGGAGGGTGGGAGGGATACAGGTAGGCAGGGAGGGAGGGATACAGGTAGGCAGGGAGGCAGTCAGACAGTTGAGGCGCCCGACCCTGTCCGCCACAGTGTCACACAGATCAATAGAATCATAAATAATAAATCAGGGAAAACAGGTCAAATAAACCCAGTAAATAAATGTGTTGTTGTCTTGTCCTCCGCCCCGACACCTCATGAATTGTGGATAGTGGATTTTGCATTATATATGTGTGTGTGCATGCATGCATGTTTGTTTGTGCTTCTGTGTGTGTGCGTGGGTGCACACGTGTGTGGTGCTTGAGTCGTGTGTTTGTGTGTTTCTGGAGGCTCCGTGTGGCGGCCTGTCGGTTTGCCAGTGTTGCCACGGTGACGGTTCGGCTGAGCCCCATTAGCGGCGGAGTCTGAGGAGAGACACCTCTATCCTGCCTCACACACCCATGGTCAGAATCAGGGACAAAATCAGGGACAGCATCTGGGACAACAGTGGGTGGGGGACATACATTCACTACACAGAACACAGACACACAGAGCTTAGTGGGGGACATACATACACTACACAGAACACAGACACACAGAGCTTAGTGGGGGACATACATTCACTACACAGAACACAGACACACAGAGCTTAGTGGGGGACATAAATTCACTACACAGAACACAGACATACAGAGCTTAGTGGGGGACATACATTCACTACACAGAACACAGACACACAGAGCTTAGTGGGGGACATACATTCACTACACAGAACACAGACACACAGAGCTTAGTGGGGGGCATAAATTCACTACACAGAACACAGACATACAGAGCTTAGTGGGGAACATACATTCACTACACAGAACACAGACACACAGAGCTTAGTGGGGGACATACATTCACTACACAGAACACAGACACACAGAGCTTAGTGGGGAACATACATTCACTACACAGAACACAGACACACAAAGCTTAGTGGGGGACATACGTACACTACACAGAACACAGACACACAGAGCTTAGTGGGGGACATACATTCACTACACAGAACACAGACATACAGAGCTTAGTGGGGGACATACATTCACTACACAGAACACAGACATTCAGAGCTTAGTGGGGGACATACGTACACTACACAGAATACAGACATACAGAGCTTAGTGGGGAACATACATTCAATACACAGAATACAGACATCCATGCGGTAGTAGAGAGAACAGTCTATGATTTGAGTGACTGGAGTCTGGGCCTTCCTCTAACACCGCCTAGTATAAAGGTCCTGGATGTCAAGAAGCTTGGCCCCAGTGATGTACTGGGCCATATGCACTACGCTCTGTAGTGTCTTAGGGTCAGATGCCGAGCAGTTGCCATACCAGGCAGCTGTAGAATTTTTGAGGAACTGGGGACCCATGTCAAATTTTTTCAGTCTCCTGAGGGGGAAAAGGTGTTGTCGTGCCCGCTTCACAACTGTCTTGGTGTGTTTGGACCATGATAGTTTGCTGGTGATGTGGACACCAAGGAACTTGAAACTCTTGACCCGCTCCACTTCAGCCTTGATGTTAATGGGGGCCTGTTTGGCCCTCCTTTTCCTGTAGTCCATGATCATCTCCTTTGTCTTGCTCACATTAACTTCTTGCTCCTACCTGAGACGCAGATGTCTCAACTAGGCACCTGGAAATGCAAATGCACTACGCTAAATGCTAAATATACTCGTTAAAACTCAAACGTTCATTAAAACACACATGCAGGGTATTGAATTAAAGCTACACTCGTTGTGAATCTAGCCAACAAGTCAGATTTTTAAAATGCTTTTCGGCGAAAGCATGAGAAGCTATTATCTGATAGCATACAACACCCCGAACTACATGAAGGCGACGTAAACAAAATAATTAGCGTAGCCGGCGCTACACAAATAGCAGAAATAAAATATAAAACATTCATTACCTTTGACGAGCTTCTTTGTTGGCACTCCTATATGCCCCATAAACATCACTATTGGGTCTTTTTTCGATTAAATCGGTCCATATATACCCAAAATATCCATCTATGGAAACTGTGTGATTCAGAAAAAAACACAGTTTCAAAACGCAGCGTCATTTTTTAAAATTAAAAAAGTTGACGATAAACTTTCACAAAACACTTCGAAATACTTTTGTAATCCAACTGTAGGTATTAGTAAACGTTAATAATCTATCAAATTTAACACGGGGCGATGTGTATTCAATAGCTCCACGTCTTGAACTCATGTTTGGGAAATCTCTCTTCCAAGACGTCCTGTCGGAGACCGGATGGAATGGAATCTCTCTCCTTTGTTTGACCAAGAAATAACTCTCAGGAGTTAACTCTCGGCCCTATTTAATTTGCTGTCCCTTAAACAATACATGCAAGTGGCGCATGGATATTTTTTTCAGTTTTCAGTGACCAGTTTTTCTTGCGCTTTTCGATGAAACACACGCTCTGTTATAGTCACAGCCGTCATTTAACCAGTTTTAGAAACTTCAGAGTGTTTTCTATCCACACATACTAATCATATGCATATACTATATTCCTGGCATGAGTAGCAGGACGCTGAAATGTTGCGCGATTTTTAACAGAATGTTCGAAAAAGGAGGGGGTAGACGGAAGAGGTTTTAAGGGAGAGGTTGTTGTCCTGGCACCACACTGCTAGGTCTCTGACCTCGTCCCTATAGGCTGTCGGTGATCAAGCCTACCACTTTTGTGTCTTCAGCAAACTTAATGATGGTGTTGTCGTGCTTGGCCACTCAGTCGTGGGTGAACAAGGAGTACAGGAGGGTACTAAGCACGTACCCCTGTGTTGATGATCAGCATGGCAGATGTGTTGTTGCCTACCCTTACCAGCTGGGGGCGGCCCGTCAGGAAGTCCAGGATCCAGTTGCAGAGAGAGGTGTTTAGTCCCGGAGTCCTTAGCTTAGTGACAAGCTTTGTGGGTACTATGGTGTTGAAAGCTGAGCTGTAGTCAATGAACAGCATTCTCACATAGGTGTTCCTTTTGTCCAGTGTGGAGTGCGATTGAGATTGAGTCATCTGTGGATCTGTTGGAGTGGTGTGCAAATTCGTGGGTCTAGGGTTTCCGTCATGATAGACAATCTGGACCCTTTCTTTCTAAAATTATCTGCCGAAATTGTTGCCACCCCTACTACTAGCCTGTTCAACCTCTCTTTTGTGTCGTCTGAGATTCCCAAAGATTGGAAAGCAGCTGCAGTCCTCCCCCTCTTCAAAGGGGGGGACACTCTTGACCCAAACTGCTACAGACCTATATCTATCCTACGCTGCCTTTCTAAGGTCTTCGAATGCCAAGTCAACAAACATATTACCGACCATTTCGAATCTCACCATACCCTCTCTGCTATGCAATCTGGTTTCAGAGCTGGTCATGGGTGCACCTCAGCGACACTCAAGGTCCTAAACGATATCTTAACCGCCATCGATAAGAAACATTACTGTGCAGCCGTATTCATTGATCTGGCCAAGGCTTTCGACTGACCACATCCTCATCGGCAGACTCGACAGCCTTGGTTTCTCAAATGATTGCCTCGCCTGGTTCACCAACTACATCTTTGATAGAGTTCAGTGTGTCAAATCGGAGGGTCTGTTGTCCGGACCTCTGACAGTCTCTATGGGGGTGCCACAGGGTTCAATTATTGGACCGACTCTCTTCTCTGTATACATCAATGATGTCGCTCTTGCTGCTGGTGAGTCTCTGATCCACCTCTACGCAGACGACACCATTCTGTATACTTCTGGCCCCTCTTTGGACATTGTGTTAACAACCCTCCAGGCAAGCTTCAATGCCATACAACTCTCCTTCCGTGGCCTCCAATTGTTCTTAAATACAAGTAAAACTAAATGCATGCTCGCTGCCTGCACCTGCCCGCCTGTCCAACATCACTACTCTGGACGGCTCTGACTTAGAATACGTGGACAACTACAAATACCTAGGTGTCTGGTTAGACTGTAAACTCTCCTTCCAGACCCACATCAAACATCTCCAATCCAAAGTTAAATCTAGAATTGGCTTCCTATTTCGCAACAAAGCATCCTTCACTCATGCTGCCAAACATACCCTCGTAAAACTGACCATCCTACCAATCCTCGACTTTGGCGATGTCATTTACAAAATAGCCTCCAATACCCTACTCAACAAATTGGATGCAGTCTATCACAGTGCCATCCGTTTTGTCACCAAAGGTCCATATACTACCCACCATTGCGACCTGTACGCTCTCGTTGGCTGGCCCTCGCTTCATACTCGTCGCCAAACCCACTGGCTCCATGTCATCTACAAGACCCTGCTAGGTAAAGTTCCCCCTTATCTCAACTCGCTGGTCACCATAGCATCACCCACCTGTAGCACGCGCTCCAGCAGGTGTATCTCTCTGGTCACCCCCAAAACCAATTATTTCTTTGGCCGCCTCTCCTTCCAGTTCTCTGCTGCCAATGAGTGGAACGAACTACAAAAATCTCTGAAACTGGAAACACTTATCTCCCTCACTAGCTTTAAGCACCAGCTGTCAGAGCAGCTCACAGATTACTGCACCTGTGCATAGCTCACCTATAATTTTGCCCAAACAACTACCTCTTTCCCTACTGTATTTATTTTATTTATTTATTTATTTTGCTCCTTTGCACCCCATTATTTGTATTTCTACTTTGCTCATTCTTCCACTGGAAATCTACCATTACAGTGTTTTACTTGCTATATTGTATTGCAAATCTACCATTCCAGTGTTTTACTTGCTATATTATTACTGCATTGTCGGAACTAGGAGCACAAGCATTTCGCTACACTCGCATTAACATCTGCTAACCATGTGTATGTGACAAATACATTTGATTTGATTTGGATTTGATTTTACTTCGCCACCATGGCCTTTTTTTGCCTTTACCTCCCTTATCGCACCTCATTTGCTCACATCGTATATAGACTTGTTTCTACTGTATTATTGACTGTATGTTTGTTTTACTCCATGTGTAACTCTGTGTCGTTGTATGTGTCGAACTGCTTTGCTTTATCTTGGCCAGGTCGCAATCGTAAATGAGAACTTGTTCTCAACTTGCCTACCTGGTTAAATAAAGGTGAAATAAATAAAAATAAATAAAAATGATGGTGTTGATGTGAGGCATGACCAACCTTTTAATGAACCTCATGGTTACCGATGTGAGTGCTACGGGGCGGTAATCTTTTAGGCAAATTACCTTCGCTTTCTTGGGCACAGGGACTATGGTGGTCTGTTTGCAACATGTAGGTATTACAGACTCGGTCAGGGAGAGGTTGAAAATGTCAGTGAAGACACTTGCCAGTTGGTCTACGCTTGCTTTGAGTCCTGGTAATCCATCTGACCCACTGCTTTTTGAATGTTGACCTGTTTAAAGGTCTTGCTCACATTGGCTATGGAGAGCGTGATCACACAGTTGTCCAGAACAGCTAGTGCTCTCGTGCATGCTTCAGTGTTGCTTGCCTCGAAGTGAGCATAAAAGGCATTTAGCTCATCCGGTAGGCTTGAGTCACTGGGCAGCTTGCAACTGGGTTTCCCTTTGTAGTACGTAATAGTTTTCAAGCCCTGCAACATCCATTGAGCGTCAGAGCCGGTGTATTAGGATTCAATCTTAGTCCTGTATTGACGCTTTGCCTGTTTGATGGTTCGTCTGAGGGCATAGCGGGATTTCTTATAAGCGTCCCGCTTAATGTCCCGCTCCTTGAAATCGGCTGCTTTAGCCCTCAGCTCAGTGCGGATGCTGCCTGTAATCCATGACTTTTGGTTGGGATATAGTCACTGTGAGGACGACGTCGTCAATGCACTTATTTATGAATCCGGTGACTGAGGTGGTATACTCCTCAATGCCATTGGATGAATCCCAGAACATATTCCAGTCTGTGCTAGCAAAACAGTCCTGTATCGTAGCATCCTTGTCATCTGACCACTTATGTATTGAGCGAGTCATTGGTAATTCCTGCTTTAGTTTTAGCTTGTAAGCAGGAATCCAGAGGATAGAATTATGGTCAGATTTGCCAAATGGAGGGCGAGGGAGAGCTTTGTATGGGTCTCTGTGTGTGGAGTAGAGGTGGTCTAGAGCTATTTTTCCTCTGGTTGCACATGTGACATGTTGGTAGAAATTAGGTAAAACAGATTCAAGTTTGCCTGTAATAAAGTCCCCGGCCACTAGTATCGGCGCTTCTGGATGAGCATTTTCTTGTTTACTTATGGCCTTATTCTGCTTGTTGAGTGCGGTCTTAGTGCCAACATCGGTTTTTGGTGGTAAATAGATGGCTACGAATAATATAGATGAGAACCCTCTTGGTAGATAGTGTGGTCTACAGCTTATGATGAGGTATTCTACCTTAGTCGAGCAATACCGCAAGACTTCTTTAATATTAGACATCGCGCACCAGCAGTTTTTGACAAATAGACACACACCCCCGTGCCTCGTCTTAACAGACGTAGCTGCTCTGTCCTGCCGATAAACAGAGAAGCCAGCCAGCTCTCTATTAAGATATTACAGTTTTTAATGTCCCGTCGGTAGGATAGTCTTAATCGTAGATTGTCCAGTTTGTTTTCCAATGATTGCACGTTGGCCAATAATACGGAGGGTAGTGGTTCTTCACCTACTCGTCAGCAAATTCTTACAAGGCACCCCTCCATCCTCCCCCTTTTTCTCTGTCTTTTTTCACGTGGATGGCGGGGATTTGGGCCTTGCCTCGACAAAGCAATAGATCCTTCGCGTCGGACTCATTAAAGAAACAATCTTCATCCAGTTTGAGGTGAGTAATCGCTGTTCTGATGTCCAGAAGCTCTTTTCGGTCAGAAGAGCAACATTGTGTACAAAATGAGTTACAAACAATTTGAGAAAACAAACAAAATAGCACAGTTGGTTAGGAGCCCATAAAATGGCAGCCATCCCCTCTGGCGCCGTGATCTACACTAGCTCACACAGTGCATAGAAGGGACCATATTCAGTGCATAGGCTTAGTATAGGGACCATACATGTAGTACAGACATAGAGTGGTTAGTAGAGAATGTACCAAACACAGGCACCATTAGTGAGTGTAGTCTACATACACAGACACCATTAAGGAGTGTAGCCTACATACACAGACACCATTAAGGAGTGTAGCCTACATACACAGACACCATTAAGGAGTGTAGTCTACATACACAGACACCATTAAGGAGTGTAGTCTACATACACAGACACCATTAAGGAGTGTAGCCTACATACACAGACACCATTAAGGAGTGTAGCCTACATACACAGACACCATTAAGGAGTGTAGTCTACATACACAGACACCATTAAGGAGTGTAGTCTACATACACAGACACCATTAAGGAGTGTAGCCTACATACACAGACACCATTAAGGAGTGTAGTCTACATACACAGACACCATTAAGGAGTGTAGTCTACATACACAGACACCATTAAGGAGTGTAGTCTACATACACAGACACCATTAAGGAGTGTAGTCTACATACACAGACACCATTAAGGAGTGTAGTCTACATACACAGACACCATTAAGGAGTGTAGCCTACATACACAGACACACAGTACAAAGAAAAAAGAGAAGAAATAAGCATTGTTCCAGTGTTGTTTCCAGAGATACTGCTGCAGAAGGTTTTATGGCCCCCGCCGCTACCATGTATTAATGTATTGACAAAGCTCCATGGACAATAGACCCATATTACTGTATATGAAAAACATGGATCACCAAAGCATCTGGGGGTATCTGGAGGCATCAAAGGCGCGTGATTACTTCCATTTTTTTTTTCAAAGAACACAGCAATATTTCAACTCAGCCCGAAGTGCTCTTTACAGCGCCACGCTGACAACTTAATGATTGTCCCTGGGAGGCCTTTGGTGTTCATCATGCTGCTCCATAATGGAGTGGCTGCCGTGGCGACGGCCTAGGTTGTAGCTGGCCGCTCTATGCTGGTTAGAACCGTCAGCCTGGCGGTGGTCGGCAGTGGGCCCCAGACCAACCCACCTCTCGTCTCTCACTCCCACACATCAACCCCTCCCATCTCCACATCATCATCATCTCCACAACTCAATGCTTCACACGGCAGTGCTCTCTCTCTTTCTCCATCCTGCCTTCAGAAAGACACTTCCTGCTCAGACGTAATGAGTGAGAACTCACAGGGAGACGCTTTTCGAGATGCAGATCGGCTAACCCTGCGGAGCAGTGCGATGTCAAATTGCTTCCCCCGGCACCCTGCAGGCGTATGCATCCCAGCTGTATAGTGGGAGCTTTGGGGATGTGCTGGAGTGGGGGACCATGCTGTCTGAGAACCACACATGGCCCTCCCTCCATCCATGTCGTCAACAACCTCTGCCAACAACAGCAACACAACCAAATGACGTGGGTGTCCCCAGCAGCCCCTCTCGGGTATATGTGGTAGCCTTGCTATCGTTGAGAAGGGAAAAATTGTGTTAGACCTAAAAGTCAGCTGGAAGAAATCCAGTATACTGTTTTACTATGAATTATTAAAGCACACCTCTCATTACAGGTAACTCACACTCTCAATAGTTTACAGACTGAAGACTATAGCCTGCTAGGTGCTGGCAGGAAACTACATGGGCTTGATTTGTGACTTTTATTTTTGATTGGTTATTTCCATCAGGCTTCTAGAAGAATACTCACATTATAAGTCTAGAAGCCAGGCACGTCACCTTGTCACCTTCTGAAATCATATCTATAAAGTCAAACAAAGCATACAAAACAGATCTAAAAGCGTCCAGTGTGATGAAATTTGAAAAAGATCACATGAAATCTCTTGGCTTTCTCTAACACTGCAATACATTATTTGAGTCATTCTCTGTCAACATGTCTAGAACGGTGCTGGGTGTGTTGACTGTGCTCTAGCTGCTCTGTCTGTGCTGGCTGAGCAGAAAGCTGGGGGCTCTGGAGCAGCCATATTGACCATGATGGCTCTCCGGCCAGTAGGGGCCCATACTGCACTGCCGGCTCACCTCTGCTCTGTTCTGTTCTGCAATGCTTATTCACACTTCCACATGAGTGGGCATGACCAGCCCCTCTACACACTCATATTCCAGGTCACTATCCCCCAACCTCACACACACACTGTCCTCACACTGTCCCCCTCCGCTTGGTTCCGCCGGAGTGCCACAGGCCTAATCAGGCCGTGGGTGGGGGAGGGGTGTCGGGACAGCAGGGGGTTAGGGGGGTGTCATGAGTAATCAGTCCCCGCTTGCCTCCAGTCAATCAGCCTCCTCTCCTCGCCCCCTGGCAGGCGATGTATTGCATCAGCCCTGATTTCTGCTGACAAATGGCTCAGTCCAGCCCCCCTCTACCTTCTGTGCTCCGTCCGGGGCCAGATCTGCCTTACAAATGAGCCTGCTGGATCCAGGGGACTGAGGGGAGTGGGCTCCCCCTCCACAGCACGGCTTGGGGGGAGGGCTGTTTTAACATGGATAACAGTTCACACATCCCGCTGAAGGTAAGGCTTCAAGCTGTCAACATGACCCTGTGTCCTCTCTCTCTCGCTCTCACTCTCTCTCAAAATTCAATTCAATTCAAGGGCTTTATTGGCATGGGAAACATATGTTAACATTTCCAAAGCAAGTGAACTAGATAATAAACAAAAGAGAAATAAACATTACAAATGTACAGTGAACATTAAAATAAAGATAAAACAAATAACATTATGTGCAAATAGTTAAAGTACAAAATGGAAAATAAATAAGCATAAATATAGGTTGTATTTACAATGGTGATGTTCATCATTGGTAGCCCTTTTCTTGCGGCAAAAGGTCACAAATATTGGTGCTGTGATGGCACACTGTGGTATTTCACCCAGTAGATTTGGGAGTTTATCAATATATGGGTTTGTTTTCGAATTCTTTGTGTATCTGTGTAATCTGAGGAAAACATGTATCTCTAATATGGTCATACAGGAGGTTAGAAAGTGCAGCTCAGTTTCCACCTTATTTTGTGAGCATTGTTGTGCACATACTGTAGCCTGTCTTCTCTTGAGAGCCAGGTCTGCCTATGGCGGCCTTTCTTAATAGCAAGGCTATGCTCACGGAATCTGTACATAGTCAAAGCTTTCCTTAAGGTTGGGTCAGTCACAGAGGTCAGGTATTCTGCCACTGTGTACTCTCTGTTAAGGGTCAAATAGCATTCTAGTTTGCTCAGTTGTTTTGTTAATTCTTTCCAATGTGTCTTGTAATTATCTTTTTGTTTTCTCATTATTTGGTTGGGTCTAATTGTGTTGCTCTCCTGGGGCTCTCTGGGGTCTATTTGTGTTTGTGAACAGAGCTCACTCTCAGTCTCTGTATCTGTCTCTCTGTCTCTCTCTCTCTATCAATATCTTACCCACTCTCTCACATTGGCCCCCTCCCACACCGCTGACTCTTGTTCCCAGATGCATCAAGCATGGGCAGTGTGGTGACAACTCCAATTAGCAGTACAGGAAGATGTTTCTTAAGTGTGCCCTTCATGTTTTCCAGTTGCTTCAAGTGCCTCCTAAAGTCTCACCCTGTCTATTTCAATACCGTGATTTGGGGTGGGGGGGTGGGGGGGGGCGCTAATCTTTTTTCCTCCACACACACCTCTATTCAGGACCACACTTTGTCATACACACGCAGTCTCTTCCCCTTTGTGTGTGTGTGTGTGTGTGTGTGTGTGTGTGTGTGTGTGTGTGTGTCTGTCTGTCTGTCTGCAGGCACACACCTGCACAGGCGTGTTCAGGGACACCAAGATGGATTGGCAGTCACGTTATCTGGGCCTTGTTCTCCACTCTGGCCCGCTCCTCCTCCTGGCCTGAAACAGAACCGGACTCATCTGGTTTGGCCCACCAGGGAAACAGACAGACAGATGATACTCCACAGAGCCAGGACGAGCCAAGCAGAACTGAACCGAGCCAGGTCAGAGTGGGCATGGCCAGCAGCCTGGCAGACATCACCATCAGGCCAGCGTCACACCACTAGCTAGCTAACCCAGATCACAACGTCACATGACTCAATCCCACAGACACAAGGCCGGTCTCCAGCCACAACCAGAAATAGGTTAAAGAGGCTAAAAATAAGAAACATTAATAATTAATCTCTTTCTTTCAACCTGTACCTCAGATAAGAAATAGCACACTTCACATGACGAAGTGGCTTAATGGGCAGGCTTGTTAGATGATTCTGTTTCCCAGGCTATTTTCTCAGTATGAGCCACTAGTCGAAGTCACACGAGGGAGAGGGTGGTGGTTGCAGTTGACAGTGCCATTGTTCTATCCTCAGGGTGGACACTGTGTTACAGTGTGTTACAGTGGGGAATAATCCAATAGGGCAGTTAATGGAGGCTTCCTTCGTCTCTCTGTCTCTCTGCTTCAGCTTGTTCCAAAGCTCCTGGTGTTGGTGTTAAGAGATGTCCCCAACTGAGTCTCCCCCAGGTCATACACCAACATAACAACTACAGTAACTCTGCAACAAGATGTGACCACATCATCCTAAAACCTTAGTTAACCACCGCTGCAGAGTTTGCCGGATTCTGGAATACAAACTTCCCAAACTATGTCTCTGGCTGTTCTAGCCCAGTCCCATTCTGCATGCGGAACATAAAACAAGCCATAAAATGTTCTTACAGAAACCTGTGTTTTGTTTCAGGTCTTTACCTTCTCTTAAAGTGGAATTGACAGCATTTTAGCAACATGAAATCTTATTCAAATCTGTTCCTTTACACCCCGAGGAAGAATATGACACTTCGTTTCACATGTTCTGTCAAGCGATCGCTTAGATATGGTCATTTTCAAGTTTTTCATAAATTCTTAGAATGTTTGGGAATTACGTATACTAAGACATTTCTATAGCAATATAGAGCGGGAAAGTGGCAGTGCGTTTGGACAATTAACAGACACTGCAGTAAATAAAACCTAATAAAAACATCTGTCTCGTCCAGGACCAGAGTCTACAGTACGCAAACAAGCCATTTGCCACAAGGGCCTGCCATCATTCACTTTGAACTGGACTGTGTGTTTAGAGGCAGTTGCAACAGCGCGACTTTAGATCATTAGAACACGTACACTTGAATGGATTTCTGTAGCTAAATACCATCCTACCAGTCCTCTTACAGTAGGCTGTCTTTCCCTATATGCACATCAACAACAACAAGATCAACAACTAATGCTGAAATCGGAGTAGATAGCTAGCCAGAGTGAATTTTCGAACGCAAGAGATATGTTAACTGGATTGACATTTCTTGCTAGCTAACCAAATGACAAGTGCATCTCTAGCTGTGTAGCCACCGAAAAATGATATGAGGGGAAAAAGTCAGTCATTCATACACTCCTCCAATGACATAACATCCTCCTACAGTAGCAGCTAGCTAGATATCTAGCTAACGTTAGGCTCTGTGATTTTAACTTTCTACATAAATAGTTACGCTAGCATATTAGCCACATTATGACTGACTTGTGATCATTGCCCTTACTAGTTTGAATGTATTGACATTCCCAGCCTTAGTTACATTCGTCCGTTTTTTGTACAAAATATTGAGTCACTGAAACTGAAACAGTGCATCCTGAACAGAGACAGCAAACAACGTACCAGGCTAGCTGTGATTTACAACCTGATAGCAATATGTTTTGGACTACCAAGAAATGCATTGGTGAATTATATTAATCATACATTGAACTGCATCCATCTATTCTGCCAACAATGTCTTCGTGAACGTCATGGAACATTGAGTCAAATAGAACCCATTTTTAAAACCGCTAATAATGTTGATTTTGTAGCGTAAACTGTGAATTTGATATTTTTTACTGATATTATGATTGTTTGATTGTTTGATATCTGCAAAGTAGTTAAAGGGCTGTGAGTTCAGAGTGCAACAACCTGGTCTCAGAGCATTTCGTATTATCCGAAACACTCCATTTAGTATGATATTTTCAGATTCAGAAAATATTCATGTCCTCAGAGAGGCAATTCATCTTACAGCAGTCATAGAACACATCACGTAAAAATAAATAGCAAGGATATTTACAAGCAAATTGGCAGGATAAGTGCAGTTTGATAGTGCAAGTGCTAAGTGCAATTAGTCCAACATTTTGTTAAAATGCAGAATTGCATTCGGAATAAAAGAGTACTTGGCCCTATTTGTTCTATTTTATTTTAGGTAGTCTGTACCTGTGGCCAGAGGGAAGGAGCTGGAATTCAGGGTGGAGTGGATGGGAAGAGTCCTGACTATCTTGCCCAACCAATTTTTTTGTGCAATCATGATATTCCCAAACCAGCAGTTCGGATAAGATATCCATGATGGTTAGATCAAAATTCAAAAAGTGCAGTTTCCGTATGTTGGCCTTTCTTAAAAATAGTCAGTACACTGATCCCAGGACAGATTGTTATCAATGGCTAGCCCAAGGTATTTGTACTCCTACACTATTTCAATGGGCTCACCTTTTATCAATGGGCTCACATTTTATCAATGGGCTCACCTTTTATATGTTACGTTTGGTATGGTTACATAAGACAGATGGTTACTTATTTCAAACGCGGATCGGTGAATGGGTGGGTGTATAATGAAAACATCTAGCAACCCAAAAGTTGCAAGTTCAAATCTCATCATTGACAACTTTAGCTAATTAGCTAAACTTTGCAACTACTTACTACTTTTTAGGTACTTTTGAATTACTTAGCATGTTAGCTAACACTTCCTCTAACCCTCACCTTAACCCTTTAAGCTAACACTTCACCAAACCCTAACCTTAACCTTTTAACCTAACTCCTAAACGTAACCCTAACCTTAACCCCTAACACCTAGCCTAGCTAACGTTAGCGAGCTAGCTAACATTAGCCACCTAGCTAGAATTCGTAACATTCATATGAAATGTGTGATGGACATCCACAAATTAATACATACCATACGAAACCTAACATATCACACTAAACGGAGTGTCACGGATTTACATACCGAATTATAAGAAATGCTCTGAGACCAGATTGAGTGCAAAGCCAGCTTTCTGCTAAATACACTGAGCAGCAGCAAAGCCCCCTGGGAGGAGGCGGGTTGTCTAAATATGTGGCTAATCTACCACAAAAAAGAAAAGAAGAAAGGAGAAAGGAAAGTGAGAGAGCGGGAGGGGGAAAACAACACAAAGCCAAACAGTTAGCCTGCCCTATGTGTTTTAGTCTATTCCTGGCTGCTGCTCCAGGGGTGTGGGGATTTAGTTCCCTGAGGAGCACTCTGGTACAGCAGCTCTTTACTGCATTACACCCTAGTGCCATTACAGCAGCCTCCCCCCTCCTCACACACACACACACACACACACACACACACACACACACACACACACACACACACACACACACACACACACACACACACACACACACACACACACACACACACACACACACGCTAACATCCTGCCGCTGGCATACACACACACACACACACACACACAAACACACAAACAGACAAACATGCACACACTCTCACCCTCTCTCCCTCTCTCCCTCTCACCCTCTCTACCTCTTAGTCCTAACATCCTGCCGCTGGCACTGCAGTAATATTTCTGTGGCACGATGGATCCTATAATAAGAGTGCATCACAATAAAGCTTCATAAGCGTAAACTTACCTCTATACCTCCCTCTTCTTTGACTTCTTTTATGACGCCGTCAGGGCTTTCAACTAATCACTGAAAGTTGGCCAGGGTAATAACACATGATATAAACCCATTAGAGCTCCACAATCCACAAACACACTTCATTGTCATCTCAATGAATCAACAGAGCTTATTTAAAAAAAAAAAAAAGAATAGCCCTGCACTTCGGAATCCCCGGGCTGTCAGACTAAATGCGGCTCCACCTGAGAGCTCATTGGCTGCTCACAACAAGTCAACTAAATAACAGCCTAAGACTCATACATCCTGGACTCCTCTGTCTTAGACGTTATCAATCCTGAACCGCACCAGTAGCGTTTTAACATGCATATTTCATGTCTGTTGATGGCTAGAAGTGAGACCCTGGGAAAATGTTTCAATTAATGGATTGCAGACGGACATCTGTGGCTAATAAGTATTAATTTAACACTAGAGAGACAGCTATGCACAGTGCATTCGGAAAGTATTCAGACACATTCACTTTGTTATGTTACAGCCTACAGTTATGTTACAGCCTTATTCAAAAATTGATTCAATATTTTTGTTCCATCATCAATATACACACAATACCCCATAATGACAAAGTGAAAACAGGTTTTTAGAAATTATTGAACATTTAGAAAAAATAAAAACAGAAATAACTTATTTGCGTAAGTATTCAGAACCTTTGCTATGAGAATCGAAATTGAGCTCAGGTGCATCCTGTTTCCATTGCTCATCCTTGAGATGTTTCTACAACTTGATTGGAGTCCACCTGTGTGAAATTAAATTGATTGTACATGATTTGGAAAGGCATAAGCCTGTCTATATAAGGTCCCACAGTAGACTGTGCATGTCCGAGCAAAAACCAAGCCACGAGGTTGAAGGAATTGCCCGTAGAGCTTCCAGACAGGATTGTGTCGGGGCACAGATCTTGGTAAGGGTACCAAAACAATTCTGCAGCATTGAAGGTCTCCCAAGAACACAGTGGCCTCCATCATTCTTAAATGGAAGAAGTTGGTAACCATCAAATCTCAGCCTAGATCTGTCCGCCCAGCCAAACTGAGCAACCGGGGGAGAAGGGCCTTGGTCAGGGAGGTGACCAAGAACCTGATGGTCACCCTGACAGAGCTCCAGAGTTCATCTGTGGAGATGGGAGAACATTCCAGAAGGACAACCATCTCTGCAGCACTCCACCGATCAGGCATTTACGTTAAAGTGTCCAAACGGAAGCCAGTCCTCAGTAAAAAACACGACAGCCAGTTTGTAGTTTGCCAGAAGGCACCTAAAGGAGTTTCAGACCATGAGAAACAAGATTCTCTGGTCTGATGAAACAAAGATTGAACTCTTTGGCCTGGTGTCCTGTGTGAATTTAAGTATGCTCTCTCTAATTCTCTCTTTCTCTCAGAGGACCTGAGCCCTAGGACCATGCTTCAAGACTACCTGGCATGATGACTCCTTGCTGTCCCCAGTCCACCTGGCCGTGCTGCTGCTCCAGTTTCAACTGTTCTGCCTGATGCTATGGAATCCTGACCTGTTCACCGGACGTGCTACCTGTACCAGACCTGCTGTTTTCAACTCTCTAGAGACAGCAGGAGTGGTAGAGATACTCTTAATGATCGGCTATGAAAAGCCAACTGACATTTACTCCTGAGGTGCTGACTTGCTGCACCCTCGACAACTACTGTGATTATTATTATTTGACCATGCTGGTAATTTATGAACATTTGAACATCTTGGCCATGTTCTGTTATCATCTCCACCCGGCACAGCCAGAAGAGGACTGGCCACCCCTCATAGCCTGGTTCCTCTCTAGGTTTCTTCCTAGGTTTTGGCCTTTCTAAGGAGTTTTTCCTAGCCACCGTGCTTCTACACCTGCATTGCTTGCTGTTTGGGGTTTTAGGCTGGGTTTCTGTATAGCACTTTGATATCAGCTGATGTACGAAGGGATATATACATACATTTGATTTGATTTTGATTTGAATGCCAAGCGTCACATCTGGAGGAAACCAGGCACTGCTCATCACCTAGACAATACCATCCCTACGGTGAAGTATGGTGGTGGCAGCATCATGCTGTGGGGATGTTTTTCAGAGGCAGGGACTAGTCAGGATTGAGGCAAAGATGAACGGAGCAAAGTACAGCGAGATCCTTAATGAAAACCTGTTTCAGAGCGCTCAGGAACTCAGACTGGGGCGAAGTTTCACCTTTCAACAGGACAATGACCCTAAGCACACAGCCAAGACAATGTAGGAGCGGCTTCGGAAACAAGTATCTGAATGTCCTTGAGTGGCCCAACCAGAGCCCGGAATTGAACCCGATCGAACATCTCTAGAGAGACCTGAAAATAGCTGTGCAGCAACACTCCCCATGCAACCTGACAGAGTTTGAGAGGATCTGCAGAGAAGAATAAGAGAAACTCCCCACATACAGGTGTGCCAAGCTTGTAGCGTTATTCCCAAGAAGACTCGAGGTAGTAATCGCTGTCAAAGGTGCTTCAACAAAGTACTGAGTAAGGGGTCTGAATACTTATGTAAATGTAATATTTGTTTGTGCTTTGTCGTTATGGGGTATTGTGTGTCGATTGATGATGGAAACATTTTTTGTAATCATTTTTAGAATAAGGCTGCAATGTAACAAAATGTTTAAAAAATAGAATGGGTCTGAATCCTTTCCAAATGCACTGTAGCATTTCACTGTCTAAACAGCCATTTTGGATTCAAACATGTACACAGTGTCACAGTCCAGAAATATGTGTGTTTTTTTACATTGCAAGGAGAAACACATTCTCCTGGAGAAAAATACCTTAGTCCCGTTTTCTTTTCTATTCCCCTTCTCAGGCTCCTTTCCCCCAATCCCTTCCCACCATGCACACACACGCACACACACACACACACACACACACACACACACACACACACACACACACACACACACACACACTGCTGTTACCCAGGGGCTAAATTCTAACGAGGCTCCCTCCCTGGTCAACAAGGCCTCTCATCCTGCCAGCACCGATTGGCTTCTCGCTGACCGGCCCACTCCCCTCCTGCCCCCACACAAACACAGCCTTGAATTATTCAGCCTTTGCGGCAGGCAGGCAGGGCCACGGTTGATGAGCAGGTGAATGGGAGATTGCGGGTGTGTGAAGCCCAGTGGACGGCCCAGGGAGAGGATGCTGAGGGGAAGTGCGGAGTGGCACAGCACAGTGGCAGGCCAACCTCATTTCCACTGCACTAGGTCCGCCACTCTCCCCGGCACACACAGCCCCAGCCATGCAGCTCCCTCCCAGCATCTCACACATCCCATTACAGCTTAGCTGAGCCCAGCGGTGTGTGTGTGTGTTTATTTGTATGTGTGTTTGCATGCGTGTGTAAGAGAGAGGTGGCATGTGGGTGTGCATGTGAAAACGAGAGAGAGAGAGAGGCAGAGGCAGAGAGGAAGGGGGATATGCCTAGACTGTTGACATTACTGCTGGACCACACATACAGTACATTCAGAAAGTATTCAGACCACATTTTGTTACGTTTTACAGCCTTATTCTAAAATTGATGAAACAATTTTTTCCTCATCAATCTACATACAATACCCCAATAAGGACAAAATAAAAACAGGTTAAGACATTTTTGCACATTTATTAAAAAATAAAAAACATAATTAACTTATTTACATAAGTATTCAGACCCTTTGCTATGAGACTCGGAATTTAGCTCAGGTGCATCCTGTTTCCATTGATCATCCTTGAGACGTTTCTACAACTTGATTGGAGTCAACCTGTGGTAAATTAAATTGATTGGACATGATTTGGAAAGGCACACACCTGTCTATATAAGGTTCCACAGTTGACAGTGCATGTCAAAGGGAAAACCAAGCCATGAGGTCAAAGGATTTGTCCGTAGAGTCCCCAGACAGGATTGTGTCGAGGCACAGATCTGGGGAAGGGTACCAAAAATGTCTGCAGCATTGAAGGTCCCCAAGAACACAGTGACCTCCAAAGAAGTTTGGAACCACCAATACTTTTCCTAGAGCTGGCCGCCTGGCCAAACTGAGCATTTGGGGTCCTTGGTCAGGGAAGTGACCAAGGAGAGTAACGGAGTGCTCCATCAGATGACCTGGCCTCCACAATCACCCGACCTCAACCCAATTGAGATGATTTGGGAGTTGGACCACAGAGTGAAGGATTAGCAGCCAACAAGTGGTCAGCGTATGTGGGAACTACTTCAAGACTGTTGAAAAAGCATTCCTCATGAAGCTGGTTGAGAGAATGCCAAGAGTGTGTCAAGCTGTCATCAAGCTGACTACTTTGAAGAATCTCAAATCTCAAATATAAATATACACTTTTTTGGTTACTACATGATTCCATATGTGTTATTTCATAGTTTTTATGTCTTCACTATTATTCTACAATGTAAAAAATAGTACAAAAAAAAGAAAAACCCTGGAATGAGTAGGTGTGTCCAAACGTTTGACTAATTTGCTAAAATATATATATATATTTACTGTTTTTGCTTTGTCATTATGGGTTATTGTGTGTAAATTGATGAGGGGAAAAAAACAATTGGATACATTTTGGGGGAAAAATGCAAGGTGCCTAAATACTTTCCGAATGCCCTGTATGTGGCACAGCATAATCTTCTTCCTGTTCTCAATTGGAGTTTAATGCGGATTCTTTTTCCATAAAGCTGGATCCTGAATCACTGCCATCCTCTTACAGTCACCCCAGGTGACAGCACTAATACCACAAGGAAATGCATGCTGTGCTCATACACCAGCAGCCACCTGACATAGACAATCACTGGTTTTCATCATGGTCGCATGTCCAAAAGAGGGGGTAAGGACACTGATATGTATACGGCTAAGAGATTAAAATTATTTTCTTGGATCAGTTGGATTTGAGAGGAGGGATTGTGTGAAGGATGTGGGATTTGCTATGATGCTGAGCTGGTGTGCGGAGTGTGTGAAGTCAATCTCTGGTGGACTGAGTCCAACAGAGACCAACTGTCTCAGAAACACTAGGCAGTGTTCATCAAGCAATCTAAAAAAACGTTAGAAAAAAGCCTTTGTACACCCATGCTTTTATTTAGTGGCATTAACACCAAACTAGCTGACATTGTGATTACTTGTCTGCCCCATAACACAGGCACATACTTTTATTTAATGTAACCTTTACTTAACTAGGCAAGTCAGTTAAGAACAAATTCTTATTTTACAATGAAGGCTTACACTGGCCAAACCTTCCCCCAACCTGGACAGCGCTGGGCCAATTGTGTGCCGCCCTATCTAACTCCTGATCACAGCCGGTTGTGATAGAGCCCGGGATCGAACCAGGGTCTGTAGTGAAACCTCTAGCATTGAGATGCAGTGCCTTAGACCGCTGCGCCACTCGGGAGCCCACACACAGGCACACACACAGCCACACACACCACACTTGCACACAAACATATACAGTACTGTGTACAGTACACAATAACACACATACAGATCAGTGATGTGAGCGCTGTGTGATCACGACAAGCTGCCATGTGCACATGTTTTTCACAACACCCCACTCTCTGTATCCACAGAGGGCCCTGACATGATGGCAGTGTACTGTATGCACCTGGACAGCTGTCAGAACCTGTCCCACTCTGTAGCCACACATACTCCCCTCCTGGGTCTCTCTCTCTCTCTCTCTCTCTCTCTCTCTCTCTCTCTCTCTCTCTCTCTCTCTCTCTCTCTCTCTCTCTGAACCGCATAGATATACATTCCAGCTCAGTACACAGCCATCAGTGCATGCTATTCATTTCTGCAGCAAATGTTTTCCTGGGGACTCGGACAATAGCCCTCAGAATATTGTGGTGAGCAATTACTGATGAGTCCATGAAAGGCCAGGTAGCATTATGAGGGAGTGTGTGCGGGGAGGCAAGAGCGAAATGGTGGGCCTGAAACTCAGTTGCCTTTACGGGTTCTTGTATACACCTAGAATATGTACTATATGCTTTTATAAACTGGGTGGTTCGAGCCCTGAATACTGATTGGCTGACAGCCATGGTAAATCAGACCGTATACCGCGGGTATGACAAAACATTTATTTTTACTGCTCTAATTACGTTGATAAGCAGTTTATAATATCAATAAGGCACCTCGAGAGTTTGTGATATATGGCCAATATACCACGGCTAAGGGCTGTGTCCAGGCACTCTGTGATGTGTCGTGCATAAGAACAGCCCTTAACTGTGGTATATTGGCAATATACCACACCCCCCCATTCCTTATTGCTTAAATATACTGTCTATATTGATTGGGTTTCACATCGATCAAATGGCAATCACATCACACATCTTTAAGTGGGGGGACAGCCAGCGGTGAAGGAGTTAATGACAAAATGCAATCGTTAATAACTCATAACTCCTCTCCTGGGGAATCCTAGTTTACATTAATTACACCATAGCCCCTGGCAAACTGCATATCAAGCAGTATTTTTCAAACAAACAAACTGGCATATCTACTTACCATCAGCACAGAGCAACGGGGGAGGGGGGGACTGGATGGCTGGCTGGCTGTTTGACTTGATGGCTGACTGGAGAGAGGCCGCAGAGCAGAGAGAAGCTTTTCCAGCCCACAGAACACACAATCCACAATGCACTGAGCACAGCCAGCCTGCTACACTACAACATATCTACTACACACGTTGTCTCACTCATCTATCCCTTTATCATTCCCTCTCTCTATCTCTCTATCTCTATTTCTGTCCATGGCCCTGTCTCCATTTCCAGAACATGAAAACAGACATGCTACTATCGGTTCCTCTCTCTTCTGAGTACACTTGATGGAGCATGTCTCTGATGGATTGATGGTAGCAGTGTGTTCCCAGTACTGGTACAGTGGCTGGAGCTGTGATAGTGTCTGTGTTGTTCCCGCAGGCCCGTGTTTCTACGTTGTTGTCGTGACTACCGGAGGCAGTACAGAAACACTGTTGAGCGTAGCTGGTGTAGCTATACCTCCGACCACCCATCTGATTCTCTTTTTCCACAGGGGAATCTCGCGCTCTGTTGGGGAGGGGGGGGGGGGCATGCACCTGCGTATGTGTGTCTCGGTGGGGTCTGACACACAGCAATGTCTGCCTGTTCTATTTGGGTGACATGTTATGTCTCAGGAAGAGAGGAGGCAGGGGGTCTCCACGGGGCTAGAGCAGGAGAACGGGTAGCTGTTTCAGTGGGGAGAGGGGAAGGCACCCCCATGCTACCCTCTGTGTATTCACCATGAGTAGAAGTGATACTCGGTGGGATTACAACTCCAGGTCGGGCAGTTGAAGGGTTGGATTTCTGGAAAAGTACCATCCTACAGTACAGTGTAGGATATTACTGGGGAAAACCCTACAAGACTCATGCAACGCGAGAACGCATTCTCTTTCTGGGGATTGTATGAGTAGCATAGTTTGTTGGATGACATTGTTTTGTTGGATGCCCCAATATAAGTGCTTGATTAGCATTTTATGCATGTGTTTATGCCTGTGTATCATAACTGTAACATGTCTACCAGCAAAGACAAACAGATGCATAATATAACAAACATCCACGCAGAGAAAGGAGTTGAGGAGTTGCACAAGGCTGTTAATTCTCCCTGACATGGCTTGGTGTTCTTTAATATGTTGTGGATGTTAAATCTTGCAGAGGACAGATGGTTTGGATACTGTGTTTTCCCTCCCAGCCTCGGTGCCCCCGTACCCCTCGTTTATACATTCATCCACATCTCGCCTTTTAATCCCAGTGGTGGGTCAACCCTGACGGATGCCCTCCCAGGCAGGCAAGGGGGCGCAATTAGCGACTCCGCGAGACAGAGGGGACTACGAGCCGGGCGGAATGAGATGGGAAATAATCCCCCTCTCTTTAACGCACTGCTAAACACAGTTATAGCCTACCGTGAACGCATCCCTTGGCGTTCTCTCAAAGAACAACTTCTTTTTTATCATTTTTTTTGTAATGCTCTTTAAGAAGAAAAAAAGCCCTCCAGGCTGGAGCTTGGCAAATTTGAAGGATAAAAGAAACAACTTGTTTTTCGAGAAAAGCGCCAGAAATGTTCAAAGTTTGCAGTGTTAGTATTTGCATGTTTAATGTGAAACATGTGCCCTTTGGCTAGGCTCCTTCTTGTATTATTCCACAGAGATGGGGGTTGGTCTGTCTATCTGTGATGTTCTTCTGACCCGGTAACGTTGAGCCATGCTGTCTGTCTAGCAGACCCGGCTCTACTCCGCTCTACTCCTGACGCTGACGGTGTCCTTGTCACTTGCTATCTGGCATAGTGGGGGAAATGGTAAGAGGACTACTCACACACACACACACACACACACACACACACTCACACACTGTGTACAAACACAGAGATGCACACACTACACTACACACATAGATACTGTGCATAAACACGCACGCATACCGTGCACAGATATGCACACATTTTGTTTATAAAGGCAGTAATCCTACCTCACACTCACACACAGTGCCCTTTCCTATTTTCAAATTGTCCCTTTCATCCCTCGTGCATATCATTTCTGTTTTCCCCTTCGTCTAAGTAAACAACAATGACTCACTAAGCCTTTTGTAAAGAGACCAATTTGAGCAAATGCAAAGAACAAATGAATTGACATTTGATGGCATTGCCTCAGAAAGTGCGAGTGGAGTGCATCTGATCAATGCTGGCTATATTCCCCGGAGAACAGACACATTAAACAGTTCAAACCAGCCCTTAAAAGCCTGGATTATTGATTGAATCATTTTTCAAAGTATTTTTTATGTGTATTTTTATCTCTGGGGCTGAAGCAGGTTGGAGTAGGCTGGTAGGTGGTGGGTGGTGGTATTTTCTGTGTTCAGATGGCATGGTGGTGAAGTGGGTAGAGACTTACCCCTGGCAGTGTTTTCTGTTCATGGAGGGCGTTCTGGGCTTTGATGGCCGACTCGCGGGCGCAGTAGGTGAGGAACGCGCAGCCTGAAAAACAGAAAAGGGGGAGATATTAACACAAGTCTATCTGAACACTGGGGACTGCACACTGGGGACTGAACACTGATGAAAAGAAAGGACACTAAACACGGAGTGGCAACACTAGCTCAGTCACAGAACAAGAGGAGACTGACAATAGATATCAACCCTAGGTCAGTTACTGGGCACAACAACACTCGGCAACAACTGTGTTCAATCGAATCCCCTCCACCCACAACATTGGGTCCCCATCAACCTCGCTTAGTCTCAGGCCCTTGTCAGTCATGAAAAACAACACCCTGGAAAGGGGATGTGTCCCTCACAATGAGGCAGCAAGAGCTGCTCCTGGGGAACAATCCCTCCCTGCAGAGAGTGTCAATGCAGACATACACTCGAGTTTCTTCCTGTCTTCAGTTGGCCTTCGGGCTGAATGCTCTCTCTTTCTCTCTCCCTCCTCTCTCTCTCTCTCTGTGCCTCACTTTCTCTTGTTTTTCTCTCTCTCTTCTCTCTCCCTCTCTATCTATATCTCTCTATCCCAGCCCCAGTACCATAGATCAGCCTCTCCCTGTCCAAAGCGCCTACCATGCTGCCGTGATGCACAACACTGAACCCTTCTGACAGCAGTAGAGACAGCGAGAGGGAGCAGGGCCGCAGGACAGAGAGGGGGAAAGAGAGAGGGATGGGAGGACTCGAACACTGTGCAGACGGTGGGAGGGATGGAGGGGGAGGGGGGAGGAGGGCAGCGCTTCAGGCCTCAGGGCTCCCTGAGCACAGAACAAATGCCCAGCCACAAGAACACCAGGTGACTACCACACATACACACACACTGTCACTCTCGCCCACTGTCTGCCAAATAAAGAGCTCCTCCTGCTGGCAGACAGCCCAGAGAAATGAGGTAGATGAGGAGAGAGAGAGAGAGAGAGAGAGATTAAAGAGAAAGAGAGAGAGACCCCGGAGAGGTATTGATGCAATCATTTACCCCTGACTGTCTGAATAAATACATTTGGTAGTGTTATATTAATGAAGTTCATGTCTACATATATAGATTTGGTAGTGTTGTTCATGTGCGTTACCACACACTATCATATTTCTGCCATTTTAGAGAGAGTTTACTAGAAACCATCACATTTCGGATCATATTTCAACGGGAAACATAGTGGGTGGTGATGATGGTGTCTTTAAAGAGACAATATTCCTATCATTCCCGATGTGGCATATCACATCACCTTCATCCGTCCATAAATTTACCCTCTCATTCAACATCTCGCACCCTGTAGCCTGGCTGTGTTGCTTGCTTATGCATCTATCTTTTCCCTTGAGCAAAGCTACATAGACTTTCAATGACCCCAGCATTCTTCCCCCAGCTATTCTTTTCTCAGAGCCAGGTCAGTGCATTATAGTAACCTCTGCTACAGTGCTACACAAAAAGAGGGGGTGCTTTGTCAGGCATTGATCCATTGATTGGCCAGGCCGTGTTACATCCCTATGCCCTACGGCCCTATACAGCCCAACCGTCTCGCAGCACAGCAGGCCTGCTAGTCCCTGCTCTCTGGGTCTGTATGTATGTTATGGATGGACAGTGATGGAGTCTGTCAGAGGTGACCACCTCAGTCTTAAGTGGCTGACTGCCTGGAGTCATGGTGCATCTCTCTTCACACCCCACCTCTGTTTCCCACCGGCCCTAACCTAATGATTTCCAATGGCTAACAAGCAGATCACTCTATCATGATGCTTTCTTCCCCACATAACATCATCCCGGTCTCACTGAGGAGACCATGGTACTAAATGGGGCCGTGTTGCTGTTGTTATTCTGTAGGAATTGTGTTGTTGGTTTATTTGACAAGTGCCATCCCTATCTCTCACTGAGCAGGGCCTCGTTTGCATATTACAATCACAAACACTGGCCAAATTGGATTTATTCGTTAATGTGTAACACATACGGCATTGAGAATAAATTAATAACAACCATAATGCCAACAAACAAAGGGGAGCATGAACTTCATTTAAATGTGCTTCTATGTTCTTTAATGTAAGCCTTAATAAGAATCCTCTGGCCACGGGCGAAAGCTCGAACAACTTCCTAATTGGAATCCAAACATGTACAAATAGCCACGTTGCATTGCATACCAAGTGCGGACGTCGGAGCCTGATGAAATGGTTTGAAACGCGACAAACAGCGATGTGACCCAGAGAGAGAGGCTGGTGGTGTTGCTGACGCAGCGAAGGGAAGGCACAATGTGGAAAATATGATCCTACCGAGGCATCATTTGATACCAATCTAAAACAGCCCTTATCTCACACGTTGATTTCTAGTGGAGTATCTCCTCTTCCTCTTACTCCTCCTCCTCATCTGCTCCCATATACTTCTGTCTGACGTGTGGCTCCACTACATCAGCTGAGGTAGCTACAGAGAGGCTACAGAGAGGCTGCAGTGCTGATCAGGCTAGAGGGACATATGGGGGCATTGGGGTGACTGTCTTTCTCTCCCCAGCTCCACTGTGTTGAGATGGTTTGTAATTAAAGAGACTTCTCCTCTCCTCTCCAGTCCTCTCCTCTCCTCACCTCTCCTCTCCTCTCCTCTCCTCTCCTCTCCTCTCCTCTCCCCTCCCCTCCCCTCCCCTCCCCTCCCCTCCTCTCCTCTCCCCTCCCCTCCTCTCCTCTCCTCTCCTCTCCCCTCCCCTCCCCTCCTCTCCTTTCCCCTCCTCTCCTCGCCCCTCCCCTCCTCTCCTCTCCTCTCCAGTCCTCTCCTCTCCTCTCCCCTCCCCTCCCCCCCCCTCCTCTCCTCTCCTCTCCTCTCCCCTCCCCTCCTCTCCTCTCCCCTCCCCCCTCCCCTCCCCTCCCCTCCCCTCCTCTCCTCTCCTCTCCTCTCCTCTCCCCTCCCCTCCTCTCCTCTCCTCTCCTCTCCTCTCCCCTCCCCTCCTCTCCTCTCCTCTCCTCTCCTCTCCCCTCCCCTCCCCTCCCCTCCTCTCCTCTCCCCTCCTCTCCTCTCCTCTCCCCTCCCCTCCCCTCCCCTCCTCTCCCCTCCTCTCCTCTCCTCTCCTCTCCTCTCCTCTCCAGTCCTCTCCCCTCCCCTCCCCTCCCCTCCCCTCCTCTCCTCTCCCCTCCCCTCCTCTCCTCTCCTCTCCTCTCCTCTCCTCTCCTCTCCTCTCCCCTCCCCTCCCCTCCCCTCCCCTCCCCTCCTCTCCTCTCCCCTCCCCTCCCCTCCCCTCCCCTCCCCTCCCCTCCTCTCCTCTCCTCTCCTCTCCTCTCCTCTCCTCTCCTCTCCCCTCCCCTCCCCTCCCCTCCTCTCCTCTCCTCTCCTCTCCTCTCCCCTCCTCTCCTCTCCTCTCCTCTCCTCTCCCCTCTTCCCTCCTCTCTCTGACAGTAGCCATTTGCAGGGTTATTTCCTGCCGACAAGGCCCTCCATTACTAGTGCAAAAGGGAACGTGTGTATGATCCAGCACCTTTGGCCCTAATCTGTGAAGTGTAGGTAATTCCTGCTAAGTGTAGAGGTCCTACTGATAAACCCATCACCGTCCCCCCTCCTCTTACTCTCCTCCTACTCTTCCAGAATCAGCACTTATTCTAAGAGCCTACTACATTCAGTCCCTACTGTCACACACAGACACAGACACACACACACACACCAACGCACACACACACACAGCCCAATGTACACATAGGCACCACAGCGTCTCTCACTCCATCTTTCTATTCCCTCTCTGTGCCCCAGAGGACCCTGCCCCAGTGTAATGAAAAGGTGTGAACTTCCCCTCTCCTTGGCATTTACTCCACCAAAAGTGTGAAGGTAGCAGAAACAGAGCCAGCCCTGGCTCAGGTCTTTAGTCGCTGTCTGCCCGCTCCCTCACACTTCATTTGCACTCTGTGGGAAATGTCATCGCCGAGGGTAGATTACTTGCTTACTTCATTTACTGCTGGAAGGGCTTTCTGAGGGCCCGGAGCCCAAAGTGCACATCATCAGCACTGATACAATGTGATTATTACCTGAATCAGTGGCAGGCGTGGCGGAGCTCTGTGGCGTAGATTGACTATGAGGGGTAATCAGGGCTAGTCTCAGAGCAGTCCTTACTGCTCTAATCCCTCCCTCACCCCCCAAATCCCTGATCCCAGATCTGCACGCACACAGACAACCACCAAGCCACTGCTCGAGGAGAACAAAGGGAAAAGGTGGGGGTACTTTCCAAAGAGCTTTCACTCATTGTTCCGACAACAATATTTTCCCTGCCCCAGCCTAATTACCTTGTAATGAGTGCTGTAATATAAGCAGTACTCTAGCGTAACCTGTAAACCTTAATTAAGTCAGGCACGTTAAAGGGAGCCGCATGCGGCTAGGCCTCCATCCTCCAGCACTGCACCCTCCTGTACTGTAATTTCAATAGTCTCAAGACACTTCCTCTCCTTGTCTCTTTATCTTCCATCTGCTCTAATATGAAAGACCTCGATAGGTGAAGGAAAAGTCCAATTTGGCAGGCAACATATTGCTTTCACCTGCATCCTCAAGTCACTACAAATGAAGGTGGGGTGAGACAAGGAGCGGAAGAACACTCAAGACTGTTGAGATCCTTTACGCTAGTCAGGGAGCAGAAGGTATCCTAGCAGTTAAGAGCATTGGGCTTGTAGCCGAAAGGTTGCTGGCTCGAATCCCCGAGACAATGTGCCTTAACAGTAACGGCTGCAGTAAGTCGCTCTGGATAAGAGTGCCTGCTAAATTACTCAAATGTAAGAGGGCCTGGTGTCAACACTGGTAACGGACCCTGGTAGCTTCTGTAACCCCTGGTGAAAGAGACCCAGGCCATTGATTTGTTGCTGTGCTCAATCATCATACACTACGGCCCCTGAGCAGGAAATACATCCTGAAGGACACACTCCAGGTCTGTGTGGACCAACACAGTTGTGTGCGTACAATAGAGGACTTGTGTTTGTACCAACTAGCTCTCACAGTCTCATGTCAGAATTAGACCATTCATCCATGTTTCTCGAATGTCATATTTCAAAGTTGTTGCAAAAGGTTTAAGTTTAGGTATTAACTCAGAATTCTTAAGGTTAGGCATTGACTCCAAATGGTTAAGGTAAGCGTTACGGTTTGGGATAGCCATAAAACATTGCTCGAGTCGAACTTGCAACCTTTGGAATCAGTGGCAGATGCTTACGCCCATCCTTCATCCCCGTCCACAACGCCCTAGTAAAACTGAAACCGACTTGAAGGTAGCAGCGCTCACTATGGTTTCCATTCCATCTCCCGACGTCCTCAGACATGGATGGACGTTGAATACGGACTTGTACCACGGGTGACCTGGCTGGTGTGTACAGTAAGGGTCTTGGCCTCTCGGCTGGGTGGCGGTGTGCATAATGAGGATGAGGAACACCGTCAAACTGAATCATTTCTTCTGAAAGAGGAATCAATAGAGTACAAATCCGTTGGGGGGAAAAATGGGCTGAGAAAATAGGCCTTGACAAATTCACACATACTCAACCACAGTAGGTAATTCAGTATTTGGTTTGTAAGGTTGAAGGTTCTCTTGGGCAGTGACTTAAAAACAATACTACTGTAAAGTCCTATAGGGCCAATCCTGTGGTGGGAACTTGGCACCCACAGTGGATGTAGCTTTCCTGTGTGGACTGACTAAATGAATGATCTCAGCCTGCTTTAAGCCTGTGCCAGGCCAGCATTATAAATACATCCAGTGGCCTGCATCCCTGATGAAGAAGCTAATTGACACCATTAATGGATGGGGTTTCACGGTGCAGTAAATACTGTGTCCGTTCACAGGCCACGTCAGGCGTGGGTGGACTGACTGAGAGAGGAACATGGCTTAGACTCCTCATCAGATGGAGGGCAATGGGAGTTTACCTGCCAAGTCCCCCCTTAGCCCACAGCTAAGGGATTTACAGGGGAATCAATAAGAAGTTTTCTGTGAGCCCCATCAAGGTCAGAAAACTGCATCTCTTCCTCTTCATATTCTATAACAGGCCCTGGGAAAAACATGAACATGCCCTGACCATAAACACTGCATAGGCAATACTACGTCTGAAAAATACTATAGGATAGAAACAAAAAGGAAAATATATATTAGTTAGCCACATTGGCATTTTTGATGTGATACCCACACTATTACTGTCTTGTTTTCAAAAAGCGATTTGAACCTCGAGTTAGATCAATTGATCAGAGTAAATTCACATTAGTCAAAGATAGGCAGTTCCAAACTGACTTGGTCTGAGAGACAGATCCGCTTTCGAGGTCCTTTGATTTGACAAATTGGCAAAGGTGTCTTTAAAGATGAAGCTTCAAAGCTCCAAGGCTGGCGATAAAGAGAGGGATGAGAAGAAAGACGCCCCCCTCTCTTCGCCCACTACACTGCACTTCATTTCCCAGCGACCATTCATGCGGCATTTGGAGAAAACATTAATTGCACCTTTCCAGATTCCTTACTAAATAGACTAACGAGTAAACCTTGCTGCACGCTCCTGTCTTTTCGACTAGCGATTATGTGCTTTGAGGCACAAAGCAGATTCCTCATATACACACAGATTTTAAATTACGTGCAACATGCCAAATATTACAGATTTTTTTCCTCTCTCCCTGAGCATTTTCTTCCTCTGACTACTGGGCTGGAATGATAATAATCATTAACACAGGTGGTCTTGCAAATGAGCAGGTGCCACCGTGTTAATTGTATTGATGTATTTCCTGGTAACGGCGGTGGCCAGCGGTACGCTTCCAAAAATGTCTCGTCCTTTAAAGCCGACCACTGGCACGGTGAAAGAGAGAGAACCTTCTTAGCTCGTCAGTTAAAGAGCTATAAACTCTCAAGGTTGTGGAGCCAAAAAGCTGCCAATATACTGTAGATAGGATAAATCATCTGTTATTAATCTAGTCTTTTTTTTTATTATTAAGGCGCCGTTATCACTATGAGTAGTCAAAGATGGGAAAGCTGCCATTTTGTAAATTACTATAAGACGTACATCACCAGAATTGCAGTGACAAAGTCATGGGTCCTTAATTAATCTAAGCCCTTTAAAACCAATTATTATTCCTACATGGCATGAAGCCACTTTACTGTACATACTGTACATCTGCACCTTCTGTTACCCTAATTCCAACATTCCTGTGAGGCATCTCCAATACACTATACTGTAGCACCAAGCCATTGGCAACATGCTGTTCCAGAAGACCTCTCTATCTGGCAGTGGAGCGATTAGAGCGTTACCACTCCTCCATAGGATGGAGAGATGAGGAAGTGAGAACAAAGCTGGGGGTGAGGAATAGAGAACCACCCCCCCCCCCCCCCCACATTGGGCTACAGCTGCTTTTCTCCCTCCCTCACCTCCCTCCATCTCCCCTCCCTCTCCCCGGTATGGGAGCAGTCTTTAGGGGGAGGCTGGCAGGCAATCAGTGATGTCATGCCAGCAGCACAGCGATGGCAGCTTAACCTATTTTCGGAAATACCACAGATTTCTATTTATAATCATGCTGAACAGCGTGCATCTCCACACGTCCCTCACGGACCAAATATATTCAGACATTTTCCATCATAATGGGTGTTTTCATTGTTTCACTGTTGATTTGTAATTAGTTATCCAGGACATATGTTCGTAATAGCAGTATTACAGAAATATATTACATTTACACATTTACATAAGTGGTAAATAGGCAGTGTAGTGGAAGTAGTGGTAGTGGTAGTAGTAGTAGCAGCAGTAGCAGTATTACCAGTTATAGCCATGGTAGAATATTTACATTAGGAGTAGTATAAATAGTACTAACAGCCTCTAGGACTAGTAGTAGGTAAAAACATAGCACATATTAGGCAAAGTCACAGAATGGCACTTGATCCAGACAGAAACTCAGCTACTGCTGTCTTCAATCATTGGGCATCTTTTGAGTGCAATATCATTACATTTTAAGTGTCAGAATTTTTCAGCGACAGCCATGTACAGTATGCTATGCATTAAAGCAGCAATATATAACTTTTTGGGCCACCTGACGAAATTCACATAGAAATGTGCGTTATAGATCTTTCACTCGTTATAGATCATTCACTTGAAAGCAAGTCTAAGAAGCGATAAATCGGTGTTCTATTTCTATGCTTCCCGTCTTTTACATCTGGTTTTGTACACCAGCTTCAAACAGCTGAAAATACTATATATTTGGTTATTGAAAATATATTTCACAGTGGTTTAGATGGTACAATGATTTAATACACTATGCATTGCTTGTTTTGTCATACAAACTGAAATTAGCAACCAGGAAATGTAATTAACCAATC
Source organism: Oncorhynchus mykiss (assembly GCF_057628025.1). Classification (NCBI taxonomy): domain Eukaryota; kingdom Metazoa; phylum Chordata; class Actinopteri; order Salmoniformes; family Salmonidae; genus Oncorhynchus; species Oncorhynchus mykiss. Next base: position 64,631,220 of record NC_143026.1, read on the forward strand.
AAACAATTAATTTGACTTTGTTTTTACCAATCTAACTACTGTACATAACAACATAATGGTAATAATTTACTTGAATGGTAAATCTCAACTGATAAACTGGGTAAATCAAAATGTACCCTAGCCCAATCACAATACAGGTGAATGCATATTCAGTAGGAGGCATGCATTGAGTCATTGGGCTTGTTTTGGCTGATTTCATGGGGCTACAGAAGACAAAACAATCTCGTTCCCTTCAATGTGGCACTTATTTTATTGTACCGATCAACAACATTTGCATAAAAGTCGCTTCTTTTATAAAAGAGTGCGCTGTCTCTTTAACCAGTAATGACGTCATTCAGAGCCAAGAGGTTTGCGGCCTGTTGGAGCCCTCAGTTCGCTGAGGCAATACATCTTTGGCTGAGGGAGAGACTTGGGGTAGACATGCTCCAGTACCTTTGGCAACTAAGAACGTATCCGCTTTGGGCTTGATGTGTAGTCCATACATGCATAATCTATGAGCAGAATTACCCTTTTACCTCAATTAAACACAAAATCCCAAGTTTGAAAGTGACTGTTTTCTTGAAGCTGAGCCGTGCCATTTTACCCTACATTTCCCTCCAAGTGGGACAGCACCCTAGCAATTTGAGTTCTAGCCAATGAGCTTCAGCCCTTCGCATTTGAGTGACAGCTAGCAAAAGGCCTGCCCAGCATTATTTCATGAGATTGCAGGGCGGGCCCAACGGCTTAGTGGACACAGCAGCGAGAGAGAGCAAGAAATTACATGGTGCACCTATCTGCACATAAGTGACTTAGCAATTTTTGGGGACCACTTTTGGCTTGTGACTGCTACTTTCAGAACTACTGGCTAAAAGTATACAAAACTAACAGAGAATCTCTATAAGTCAATGGATAAAGTTTTTGGTGGCAATCAGCTTTGAAATCAGCATATTTTGCGTTACGGTTTGCATATTATCACAAAGTACTAGGGTAGTGAATTGATGTTCGTTTCAGCTGTAAGCTAGCAAGGAAAGTCAGCCTACAAAGATAGAAGATACCGGTATCTTCTTGCATTGTAAAGATATTCTAGCCTGTATGGACATTGTTTTGCAAACAGTAATTAATAGTTTCAACATTAAAAATGTCGCGTCACATTATTCAAGTGAGTGAACTTCTGTGCAGCATGAGCGGGGAGCTAAACACGATGCAGTCCAGACTCCCAGCGCAGGCTAGCAATGAGTATGGGGAGCAGGCACAGTGGCTCCGTTTGGGAAATTGGCTGTGCTGATAGACAGACTTGATCCGTGAGACACATTTGACAGAATTACCAAAACTTAACACAAATTCTAGCACCGACCTGTTTTCATGTTCTAGTATCGAAAAAGTACCGACGTTTCGGTATACAGTGCAACACCAAGCAATAGTATAAGTAGTAATAGCAGTATGATGAGCAGTAACATGTCTGGTATTACTGGTGGGTTTGTCTTGAATCAGCAGCTCAGGGGTGATTTTATGTTATACATCTGCTAAACTTGGCCTCTGCACCTACACCTTAAATCCCTTTGTTTAGGTCCCCAGGCCCTCCACAATAGATACAGCTTTAAACCTGTCTGAAGACTACTACATAGACCCAGCTGTCACGCTCAACACAACACCTTAGGATAGAAGCAACCATTTGTTTCTGCTGCTCTGACAATCACCTCATTTTTCTCATTCCACTCATCTATTGTGCCTGCCCTTGTGTCACTTGTCTTCTGTCCACTTCTCTGTCTGTCTGCATACAGTACATGTGTCTGTGCTCCCTCCCATCCCGCTCTGTCACGTCTGCCTGGCTGACACTGGCCACCCTACATACAATTATGTCTCTGCGACAGCATTAAGGCCCCATTCTAAGAGATGGGATGGCTTGACTAATCTCTGATTGTTTTTACTAAAACAGGGGGATAGCGGGTTCTCCAAGGGCACAACACTGTGAGAAAGACAAATAACAGGTATCTTATTATTCTCCCTGGCTTGTACCAAAGAGGCTTTATCACATGACTTCTCCTGAAGCGTTCCAAAATGGAGAGGGATTATCACAAAACATTACATTCAAATCTCCTCAACGTTGTTATTTCATTTTCCCAGCTTCTAAAATGAGGCAGTGCCGGCCAAGCTCAAACACAACTTTAAAGGCCCAGGGCAGACAAAAACGTGATTTACCTGTGTTTTATATATATTTCCACACTATGAGGTTGGAATAATACTGTACAATCGTGAACATTATGATAATGCCGATTTAGTGTAAGAGCCCTTTCGAAAAGGCCGCCTGTAATGTCAACCTGTTTTGTGGGAGGGAGCTTTGGCCTTCCATGGTGACATCACCATGGAGTAAATTAGTTAATAGACCAATAAGAAAGAGAGTTCCAAACCTCTCTGCTAATAACAGCACATTTTCAGTTTTCCCCTCCCACCTCAACCACTCCCAGACATTCTTTGTTGAAATTCTTGGTTGAGAAATTGCTCTTTGCTAAGAAGTTAGTTTATTTCTATATTTTTTATTAAAATGGTTTAAAAAAAATATCACAGTAAGGTACTTCATTTGTATCTAGAAATGATTTGATATTGAGATAAAATTGGCTGCATTGGACCTTTAAAAGAACAGAGAGCATTACTTACAGAACCATCGCCATTCTCACAGCCTTTATCTCTCCTCTCCTCCTTTCTCCTCTCCCCTCTTTCTACGGTACACTCTGCTCTGCAGGAGATGGCACTCCTTTAAGCTCAGCACCATACAAAATAGATAGGCCTCTATCCTCCTACTTAGCCCAGTGGAGCATGGGTGAGAAGGTGCTGTACTTTTACCACCCTACCATCTACACCTTTTAAAGAGAGAAGTCGGCAGACTAAAACATTTTGAACTGTCTCCCTAGTTCTTACTGCATGTATTTTAGTGACCTAAATCATTTTAACTTTGAAGCGGGAACACTTTGGAAATGTATTTTCATCTTACTTAGCTATCATGCTTAGCAAAACAAAACAAACAATAAAGCATTGATTAATTCAAAGCCCCTCTAGCAAGGTCTCGCTTGAAATAGAGTTTTTAATATAAAGGGATTTCCTGGTTAAATAAAGGTAAATAAATAAGAGAAATGCATTATTAATTTAACTTACTGACAAACTATTCAAGTTGCACAGCATGCTATAAAAGTAACATGCATGAAAATAGGACAATTTATGACAAACACTACACCTCTTTCAAAACATTTGCATGAAGGCTACCTCAAAATCAGCAAAGTCATTGTCAAAAACATTCTGTGAAGTTAAAACATGGATCCAAAGTTGAATGTGTAACTTACGAAGCATAATCAATAGCTTTCTTCATCACTCTGTGGCACTGTGACCAAAACCTTGATTTGACATCACATCTCCAAATCAAATCAACTGTGAATAGGGGGTGTAAAACAAAACCAAACAGGAAAGGTCACCCAACCCAAGACTCAATGGCGCAAACATCCTTGATGATGACCTCCAGTCCAGACAACAGCTGATAAAACCACAACTGTGAAATCACCCACAACCAAGGTTAATGGAAACCAATTCATTTCATATGCATGTAGCTGTGGCTACAAGGGCTACCAGGCAACGTCTCAAAAGACAGTCCATGTTTTCCCACAGACGTGCCCATGTCTCTGCTGTAGGCACATTCTGAAAGCAGCAAGCACGTTGATAAAAAGGTCACTGAATAACAGCCGTCAAAGATGCCAGGAATGTCCCCACCCTCCCACTCACTCTGCCACCGGTAAGTGTGTGCCCAACGGACACGGGCCTACAGCAGAGACAACGACCTACAGGACTACAGCTCATCCTGAAGTCAAGGCCCACAGCTTGTCCTGTCAGAGCCAGTTGAACTGCTACATCTTTTACGAGGAAACCCTGTTGCTTATTACAATATCTACAGACATGGGAGGGTTGTGAACGGAGCTCGGGTATTGTATTAGTCTGGTGACCTTCACTCGGTGCCCAGATTCACGTCAACATGGTTTTTGCTTATAAATCATTGGATCAAAAAGGGGTGTTTTAATTCAATTGGGCTTTGGGTTTTAGTCCAGATATAGGTGAGGTGAGACCAAACCTCAATATGAACAGGTTGTTTTAGTTTTTTTGGTTCTCTTTTTTTTTCTTAATTTGGCTTAAAGCCCATTCTAACCATGATGACTGCATATGCATCGAATTGCGATGGCTCCTGTGGAATTAAAGTTCTGTAATGTTGTCAATATAACTTTAAACCTTTCCACCTGTGCGAGATCTAAAATCTGTCAAAAGCCTATCAATAGGATGTCTGTATGGCTGTGTGTACCATCCCAGCAAACCAAAATTGGTTCTGGGAAAGTTCCCAGAACGTTCGTTAGGTTACGGCAAATGTTCTCGTAACACAAAAACTGGCCAGTCGTGCTGATGATTATACAATGTTTGTATAAAACATTCGCCTTACGTTGCAAGAACATTCCTAGAACTAATGTAATCTGTTCTTTAAAGTTTCCCTGAATGCTACATTAGGTTAGTGGAAATTGTGGGAACAATCACAAAAGATATGTTCGCAAAACACAAAAACTGTCCTGTTGCAAATCAAAATGTGTTGTTCACATGCTCCGAATACAACAGGTGTAGACTTTACAATGAATGCTTACTTACGAGCCCGTTCCCAACAATACAGAGTTCAAAAGTAAGACACATATTTGCTGAATAAAAAAGGAAATACTAACACAATAAAAACCATAACGAGGCTATACACAAGGAGTACCAGTACCAGGTCAATGTGCAGGTGTACGAGGTAGCTGAGGTAATTGAAGTAATACAGTATTTACATGTGGGTAGGGATAAAAGTGACTAGGCCATCAGGATATACAGTATAATAAAGTAGCAGCAGCGTATGTAAACAGTCTGAAAGTGTGTGTGTGTGTGTGGCGTCAACATGCATGTGTGTGTGATGTGTGTGTGTTGGAGTGTCAGTGTAGTATGTGTCAGTGAGTGGGTAGAGTTAAGTGAGTGTGCATAGAGCCAGTGCAAGAGTCAGTGCCAAAAAATGACGATAAAGAAATAAATAATTAAGGGGTCATTGTAACTGTTCAGCTGTCTAACAGCTTGGGGGTAGACGTTGTTCAGGAGCCTTTTGGTACCAGACTCCAGTACCGCTTGCCGTGCGGTAGCAGAGAACAGTCTATGACTTGGGAGGCTGGAGTCTTTTGGGGCTTTCCTCTGACACCACCTGGTATAGAGGTCCTGGACGTATATCAAGCAGCTAGTCAAGATGATCTCAATGGTGCAGCTGTAGAACCTTTTGAGGATCTGAGGGCCCATGCCAAATCTTTTCAGCCTCCTGAGGGGGAAGAGGCTTTGTTGTGGCCTCTTCACAACTGTGTTGGTTTGTTTGGACCATGACAGGTCCTTAGTGATGTGGACACAGAGGAACTTGAAGCTCTCGACTCAGTCCGCTACAGTCCTGTCGATGTAAATAGGGGCGTGTTCAGTCCTCGATAAGCTCCTTTGTCTTACCCACGTTGAGGGAGAGGTTATTGTCCTAGCACAACACTGCCAGGTCTCTGACCTCTTCCCTATAGTCGTGTCTTTGACAAACCTAATGATGGTGTTGGAGTCGTGCGAGCCCACGCAGTTGTGGGTGAACAAGGCATGCAGGAGGGACTGAGCATACACCCCTGAGGAGCCCCCGTGTAGGATGTGTTGTCGACTACCCTCACCAGCAGGGGCATTCCCGTCAGGAAGCCCAGGATCCAGTTGCAGAGGGAGGTGTTCAGTCCCAGGGTCTGTAGCTTAGTGATGAGCTTTTTAAAAATGTATTTTACCTTAATTTAACAAGGCAAGTCAGTTAAGAACAAATTCTTACTTTCAATGACAGCATAGGAACAGTGGGTTAACTGTCTGTTCAGGGGCAGAATGACAGATTTGTACATTGTCAGCTCGGGGATTTGAACTTGCAACCTTTTGGTTACTAGTCCAACGCTATAACCATTAGGCTACCCTACTGCCCGTGCTTAGAGGGCACTATGGTGTTGAACTGAGCTGTTGTCAATGAATAGCATTCTCACGTAGGTGTTCCTTTTGTCCAGGTGGGAAAAGGCAGTGTAGTGTGCAACAGAGATTGCGTCATCTGTGGATCTGTTAGGGCGGTATGCGAATTGGAGTGGGTCCACGGTTTCTGGGATGATGGTGTTGATGTGAGCCATGACCAGCCTTTCAAAGCATTTCATGGCTACAGATGTGGGTTCTACGGGGCGGTCGTCATTTAGACAGGTTACCTTGGCATTCTTGGGCACAAGGACTATGGTGGTTTGCTTGAAACATGTAGGTATTACAGACTGACCAACCAGACTTTAATCTGTTCTTTAAAGGTTTCCAGGATGTTTCATTCGGTTGTGGGAACAGTCTGGTTGGAACATTGTGAAGAAATCACAAACACTGAAATCATCAAAACACAAAAACTGTCCAGTTGCGTGGATGATTCTACAATGTTTCTTTAAGGGTGCAAAAAAAAACATTCACCTGATGTTACAAAAAAGTTCCCAGAACACATTTAGTCTGTTCTTTAAAGGTTCCCAGAATATTAGGTTGTGGGGATATGACAAGAGATAGGTCCCCAAAACACTAAAACTGTCCAGTTGTGCTGACATTCAGATAATGTTAGTATCACAAAACATTCCTTTGATGTTGCAAGAATGTTGACAGAACAGCCTTTCTGAGTTCTTTAAAGGTTCCCAGAACATTTAATTAGGTTGTGGCAACAGTGTGGGTACATTACAAGAGATAGGTTCACAAAACACAAAATATGCTTAGTTGTGATGACATTCATACAATGTTTAAGTTAGGTTGCACAGGATATTCCTATAATGTTGTAAGAATGTTGACAGAAGACATTGTCTAAGTACTTTCAAGGTTCCCAGAACATTTCATTAAGTTATGGGAGTTGTCTGGGATGTTGCACTAATATTCTTGTATTATTCACATAGGTTGCACAGAACATTCCCACAACGTTGCACAATGTTCCACAATATCCAAAATAAGTCCATTTTATGACATTCATGGCATATTTGCTATAGGTTTAACATAATATTCCATTGATGTTTACGCTAATATACATATTACCTTGTCTTGGAGGTCCTCAGAACATTTCAAGAACATTTAGAAAATGTCATATTTAAGTATTAGCTAATATCTCCACAACATTCTCAGCATACAAAATTGCAGAACCTTAATGCAGATTGGAATACATACCAATTATCTTTCTCTCCAGATTTAATGACAAATTGCATTTGAATGTGATAAGAGACACATAGCATAGCATTTTAATTTGTAGCACATTTAATCATACACACCCGACCCTCATTTTTACACTAAATATGCACATGTGGGGTTTGAACCTGTAATATTTGGTTGCCAAGCCAGGTCTTCTGTCCTCTGCACCACCAGAAAAGCTTACTTGTAGCTTGTTTCTTCACTATATAGCCGTGGCAGTATGGTCAATCAGGTATTCGATGCTTCCTTTTTGGCCTTCTTAGACATAACTAATCCAAGGACATACTGGTAACTAGGTTATTCACAATCACTTCACCCATCCGCTTTACAGAGCCTTCAGAAAGTATTTATTTATTCCACATTTTGTTGTGTTAAAGCCTGAATTCAAAATGTATTGAATATGATTTTTTTCCACCCATCTACACACAATACCTTATAATGACAAAGAGAAAAAACATGTTTTTAGACATGTTTGCAAATGTATTGAAAATGAAATACAGAAATATCTCATTTACATAAGTATTCACACAGTATTGTGGAGTATCTACAATGTTGTTTATCCATCCTCAGTTCTCATATCACAACCCTTCAATTCTGTAACTGTTTTAAAATCACCATTGGCCTCGTGGTGAAATACTTTAGCAATTTCCTTCCTCTCCGGCAACTGTGGTAGAAGGACACCTGTATCTTTGTCGTGACTGGGTATATGATACACTATCCAATCCAAAGCCTAAATAATAACTTCACCATGCTCAAAGAGGTGTTCATCGTCTACCAATCGGTGCCCTTCTTTGCGAGACACTGAAAAACATTGATGGTCTTTTTGTTTGAATCTTTGCTTGAAATGCACTCCTCGATTGAGGGACCTTACAGAGGTATGTGTGGGGTATAGAGGTGGGGTAGTCATATCACAAATCATGTAAACGACTATTATTTAACACGGAACGAGTCCATGCAACTTATTATGCGATTTGTTAAGCACATTGTTACTCCTGAACTTATTTAGGCTTGCCATAACAAAGGGGTAGAATACTTATTGACTCAAGATATTTCAGCTTTTAAAGTTTGATTAATTTCTAAAATGTTCTACAAACTAAATTCCACATTGTGGGGTATTGTGTGGGTAAATCAGTGACACACAATCAAAATTGCATACATTATAAATTCAGGCTGTAACAAAAACATTTGGGAAAAGTAAAGGGGTGTGAAATCTTTCTGAAGGCACTGTATATGCTGCGTACATCTGGACCCATATTTACAAGGTATCCAAGACTGAGCGCTGATCTAGGATTACTTTGCTTTTCAGATCATGAAAAATACAACAAGGGGGACCGTATCAAGCGTCTCAAAGTAGGAATTATATTCTGGGTATGTTTTAAAAGTTTTGGGAACATACAGTGCCTTCAGAAAGTATTCACACCCATTGACATTCCCACCTTTTATTGTGTTACAGCCTGAATTTAAAATGGATTAAATGGATTTTTCCGTCACTGGCCTACACACAATACCCCATAATGTCAAAGTGGAATTACATTAATAAAAAATGAAAAGCTAAAATGTCTTGAGTCAATAAGCATTCAACCCCTTTGTTATGGCAACATTTGCTTAACCACTCACATAATAAGTTGCATGGACTCACTGTGTGCAATAATAGTGTTTAACATGATTTTTGAATGACTACCTCATCTCTGTACCCCACACATTCAATTATCTGTAAGGTCCCTCAGTCAAGCCGTGAATTCCAAACACAGATTCAACCACAAAGATCAGGGATGTTTTCCAATGCCTCGCAAAGAAGGGTGTCTATTGGTAGACTACAAAAGAAAATCAGACATTGAATATCCTTTTGAGCATGGTGAAGTTATTAATTACACTTTGGATGTGGTATAAATACACCCAGTCACTACAATGATACAGGCATCCTTCTTAACTCAGTTGCCGGAGAGGAAGAAAACCGCTCAGGGATTTCACCATGAGGCCAATGGTGATTTTAAAACAGTTACAGAGTTTAATGGCTGTGATGAGAGAAAACTGAGGATGGATCAACAACATTGTAGTTACTCTGCAACACTAACCTAAATGACAGAGTGAAAAGAAGGAGGAAAAATATTCCTAAACATGCATCATGTTTGCAATAAGGCACTAAAGTAAAACTGCCAAAAATGTGGCAAAGAAATTAACTTCATGTCCTGAATACAAAGCGTCATGTTTTAGGCAAGTACAACACATCACTGAGTACCACTCTTCATATCTTCAAGCATGGTGGTGGCTGCATCATGTTATTTGTTTGCTTGTCATCGGCAAGTATTATGTCATTTTTTGGGGGGGATAAAAAGAAACAGAATATAGCTAAGCACAGGCAAAAATCCTAGAAGAAAACCTTGTTCAGTCTGCTTTCCAACAGACACTGGGAGACAAATTCACTTTTCAGCAGGACAATAATCTAAAACACAAGGCGACAGAAGACGACTTTGAATTTTCCTGAGTGGCCTAGCTACAATTTTAACATAAATCGGCTTGAAAATCTATGGCAAGACTTGAAAATGGCATAAAGAGACAGAACAGACTAATCAGATGTGTGTGGAAATAGCTAACTAGGTATCACATTAGGTTGCCACTAGATAAGCTGGCTAAACGAACATTAGCTAGACCAACCGGTCAGCCCAGCACATAATCCTCCCACTCCATTGCAGTGTGTGTGTATGTGTGTGTGTGTGTATGTGTGTGTGTGTGTGTGTGTGTGTGTGTGTGTGTTCCTGTTTTTATGACAAGGCCTATAAGCACATACATGTATAGTGAAACAGTAGGTTTCTGTGCAATATACAGTGGGGCAAAAAAGTATTTAGTCAGCCAACCAATTGTTAAAAAGATGAGAGAGGCCTGTAATTTATCATAGGTACACTTCAACTATGACAGACAAAATGAGAAAAGAAAATCCAGAAAATCACATTGTAGAATTTTTAATTAATTTCTTTTTAAATTATGGTGGAAAATAAGTATTTGGTCAATAACAAAAGTTTATTTCAATACTTTGTTATATACCCTTTTTTGGCAATGACAGAGGTCAAACGTTTTCTGTAAGTCTTCACAAGGTTTTCACACACTGTTGCTGGTATTTTGGCCCATTCCTCCATGCAGATCTCCTCTAGAGCAGTGATGTTTTGGGGCTGTTGCGGGGCAACACGGACTTTCAACTCCCTCCAAAGATTTCCTATGGGGTTGAGATCTGGAGACTGGCTAGGCCACTCCAGGACCTTAATGTTTCTTACGAAGCCACTCCTTTGTTGCCCGGGCGGTGTGTTTGGGATCATTGTCATGCTGAAAGACCCAGCCACGTTTCATCTTCAATGCCCTTGCTGATGGAAGGAGGTTTTCACTCAATCTCACGATACATGGCCCCATTCATTCTTTCCTTTACACTGATCAGTCGTCCTGGTCCCTTTGCAGAAAAACAGCCCCAAAGCATGATGTTTCCACTCCCATGCTTCACAGTAGGTATGGTGTTCTTTGGATGCAACTCAGCATTCTTTGTCCTCCAAACACAACGAGTTGAGTTTTTACCAAAAAGTTATATTTTGGTTTCATCTGACCATATGATATTCTCCCAATCTTCTTCTGGATCATCCAAATGCTCTCTAGCAAACTTCAAACGGGCCTGGACATGTACTGGCTTAAGCAGGGGGACACGTCTGGCACTGCAGGATTTGAGTCCCTGGCGGCGTAGTGTGTTACTGATGGTAGGCTTTGTTACTTTGGTCCCAGCTCTCTGCAGGTCATTCACTAGGTCCCCACATGTGGTTCTGGGATTTTTGCTCACCGTTCTTGTGATCATTTTCACCCTACGGGGTGAGATCTTGCGTGGAGCCCCAGATCGAGGGAGATTATCAGTGGTCTTGTATGTCTTCCATTTCCTAATAATTGCTCCCACAGTTGATTTCTTCAAACCAAGCTGCTTACCTATTGCAGATTCAGTCTTCCCAACCTGGTGCAGGTCTACAATTTTGTTTCTGGTGTCCTTTGACAGCTCTTTCGTCTTGGCCATAGTGGAGTTTGGAGTGTGATTGTTCGAGGTTGTGGACAGGTGTCTTTTATACTCATAACAAGTTCAAACAGGTGCCATTAATACAGGTAACGAGTGGAGGACAGAGGAGCCTCTTAAAGAGGAAGTTACAAGTCTGTTTGTAGGTGACCAAATACTTATTTTCCACCATAATTTGCAAATAAATTCATAAAAAATCCTACAATGTCATTTTCTGGATTTTTTTCCCTAATTGTGTCTGTCATAGTTGAAGTGTACCTATGATGAAAATTACAGGCCTCTCATCTTTTTAAGTGGGAGAACTTGCACAATTGGTGGCTGACTAAATAATTGGTGGCTGACTAATACTTTTTCTAGCTCCTAGAAATATATATATTTTTATGTGTTTATTTTTTATTTATAGCTTGTAGCAGCACAACCGAGGGTGTTGAGAAGGAGAGGATCGGAAGAGAAGGAGGACGGAGGGTAAATTGTGCCTTGGCAGGAAAAATATGATTGAGTTGACTATGGCAATTGATATCTGCACTGTTTGATTATTTATTACTTATGTGATTCTTACCTGAATACCTACCTTAATGTTTAATTCCATGCTGAAATGTGTCTGATTTGCATACTGGTAACATGATTGATAGTAACATTTCAATATTGATTGATGTTTGACAGATCCTCCTTGGTATTTCATTCCAAGTATAAAATTAAACATCAGACTTGATGTAAATCTTTTTAGTATGCATTCACCATCACATGTACTTAATTATATTGTGAAATGTATTTTCATTAACACTGTTGAAATTGTGAAATCCCTCCGATGTTTTGGGTACCGTTTATGAAACTGAGCCCATTGATAGATATTAAGTCAACTTTGAATAAGAACGTAATAGAAACTGTACAACAGACCTGTGCTGCAGGACATCTGCAAGATGGTGCTGGCATGCTTAAATAATAAATCAATGTCAAATCAATTGCACTAAGCTGTTGTTCTCACAATTTACCATAAGGTGTAAAATTACCAAACTATAACGTCTGTGGTTAAATGAAGACCAAGGTGCAGCGTGCTAGGCGTTCCTTTTCTTTTATTTTAAATGTTCCACCAAAAACAAACAACTCAATGAGGGTAACGCTAGGAGTACGAACCATGCAACACACAAAGACAAGATCCCACAACAGAAGGTGGGGGAAAAAGGGCTGCCTAAGTATGATCCCCAATCAGAGAAAACGATCGACAGCTGCCTCTGATTGGGAACCATACCCGGCCAACAAAGAAATATAAACAGTTTTCCCAACCTAGTCAAACCCTGACCTACCAAATAGAGAATTTAAAGGATCCTCTAAGGTCAGGGCGTAACACAAACTAAATTTGTAACTAGTACTTAAGTTCTTTTCAGACCGGACACTTTTCAACTCTTACTTGAGTAGTTTCTTAAAAGGGCTACTTTTACTTGAGTAAATTACAAGTAACAGTACTTTTACTTAAGTACAGATTTTCAGTACACTACCCACCTCGGCCTAAAAAAAATGTTGTATACTGTACTCATCTGCACAACTGGACAGTTTGTGTTTTGGGAACATATCTTTTGTGATGTCCCCGCAATGTTTCCACCAGACTGTTCCCACAGCCTAATGAAACATTCTGGGAACCTTTAAAGAACAGACAATGTGTTCTGGGAACGTTATTGCAACATCGGGAAAACATTTTATACAAACATTGTATAATCATCAGCACGATTGGACAGATTTTGTGTTTTGAGAAAATTTTCCAAAATATTCTTTGAATGTTTTTGGGATGCTATCATTTAGGCCTGGGTGATATACCGCATACCAGGGTATTTCCAAAAAAAGACGGGGGCTGCGGGGTGCGTGCTACGCCACTGCTTATAAGTTAAGTATAACTATAGATAATCTAAGATGTGTCAAATAAATTATACTGAACAAAAATATAAACGTAAAAATTAAGAAAAACCCTGGAATGAGTAGGTGTGTCCAAACTTTGACTAGTACCAGGAAAAGCAGCCAACATATGTGGGAACTCCTTCAAGACTGTTGGAAAAGCATTCCAGGTGAAGCTGGTTGAGAGAATGCCAAGAGTGTACAAAGCTGTCATCAAGGCAAAGGGTGGCTACTTTGAAGAATCTCAAATATAAAATATATTTTGATTTGTTTAACACTTTTTTTTGGTTACTACATTATTCCATATGTGTTATTTCATAGTGTCTATGGCTTCACTATTATTCTACAATGTAGAAAATAGTAAAAATAAAGAAAAACCCTGGAATGAGGGTTATATATGTATATATATATATTATTTTTTATAGCGCCCCCTTGTGTGCACCTCTGGTAATATTGTATACCCTAGTATGGTACAGAAACGGTATGAACTTCTAGATACAGCCCAACCCTATTATCATCCTAATGTTAGGTTTTATCTAACAAGAACTTAATGGGAATCTTAGCTAATGTTCTGTGAATGTTCCCGGTTTGCTGGGATGGTACATACAACTCAGTTTATGGTATGTAAGTAAATTTGCTCCCATCTGTTTTCCCAGAGGGGATCCTGTCATACCGCGGTGCGGCGCTGTGATCCTTAGTTCTTTCCATATTAACAGCTTCAATATGGAGGAGCATCCCTTGAAATCAAATATGAGAGGTTTGGAAACTGGAGATTACTAGATTACTTTAGTCAACACTGGTACTGTTACATAAGGTCCTTGGGGATACTGGTCTTGTCTCTTTTTAATACCATTTGATTTGGTGGGTCTATGTGCTCTTACAGAAGCGTACAGCTTGAATCTGCCACTCTCCATCTCTCCCTTATTGCTGAGCTACTACCCCAACTGTGGAGCCCATCCATCACAGAGGGGTAGAAAAAAATACAACGTGAATAAATATTTCATTAGATTATTCCTATGATTTAATGTGCTTCTGCCTGGCTGGGGTCTACGGCAATATCTCTGGTCCATTTATAAATACATTAACACAATGATCCCCCAACACTAGCTTAATATTGATACTCGGCTGCAATGGAAGGCAGATGGGGGCACCCGTGTTTGTATTGCCTGTCCAGTGTGTTGAATCACTCCTGCCATCACCCATCCTCCTCCTCTCATCAAGTGTGTGTTTGTGTGTATGTGTTCCGGTCTTCACAGCTATTCATTACCAATTCTTTAATTGCCCCCCCCCAGAAATCTGTATCTGTATTCAAAGGTGGACCTGCTAAAATGGTCACCCCTATGCAACAATAACTCTCTTACAATCCTCAGAAAAACACACAGAGAAATACATTCAAAAATGGCTTTGAGGGATTTTCATGTGCGAGTCTGCCAATCATAAAGCTGTCAGCATACGTAAACCAAGAAAAATACAATTGCAACCTTCAGGTAGCCTTCGCACAGAGAAAAACAACAAATATAAAACAGAAAGCCTGTTGTGTGAGTGGAGCCTAATTAAAACCAACGGGAGAAGTTTTCACTGAGTGATAAATCCAACATCAGGAAATACCAATTGGGCGACAATAATTGGCAGGCCATCGACAGTGCAGGCAGAATTAATCATTTGAAGAGGGAGACTAGACTGCATTTTTAATTGGCAAAGGCAGCCACTGTTTAGGGAGACGAGCAGCTGATCACCCAAGAGGCTGACGCTTCAGACAATGCACATTTGCTAATCCTCTCGAGTCAAGTTATTATGGCCACACATTATTATCATGCTTTACAAACTAATTCCCTGTTTTCCCTGATGGATTACCAGAAGAATCAGTCAAAGGGAGGGAAGGGAGGAGAACACAATAGACAATGTATATAATGACAATCAAAATGACTGAATATGACACAGAACAACAACTACTCAGTATATGTAAGGACCTTTTTGGTTCAAAGAACACAATTTTGCTCGGGAAAGTGTCTGCGTGTGTGTGTGTGTGTCTGTGTGTCTGTCTGTAATTTTGAGGAATAATTCTACTATTAGATGACATTCATAATCCTTTTAGGTTTATAAAGCATTGACAATAGAATAACCAGTGAAGTGCAGAGGAATAGTACTGGGATGATTTCTTACTGGAAATTGTGTGGACAGGATTACATTTCAAATACATTCATTCAACTAAATCCTGGCTATTTATATTCATGAATAGAAATTGACTTTGATATTAATATTTTGGGACTGACATCTGAAATTGTTTCCTTGAATCTGAGTACTAATCATATTTATTAATGTTTGGAGAACGCGCCTTCTAATCTATCAAATTAGTTGTTGAGATAGGTAATTAAGCTTGATATAATTATCACATAAAGCATAAGATGGTGCTTGTCATGTTTGAGGCAGTATATGTTCACTAACAAGAGTAATCCTTGGTGTTATCTAACTTTTTTTTTAAATCAAAAATCAAATCTATCAATTTACATGTATTAATTTAGGAAGCAATGTTTTACCTTTAGTAATATTTAGTCACGCGTTAGTTTAAGGTAAAATGCCTATGAGACTTCCTTACAATAAAATAACAAAGGTATAACGATAACAAGGGTATGTCAGCCCAAATGCAAAAACCCACAGTACTGTGAATAAAAGCTCTTACACAACATTTTCAAAAACGTGTTTTAATTTACAGTAGCTAAAGCTGAAGAAAAGTATGATGTAAATGTTGACAAAATATCTAAACGGAAGAGAAAGAGCCTGTACATTGTAAACTACAGACTAGCTGTTGACATTACAAGTTATGTCGATTCATCATTGAATCCACTTTCTGACACACTGAGAAATTGTGCTCATATCTTCCATACGCACGCCACCATTCAGGGCCGACTTCAATTATCACACAACAATTTGTCGAGTACCAAGTACTGCAGTCATTATGCAATGCAGTACAATAACGGTTTACTCCTTACACACAACTAATACTTTTATTATAAGCACAAGTGCACACACACAGAGACGCTAGCTCACACACACACCACTCACATTGGAATGATGGCCATATTTAAGTGCGGACGTAGGGTCCTCTCAAACTATTGACCTCTGACTTTTGATCACCAACCACAGGTGAGACAGACATTAAGCAGAGCATGAGCTGAATGATTACTGGCTATTATTTCACCTCATTAACAGAAAGACATTGGAAGGGACATATTCTAGGAGTGGCTCTTCACTTATAGCAAATACTGTTGGACATAAGAAATTACAAATGTGATTACAATTTGACCAGCCTTATCTCACCTGTGGATAATGTAAAACATGGGTTTGGGTTGATTGTTGTACACCCATCTGACAAGGTAAAAATATGTTGTTCTGCCCCTGAGCAGGGCAGTTAACCCACTGTTCCCTGGGTGCCGATGACGTGGATGTCGATTAAAGCAGCCTCCCGCACTTCTCACCTCTCTTGTTTTTTGATTAACATCACATAGACTTGTATCTCCTAAACAGGGATATCTCTGACTGTCATTTGGTCACAAAGCAAGCAATTCTGCCATATCCTTTCCTGCTTAGTGTTTGGGCCGTCAGGACCATAGCCAGCTACGGGGCCTGATTCCCATTGATCGAAATGTCATTTATCACTATCAACTACCATGGTGCAAATTTGAATTTACCTGGATGGAATTACATCTTATTTTAGCCTTATTTGATAATGAATCACAATTGTTGTAGCATTGTGTTATTGATTTTTTTGTAGACACAACAATAGGCTAGCCTATTTAAAATATAGCATTATAATGAGTGGTTTTGGATCTTGGTGTCTGGCTCACAGTGGGGAAGTGTGCATTTTGGTTTTACACTAAATCCATGGATGTAGGCTATTGATGTAGAAAGTAGGCTATTGATGTAGGAAGTAGGCTATTGATCTAGGCTAAGAATTAATTACACGTTGGACATATCATGACCAATGGATGTTTTATGGAAAACAGCTTAGGCTAAATTATCACTTGCCCATCAAAGTGTGAATATAATAATACCGTAACAGAATCTTTCGTTTATTGGTGGCTACAGTTTCCATGAAGATGATGCCCTAACACTGACGATGATGAATAGTGCAACGTCTTTCACTATCACAGCCTAATAGACCACCACCATTGTAAAGTTAAATGGCGTCGACGACTTTCCCCGACTGCAATGGAAAATCTCGAATCTTAACATTCTCTTTTTGTTGGTGCGCGAATTTATATCCACTATCACGAACCCTACTTAGCTTCACACTAGCAGCATCACCACTGCTCGTGCGGTATCGAGGTCTGTCATCTTGTGACAGTCCTTCCGTCCATGTTTTGTAACATTTTGGCACCGAATTGATTTGGTCGTGTTGGGATCGTGAAAGATGGGACGGGCTGGGGGGATACTTTAAAAAGGCATCCCTTTTAAGCGCCTCTGGCCCAGTTCTGAGAGAGAGTTATGAAAATACAATTAAATTGAATACATTTCGTGAAATATTAGGCCCACATCGTTAGAAATCTGAAAACATTCAAATAATTAGGATAAGTATGCGTAAAAACAATAGGCTATGAATCAGAGTGAGACCAAAATAACTATGAAATCTCCCTATGTGCATGCCCATTCATTGCCACGTTAGAATATTTGGGAACATGAGACCACGAGTATTTGTAACGATTATTAAATTGTATTTTGTCATGCATATATGATGCATTCATTCTGACTACAATTCTGAACAATCATTTAGTGAGCTAAACATTGAGTTAGTCAAACATGCATAAAACATTTGGTGCGTAATGCAAAAGACGCCACCCATGCGACAGACATTTGTACAAAATATTCTAATCATACAGCTGTATTAGGCCTCGCAATATGCCGTTTGCTTTGGGGAAGGGGGGCACACGTTACCTTTGTGCATGCCGGTGTATCGGTCCTTCAGAACAGTCAGTTCGTGGATTTTCCCAAACTGTTCAAACAGAGGTTTCAGGTCTTTTTCCTCTAGGTTCCGCGGTATCTGCCCGATAAACAGCTTTATGGCATCTTGGTCTTTCATGTTGCCGCTCTCCGGATGAATTGAAATGGATTCTGACCCGTTCATGGGTTTAGGAAATGTGATCTGAGAGTACTGGTGCTGGTGAGGGATAAGTAGTAGTGGTTGTTGGATCGGTGTTGCCCCAGGTCCAGTGAAAACCAGGCTGGTGTGAGCGGGATGGGGCTGCTGTGGTTGCTGCTGCCTTCTTGTTTCAGTCTGAGTGAATCTGGCCATTCTGAGCTGGGAGCAGACTGGATAATAATGACAACACACACAGAGAGAGAGAGAGAGAGCAAGCACTCAGCTGGAAACCAGGCTCACTTTCTATCCGAAACACAACAAACTCGCACACACATAGTACAGAAGAGAGGGGGTTGATAGGGGCGATAACCACCGAGCGAAAACCATATTCACCGCTCTCGAGCGACACCCGCAGATGTCAGTATGGTAGTGAAACATCGGAGTGCAAATTCTTTGCATTTTCCAACACTTGCCTATAGCGTGCAACTGCAGCGCGCGATTGGGGGCGTTCCTGCATGTGGGCATTCCTGAATCTACAGGAACGCCCCCGAACATCCCATTGGTTCCTTCATGAACACCCTTCAAGCATCCCATCTGTTCCTGCATGAACATCCCCCTCTGAAGTACCCCATTGGTTCCTGCATGCTTGTGACACTTTTGAATGTGGGTCAAAGGGGAAATAAATGTATTATCTGAGTTTCTTCAACCCTGCATCCGGAGTCCTCCTTGCTAGATACACCAGTAGACAGTCCTCCAGTAAGCTGCACCCTTCTCACGCCTGCTTGAAGACCACACAAAAATGTGACTTTTGAACATTTAAATCAATGCCATGGCGGAATTTCAATGAATAATAAATACAAAAGGAATGGGAATCATTCCGCTGTCAGTACAGCAGGCCCCAACATTTCCCTATATAATGTCGAACATTTGGGGGACTAGTCCTTTCAGGACTTGAACCCACCTCCTTCCTTTGCTACACTACCCCATTCTTTCAGAAAACACACCATTGCACTTCTCTGTTTCAAGTCCCTCACAAACTTGCTTGCCTTTGATGGCCTCACAGTAGCTCCATCCCACTTGTGACACCTGCGGAGAAAATGTGTGTACAGCATGGTACTGTCCTTTTAATTCATATTTTAGTCTTCATTTGCTTACATTTAGTTTCTTATAGGCTAGATACTGCTCTACATCTCCAGGGCAAGAACTACAGCAACGTTCAATGCAAACAAACATGTGCCTGTTAAAAATGAAAACTTCCCACTTTTATTTTCATACCATCAATCTTTTATTTTGTCCCTTTACCTGCTCATTGTCTTGATGGTCTTGCATAGTTGATTGCAGTGATAAATCCATTGGCTTCTTGCTCCCTCTTCTGGAATATAAAAGGAGTCTACAGTTTTGTGTGTATTACTTCAAGAAACATGTCTGCATTTGCCAAAGATGAAAGGAGTTTAACAAAAAAGTACCCCGACACAAATGGCCATTGAGCCCGTCACTTCATATAGGATTTATTCACTTATCCTCTCCATTTACAAGTGATGTCAACAAATTACATATGTTCTCTGCAACTAAAGCCATGGTTTATATAGCCAACTAATAAATACAACTAAATACAGAATTAAAACACAGAAGAGAGCTATTTTGTAAAGGTAAGGTAAAACATAGGTCTTTAACTGAAGATACCTACCAGATGTATACTAATTAGAGCTGTTTAACAGTGAATTAAATTAAGTTATATACTGTGAGTGACAAAAGGCTCGCTGCTGTAGAAGGGAATCGATCTGGGCTGTCTTGGCTGCCCGTTGGGCACCATAGGGGTTCTAGAACTTCCGGATGGCAGCGTCGATGTCTGTGATGATCTTCTTTAGCTGGTTCTACTGCTTCGGGTTCCACGGCACACTTGTGGGAGACACAGATCAGTCAGGGGAGTGTGTAGGGGTCCACATTGACGTGAAAGGTCAATAAAATAACCACAGGGCAAGGTGCATACTCTGACATTTCTTATTCTAAACCTGGTCTGAGATGTTTGAATAGCCGGCCGCGCAGCACCCTGAAACAAGATCAAAGGTTTCTTATTGATTTCTGTATTTGTACCCGCCACTGTTATTTTGGTTTCATTCAATGCCGTAAGTGGCCGTTTATTTATTTATTTATTTATTATCCGGCCACCTCAATGGGAGTTAGCAAGGACAGGACAGTCAAAGAAGAATAGTTTTGGCAGACAGCTGAGCACCTTGGTCAGTTTACATGTGCAGCAGAAAAAACATACAGGGCCAACCATCATTCATACTGTATATAGCCTCCTGGATAAGAAGCCTGTGTTGTCACATTGCTACTGCTCTAGCCTTAAACTGCAGGGGTGTTGAGTGGCTATTTTTAAAGGGTGGATGTCCTATTCTGCAAGGGAGGTGAGAGTGAGAACTTCGAGTTCATGCATTTTTATTGACCATTGCCATTAGTGTTTCGCCAGGCTGGACGTCTGAGACAAGAAATCAATAGCGGCCGTACTATTAGTGTGAACTAAAAAGTTACATACAATTTAAAGCACGCTACAGTAGCATTAATGCTGCTTCTTGTTAACCATTGAGTCGGTACAGGGAGGCAACCAAGCTTGATCTCCACAGCCTGGCCTGTAGTGACTGAGGCCCAGAGGGAGCCATGGCAGACAGCTGAGGGAGCCACTTAGCATTCTGCACCGCTCACTCTTACACACACACACACACACACACACACACACACACACACACACACACACACACACACACACACACAAGCCCCAATTACCCAAAACCTACAGCATAATCATACACCACACACACCTCAACTCAGTGATTCTGCTTGCGAGCTAGTAAGAGTTGGGTTGGGAGAATGATAGAGATTGACTTTGTAGAAGATAAGATGAGCACACTGCATTGTTAGGGGATGATTCTTATATGCTCTAGCTGGCATTGCAAAATTCACCAACTGTACATCCGACTAATAAGCGTACAGCGTTTGAGATGTCCCTCAGTGGCTAACTCACCACTGCACTCTAGTTCTGCATTGCAAAACACACTCACTCAACTGGAAGGTGTTGTTCAAGAAAATGAATGTGACACGATGGCATATCGCACCAAAGCCCTTTATGAAGCGCTAGCTTAATGGCCTAGATGTGAAAAGAGCACTGTCTCTGTACTGTAGCCTACCTTTCCTCCCCGGATTCAGGTCGCCAATGTCAGTGGTGTAGAACTCTCTGATATCGATCTGGGCCTTGCCTTCGAAGAGAGACACCCTAACGTACCTCATCTTTCCTATCGGCAGAGGAGAGAGAGGGTTGCATAGAACACTAGAGAACACAACCAATGCTCGAGTGCTGTCTGCTGGTTTTATGCTGCATTAATGACAAGTCGGAAACTTGGAACCTCTGAGTTCAAATGAAAGTTATTTAGTTATTTATGAGTTTCTTCCAAGTCTAATATTTCTGAGTTTTCTAGTTTCTAGTTTCATGTCAAGAACCTATAGCAATGTGGCTGTTTGTAAATCAGTGGCTTTGATTGCCCATTTGAACTGTTAAATAAGCAAAAACCAATGGGAACTGTGGTATTCAATGAGCAGAATTTCACTGCAAAGGTTTGGTAATCATAACCATTATTATACCTGAAGAAAATACATCTGAGTATGGAGGCCCCCCTCCTCCTCCCGCTGGTTTCTTCCTTCTTTTTTTGGTGGGGGCAGCGGTAGAGCCGTTGTCCCCCGTCTTGTGGTTCTTCTGGGCTGGGTGATCTGAGGCTGTGGGCCTCTTGCTCTTCACCTAACCTCACGTAGCGGCATTTCTTTCTTTCTAGTCCTGGCGAGAAAAAAACAACAACTGTCGGGTGAGGTTCTCTTCTGCACTGTTCATCCAATCCAGTAAATGTAGAGTAGGAGTTAAGATGTTGCCTTGTTAACGTCCAAAAGTGGAAGTCTCATGCATCGGGTTTGTTCCCAACCCCACTGTGGGTGCTCTTTTGTTCGGTGACAGGCATACAGGATAGAAACACGTTTTAAAGAGCATCCTTTTTGTAATTCACATTACATAACGTTTGACTAAGTTTCAATAAGATGCTAAAACTAGTGAAATACAATCAGTATCAATGTACAGTTGAACTGAAATGAATGGTTTGTGAAAGTGGAATTGAAGACACTTCACAGGGCAAACACATGAATTAGTATTGAGAGATAAGGAATAGAGATGGCATACGTTTTTGCCCTCCTCCTTTTCACTGCTGCCATCTGAACTGCAGTTACCCGACTCACGGAATTATGAGTTTCTGTCAGAAATAAATCAAATGGGAAACAGAGCACGTTTATTTGAAATATACAAGATGAACAGCAGTAAACGAAGTGTGGTATTATTCATTTAACAGCTTTCGTACTTGTATCAGCTAAGTAGACCTAGGCCATCAAGGTGGGAATAAAGTCCTTTAAACTGTATTCAGTAGCACGAGCGCATCAAACTCTCACTCACTTTCTTTGGGAAATGGAATGAGAGCTGTGCATCATTAGCAAACCTACCTTTTCAATTGCTGAATGAATAACTGTAGGCCACGAGGTTGACTGGCACTCTCCATTCATTGCTGCGTTTCTATTAATATCCTTACATGCAGTTTAATGATCTGAGTTGCCTTTCTCAGTCAATTACATTTTATGAAGTTTGCATTTATGTTCAAAGTTGCAAGGATGCTAGGGTAATGAAGTTAAGAACGGACCATACCTTAACCTACAGTAGCTTGCTTTAAATGTCGCAGATGGAGTTATGGATACATTTACCCATGATATTGTTTTTCTGTTTGAACCCTATCCCAAACCTTAATCCTTAATGTAACCAATCTGAATTAATGCCCGAACTGTTAACCAATCGGAATTAATGCCTGAATTTAACCATAGAGTTGTTTCTGTTTTAAAACCCTATCCCAAACCTTAACCCAGTAAGAACTAATGACTTAACCATAGAGTTGTTTCTGTTTTAAAACCCTATCCCAAACCTTAACCCAGTAAGAACTAATGACTTAACCATAGAGTTGTTTCTGTTTTAAAACCCTATCCCAAACCTTAACCCAGTAAGAACAAATGACTTAACCATAGAGTTGTTTCTGTTTTAAAACCCTATCCCAAACCTTAACCCAGTAAGAACTAATGACTTAACCATAGAGTTGTTTCTGTTTTAAAACCCTATCCCAAACCTTAACCCAGTAAGAACTAATGACTTAACCATAGAGTTGTTTCTGTTTTAAAACCCTATCCCAAACCTTAACCCAGTAAGAACTAATGACTTAACCATAGAGTTGTTTCTGTTTTAAAACCCTATCCCAAACCTTAACCCAGTAAGAACAAATGACTTAACCATAGAGTTGTTTCTGTTTTAAAACCCTATCCCAAACCTTAACCCAGTAAGAACTAATGACTTAACCATAGAGTTGTTTCTGTTTTAAAACCCTATCCCAAACCTTAACCCAGTAAGAACTAATGACTTAACCATAGAGTTGTTTCTGTTTTAAAACCCTATCCCAAACCTTAACCCAGTAAGAACTAATGACTTAACCATAGAGTTGTTTCTGTTTTAAAACCCTATCCCAAACCTTAACCCAGTAAGAACAAATGACTTAACCATAGAGTTGTTTCTGTTTTAAAACCCTATCCCAAACCTTAACCCAGTAAGAACTAATGACTTAACCATAGAGTTGTTTCTGTTTTAAAACCCTATCCCAAACCTTAACCCAGTAAGAACTAATGACTTAACCATAGAGTTGTTTCTGTTTTAAAACCCTATCCCAAACCTTAACCCAGTAAGAACTAATGACTTAACCATAGAGTTGTTTCTGTGAGCATAAATTGTCTGTTAGCAGCACACTGACGTCGGTTTCACAAATTAGCATATTGGTCTAGGTAGACTATAAATTGAATGTCTAGCCTGAAGAGTGTTTCAATCATAGTGGGAGTAAAGCCAATTGTCCACAAGCTGCTTTGCATTTCTGTCTCAGCTGCATCTTGAGGATATCACTCAAAAGTGAAGGAGTTTTGCACAATGAGAATGCGCATAATAATCGCAGAATTCTTGGTTACTACATGATTCCATACATGTTATTTCATAGTTTTGATGTCTTCACTATTATTGTACAATGTAGAAAATAGTACAAATAAAGAAAAACCCAGATTTATCTCTGCTGCAGAGGATAAATTCATTAAAGTTAACTGCACCTCAGATTGCAGCCCAAATAAATGCTTCACAGAGTTAAATTAACTGACACATCTCAACATCAACTATTCAGAGGAGACTGCGTGAATCAAGCCTTCATGGTCTAATTTCTGCAAAGAAATCACTACTAAAGGACACCAATATGAAGAAGAGACTTGCTTGGTCCAAAAAACACGAGCAATTGACATTAGACCGGTGAAAATCTGGTCTGGAGTCCAAATTGGAGATTTTTGGTTCCAACCACTGTGAACGGATTATCTCTGTGCTTCTACACCTGCATTGCTTGCTGTTTGGGGTTTTAGACTGGGTTTCTGTACAGCACTTTGAGATATCAGCTGATGTGCGAAGGGCTATATAAATAAATTTGATTTGATCTCTGCATATGTGGTTCTCAACGTGAAGCATGGAGGAGTTAATGTATGGTGTGGGGGGTCTTTTCTGGTCAGTGATTTATTTAGAATTCAAGGCACACTTAACCAGCATGGCTACCACAGCATTCTGCAGCGATACACCATCCCATCTGGTTTGTGCTTAGTGGGACTATGTTTTTCAATAGGACAATGACCAAACACACCTCCAGGCTGTGTAAGGGCTATTTGACTAAGAAGGAGAGTGATGGAGTGCAGCGTCAGATGACCTGGCCTCCACAATCCCCCAACCTCAAACCAATTGAGATGGTTTGGGATGAGTTGGACCACAGAGCGAAAGAAAAGCAGCCAACAAGTGCTCAGCATATGTGGGAACTCCTTCAATACACTTTTTTTGATCACCATATGTGTTATTTCATAGTGTTGATGTCTTCACTATTATTCTGCAATGTAGAAAACAGTAAAAAATCAAGAAAAACCTTTGAATGAGTAGGTGTGTCCAAACTTTTTGACTGCTACTGTATATACAGTGCATTCTGAAAGTATTCAGACCACTTGATTCTTTACATGTTTTGTTCCGTCATAGCCTTATTAAAAAATTGATTACATTTTTCCTCATCAATCTACACACAATACCCCACAATGACAAAACCAAAACCGGTTTTTAGAATTTTTGCAAATGTATAAAATAAAACTGAAATATCACATTTCCATAAATATTCAGACTCTTTACTCAGTACTTTGCTGAAGCACCTTTGGCAGCGATTACAGCCTTGAGTCATCTTTGATATGACGCTACAAGCTTGGCACACCTGTATATTGGGAGTTTCTCCCATTATTCTCTGCAGATAATCTCAACCTCTGTCAGGTTGGATGGGGAGCATCGCTGCACAGCTATTTTCAGGTCTCCCCAGAGGTGTTTGATCGGGTTCATGTCTGGGCTCTTGCTGGGCCGCTCAAGGACATTCAGTGACTTGTCCCGAAGCCACTCCTACATTGTCTTGGCTGTGTGCTTAGGGTCATTGTCCTGTTGAAAGGTGAAACTTCGCCCCAGTCTGATGTACTGAGAGCTCTGGAGCAGGTTTTCATCAATGATCTCTCTGTACTTTGCTCTGTACATCTTTCCTTAGATTCTGACTAGTCTCCCAGTCCCTGCCGCTGAAAAACATCCCCACAGCATGATGCTGCCACCACCATGCTTCACCGTAGGGATTGTGGCAGGTTTTCTCCAGACGTGGTGCTTGGTATTCAGGCCAAAGAGTTCAATCTTGGTTTCATCAGACCAGACAATCTTGTTTCTCCTGGTCTGAGAGTCCTTTAGGTGCCTTTTGGCAAACTCCAAGCGGGCTGTCATGTGCCTTTTACTGAGGAGTAGCTTCCTTCTGGCCAATCTACCACAAAGGCCTGATTGGTGGAGTGCTGGAGAGATGGTGGTCCTTATGGAAGGTTCTACTGTCTCCACAGAGGAACTCTGGAACTCTGTCAGAGTGACCATCGGGTTCTTGGTCACCTCCCTGACCAAGGCCCTTCTCCCCCGATTGCTCAGAGTCTTGGTGGTTCCAAACTTCTTCCATTTAAAAGTATGAAGGTGTTTTTGGGGACCTTCAATGCTGCAGACATTTTTTGGTACCCTTCCCCAGATCTGTACCTCGACACAATCCTGTCTCGGAGCTCTACAGACAATTCTTTTGACCTCATGGCTTGGTATTTGCTCTGATATGCACTGTCAACTGTGGGACCTTATAGAGACACCTGTGTGCCTTTCCAAATCATGTTCAATCAATTGAATTTACCACAGGTGGACTCCAATCAAGTTGGAGAAACATCTCAAGGATGATCAATAGAAACAGGATGCACCTGAGCTCAAAGGGCCTGAATACTTATGTAAATACGTTTTTTTTTATTTTCAATACATTTGCAAAATATTTGTCATTATGGGGTATTATGTGTAGATTGCTGAGGATTTGTATTTATTTAATCTATTTTAGAATAAGGCTGTAACATAACAAACTGGAAAAAGTCAAGGCACTGTATGTACTACACATCTGTATGTACTGCATAATACTGTATATGCATTTATTTTGTAGTTATTCTTGTTTTTGCTGCCTCTTGGGCCCCCCCTGGGCCCAGGAGCTTCAGTCCCGGTAAGCCCCTGCATTAATCCGGCCCTGTATCGACTGAGTTTGTAAACTTAGTTGTGCCACATGGTTTGAAGTGCCAATAAATCAGCACAATCAACCTTCTCAGTTGTTCAAATTGCTGGCGCCTTGAAGCTGAAATTGAGATCATGATGTATACTGTTCTAATGACCATACAACATTTTTTTTATACGAGAGCAATGTACAATAAAGTGAACTTAGCAAAATTAGGAATTTGTGGTAAGTGCATGGTGACCTTGACAGTTTATTGTTAAAATGAGAGGCTGCCTGGATCTTTAATTTAAAGACCCTTGCTCCATTTGATCGGAAGCCATTCTTGTGATTATTATGTTTTTGCTATTCATTGCAAATACTTGTTGGCCTATGTAGCCAAATTGTATTCAAGCCACAGCCGGCCATGATTACAGACACCTGTGTCTGTCCTGTCAAAGTTTATAAATTAGTGACCCGCAGTTTTTGTCATTACAGTTGTCTGTTGAAACAATGGTTATAAAATGATTACATCTGAGCTTCTAGAGTGTGAGGCTCTTTTATTTTTCAAGCTCCTGGGGGACGTCATCTTCATGCACTTCTGCTATTGAGTAAAGCAGCAAACACTACTTGATTCCACATACCAATTGACAAATTAATTGAGAGGGGACCGCAAACACCTGGGCTGAGGAGTCATGGGCCCTTTTCAAATGAATAGGTATATTTAAAATGTGCATCTCTTCTTGAATGCTTGATGTACTGACACAACAAAGTGAAAACCTATGGAAGGAACACTTGCCTACACTAAGCCTATCCAGTCATATTAGTTCAGTCAGTTCTTGCTTGAAGTAAGTAAACAAGAAGTTACGCAGATTAATTTATTTGAGTTGGGCCTTATCTAGGCCTATTTTGACAGTGTTGCTCTTGAGTGCGTTGCACCTGGGCTTTCCTGCCACCAGAGGGAAACAGAACACTGCTTTGATTTCACAGGCCACCGCAATCCCAAATGATCTGAGACCAATATACAGTGACCTGAAGGAATTCTCAGTCAAATCTATTTTCCATCCCTACTAAATGTTGCTGACAATTAATAATTCATATTTCTAGTCACGACTCTGTAATTTGGCCATGTTTGCCTCAGCCTTATTCCCCAATTTTCAAATTTTCAATTCTTATTCGTGAACATGGCAGAGGTTGTCAGAAAAGAGATTAGCAGATGCACATAAAGAAACCTATAGACACAGACACCCTGAAATGAATTGCAACAGATCCATTAATACATTGTATTGACACAAACCTACACAGTAGACCCTACAAGAATAAGTCAAAAGATGAAAAGCATTTTTTGCATACCGGTGGGTTAAATCACTTGTGGGTTCTGTAGAGTTAATCTTGTGTAAAGACAGTAGTTGGAAAGTGAAGATGATGATGATGATGATGATGGCTCATCATCGGTTAAATCCCTTTGATACTTCTTTCTCAGTGCACATTTTTGGTGGACATCAAAAAGGTAAACGTTTCTTGTGATCGTAAGGTCAGGCAGGCAAGAGGCTAAGGATAAAGTGACATTCTTTTTGATTTGATCCCAAAAAATAATGCTAGCTTTATGGTAGCAAACGTTGAGGTAATAATAATGTCGACAAAATAGGCAAAAGTGACATGGCGACAGAACAAACAAACAAACAAACAAAATTAATTTCCTCCAGGAAATCAAAAACCAAAGACTAACCCTTAGGAAACAGGCTATGGGTAGGCCTAGCCTACTACGAAGACAAAATAATGGTTGTGTTCCCCTGCTCAGACTTTGCTAAAACATGCCAGATCTTACAATGCCTGGATAAGTATTTTATGTTTCAGCTAACCTCATCATATCAGCAATCTGGTGCCCGACTGCATAGTCGAAGACGTCTGAGCAGGGGAACGAGACCACAGCCTACCCACATAGGCTGAATCTCAAATCATGCCTTTCCCTTCTGCCCTCCATTTACACATTCACGTGCGCCTCCACCGTATGCACAAGTGTCCCAAACTAAAGGAGTGGAAATTATGGCGGGTTTAGGGGCTTATTTGAGTCTCCGATAGCCACTTGGACCAAGCCAGCTATGCCGCAAGCTTCAGGGCGAAGTGGTATCCATGACACGCCGCATTACTTTTGAGTTTACGCAATTTCTCACGAAGGAATGGAGAAGTGTGCTTAATTATGAGCTACCTGTATTTGTTTGTGTCTGACTTCGATGCTTGACACATGTAACATATGAAATACCTCCCAAATTAAGTGTTTGACTGTTAATGAGGTTTATATCTTGTAAAACGACAGGGGGGATATTTGAATTTCATGCTTGGTTGATTATTTAAATGTGAAACATGAATTGCATCATTCAATTCACAGTGCGTCCTGAAGTTCATGGGTTTATTTGATCGCCCTCAAGTCACCCTCTGAGTCTTGTCAGCAACACCTGACAACGGAGGGCCCTCCGAGCGAGGTGGTAGGGGTGAGGGGCTGGTTTGGGATTCAAAGATACTCTTCCCTTAGACAGGGGTGTCAAAGTCATTCCATGGAGGGCCTAGTGTCTGCTGTTTTTTGTTTTTTCCTTTCAATTGAGACCTACTGTATACAACCAGGTGAAGGAAGGGAGTTCTGTACCAATCAGCAACCTTAATTCATCAGTCAAGAACAAGGGAGGAGTGAAAACCCGCAGACACTCGGCTGTCCGTGGAATGAGTTTGACACATGTACCTTAGGGGTTTACTGACCACTGGCAAGGCCAGGTACAGTAGAAATACCTTGAACCGCACCCTGGGCAAAACCATTGCCACAATAAGCAGGGGTGCACATAAACAATTCATTGGCTGAAGGCCATACAATGTCTAAATCAGACCAATAATCATCATACAATATTACAAACCGGTGCACACTTTCAACACGAAAGACAAAATAATACATACAAAATAGCAGAACCCACCGGAAAAAGTGGTGCACTCCTCTCACCGTGAGTGCGCATCATGTTGAACGCAGTCGACGTGAACGAGCTGACCTTCGGAAAGCTGCAAAAAGCATGTGACCAGTACAAGGGAGCGTGTTCCCCTTCTCAGACGTAGCATGCATCAACCAATAGTTGCGTTCCACGTCATCAACTGTGCCTTAGGGCACCAGATTGCTATAACATAACGTGGTTAACTGATACGTAAAATACCTATCCAGGCTTGTAAGATCTGACCTGCGTCAGCAATGTCTGAGCAGGGGAACACAACCATTGTGAGCCCTCGAAGTAAATGCTAGTGATGGGCATTCCAAGTATTTTCGTATGCAGGCTCTTTTGGCTCTGTTCACATAGAAGAGTGGTTCAGTAATACTTAATAATGTATTGAAAAATAGAACATTGTTGCATTTGTTGCAACATTGTTGCAAATGTCGGAGAGACAGACAGCAAGGTTTATACAAGTCTCCGCTGTTGAAAACCAATTGCTAGTCTAAAAGAAATGGGAAATAACGTCTAGCTGCTTTTTATAGTGGAGATCAAATTTATAAATTGTCTGGCTGGGCTGATAAGATATTGGATTGGGCAGTGAGATGAAATAGAGTAAATAGGCATTTCAACTTCATAGCTTTAGCTGGTGGTAACTTGTGGAATAGAAACCTGCTGGAATGCCGTTTTAACTAATTAGCATACAGGATTAGACCCACATGTTGTATAATTAAGCAATAAGACCCGAGGAGATGTGGTATATGGCCCATATACCACGACTAAGGGTTGTTCTTCTGCATGATGCAACACAGAGTGCCTGGACACAGCCCTTAGCCGTGGTATATTGGCCATATTTTTTTGGAACTCAGTCGGTTTCAACTTACTGGGTGCAATTTCGAAATTTGATAGTGCATCAGCATTTTTTATCTTGTAATGTTTGTCACTGACAGTCAATCAATTAGTCCATGTCAGCAAATACATTTTAAAAAATGGTACGTTAGTCTAGCCAACTATCTGCGAATTGTAGTAATCATGGCAGAATTTCCGACCAGGCATGCAGGGCAAAATATTGATTTTGTTTGTCACTCTCCCTCAGACATCATATGAACATCATGGCATAAGTCATTGCAAAATGTATTAGAATTGCAAGAAAATAGCTTTAAACTGCAATATTTTCTCCATGGCAAAATGTGTAGAACTGCAAAAAAGGTGCTTTAAAACCACAACATTTTCTCTACGCCCCATGTCAAACTGCGTAAAATGGCAAGAAAGTAACTTTAAAACTTTGTTTCTCATCGTAGTCTATTTTCAAGATGGCCACTATTCATTTCAATGGGGAGGAACTGCATTCATTTTGCACGACCATAACTTAACAAATAATTGGAGTAATATGACCAATAATGGCTTACAATGTGTTTTACAATGAGGACTACACAAAATGATCAAGCATGTCAGTTATACACTACCGTTCAAAAGATTGGTGTCACTTAGAAATGTCCAGTTTTTTTCAAAGAAAAGCACATTTTTTGTCTATTAGAATAACATCAAATTGATCCGACATACATTGTAGACATTGATAATGTTGTAAATGACTATTGTAGCTCGAAACGGCTGATTTTTAATGGAATACAGTGCCTTGCGAAAGTATTCGGCCCCCTTGAACTTTGCAAACTTTTGCCACATTTCAGGCTTCAAACATAAAGATATAAAACTGTATTTTTTTGTGAAGAATCAACAACAAGTGGGACACAATCATGAAGTGGAACAACATTTATTGGATATTTCAAACTTTTTTAACAAATCAAAAACTGAAAAATTGGGCTGTGTACTACACCCTTCACAGAACAGAGCAAACGGGCTCTAACCAGAATAGAAAGAGTGGGAGGCCCCGGTGCACAACTGAGCAAAAGGACAAGTACATTAGTGTCTAGTTCGAGAAACAGACACCTCACAAGTCCTCAACTGGCAGCTTTATTAAACAGTACTGGCAAACACCAGTCCCAACGTCAACAGTGAAGAGGCGACTCCGGGATGCTGGCCTTCTAGGCAGAGTTCCTCTGCCCAGTGTCTGTGTTCTTTTGCTCATCTTAATCTTTTCTTATTATTGGCCAGTTTGAGATATGGCTTTTTCTTTGCAAATCTGCCTACATGTAGGTAGAGTTATTAAAGTGACTATGCATAGATGATAACAACAGAGAGTAGCAGTGGCGTAAAATAGGGGGAGGGGGGCAATGCAAATAGTCTGGGTAGCCATTTGACTAGATGTTCAGGAGTCTTATGGCTTGGGGGTAGAAGCTGTTTAGAAGCCTCTTGGACCTAGACTTGGTGCGTCGGTACTGCTTGCCGCGCGGTAGCAGAGAGAACAGTCTATGACCAGGGTGGCTGGAGTCTTTGACAATCTTTCACTGCTTTGTAGTCATTATAATGATATCCAATATTATGCCATATTGCTAAATATAAAATCTGTCTTGAATCCTGTCATATACACTGCATTCCAACAACATTCTTACAAACCGCATGAGGATAAGGTCATCAACTTGCAGTAGTTGGTGAAGTATTAAAGCCTTACGTTTACAGCCTTTATGGAGAAAAAAATATTGCATTATGGGCCTACTGAAATATGCATTGGTTGGTGGCCGCTGGGGGTTGTGAAGGGCTTCAGCAATGGTTAACTTGCTAAATGGCTGGATTTCTTTCTAATCACCATTGCATAATTTCAATTAGATTTGTCAACAAATTATTAGGTACAATAGAGAGCATCATTTTAAGATCATGGTGGTCAGGGACAGAAGAGCTTTTAATCACCAATGTTCCTTTTCAGAGATAATTTGTGTTTACCTAAATCTTTGTGTTAACTTGCTGGGACAACTCAACAAATGGCAGAGCATACTGCTCATCTTAGCATACAACAGACTATTATAGCTGGCAACTATTAAACCATTACGCTACAAGATTTGGATCTTGGAGTTATATTATTCACCAGTATGAGCAATTTCCTGAAACATACACTACTGGACATAAGTTTTAGAACACCTACTCATTCAAGGGTTTTTCAATTTTTTTTTACTATTTTCTACATTGTAGAATAATATAAAAGGCATCAAAACTATGAAATAACACATATGGTATCATGTAGTAACCAAATAAGTCTTAAACAAATCAAAATATATTTTATATTTGAGATTCTTCAAATAGCCACCCTTTGTCTTGATGAAAGCTTTGCACTCTCTTGGCATTCTCTCAACCAGCTTCTTGAGGTAGTCACCTGGAATGCATTTCAATTAACAGGTGTGACTTCTTAAAAGTTCATTTGTGGAATTTCTTTCCTTCTTAATGCGTTTGAGCCAGACAGTTGTGTTGTAACAAGGTAGCGGTATACAGAAGATAGCCCTATTTGGTAAAAGACCAAGTCCATATTATGGCAAGAACAGCTAGCAAAGAGAAACGACAGTCCATTATTACTTTAAGACAGGGGTGGCAATTCATGTCCTTCGAGGGCCTGATTGATGTCACAGTTTTGCCCCAGCCACATCTAACACACCTGACTCCAATAATCACCTAACCATGATCTTCAGTTTGATTAATCAGCTGTGTTTGCTAGGGATGGAGAAAAGTGTGACACCAATCAGGCCCTCGAGGACTGGAGTTGCCCACCCCTGCTTTAAGATATGAAGGTCGGTTGGAAATTATATTTAAATGACAGATTAATTTGTTTTTGTTTTTTGTCACAGACAAAGCAGCTGAGACAATAAGAATATTCAATTGACATCTGATATTGGCTCATTCAACATGTGCCTTAACTCCGTCATAGGAGTGCTCTAATTGTCTCCCTGACTGACAGCCAGTCCACTGGTGTACTATTTTGTAAATCATCCATCTGTTCGGTGCCCAATAAATAGAATGGAAGGGGTTGCACATAGAGAATGGCTGTAGTAATGGTGAGTCAAGGAGTTACCTTAGTCCTCCAGACACCAGCAGATTAATATTTCACATACAGTACAGTTCTGTCTGTCATGGAGTGCTGATCTAAATTTGGAGATGGAGACCGGCCCCCAAGAGACACATAGGTTCATGTGTGGGATCCTTAGTAATATTAGAGATAACAAAATAGATCCCCACCACACTCTTTCACATGATGCTGAGTAATGCTCAATGCCAGGCACTGTTAAGCCAGCTAAGAGATCTCAGAGGTCCTCAGGGTCTTCGATTATTGACCATTAGTAGAAAGGGATAGGGGATTCCTAGTCAGTTGCACAACTGAATGCATTCAACCGAAATACTGTACGTCTTCCGCATTTAACCCAACCCCTGTGAATCAGAGAGCCTTAATCCGTGCTATTTGTGATCTTTGGGACGTCTCCATTGAAGGGTTAAGGTTAAGGTTAGGTAAGCGTTATGGTTAAGGTTAGGATAAGGGTAGGGGTTAAGGTTAGGGTTTAGGGTAGGGACATTCCAAGGATTCTGGATAGCACTAACAGTTAGTGGAACGAGACCTAGTGATGATACAGGCAGTATGTTTGATGTGCCCTGTATGTCTTGTGATTTCAGGTGAGCAAAGATGTCCTCAAGTGGTGAGTAAAACTGCATTCTTGGGTAGAGGCTGTTATCATGAAAATTGAATAAAATCTTTGGGTACACATATTTGTAGGTGTTATAGCAGGTGCAGCAACATTCTTATGTTACTAGCTCCAACAGTGCAGTAGAATGTCTTACAAATACAATATAAAATACACAAATCATCAAAAACATCTTAACAAGAAATCAAGAAATGACAGAACTGGTCCAATTAACAATCCAGAGTAGATATTGTAGCGATCCTCACAATGAGCCACATTACAATTCCCACCAAGCGTAGCCTTTCACACCAGAGACCCAGGTTTGTGAGGCCATTGGAACACACGCGGACGTGTGAAGGGGCTTGAAAGAAAGTCGAAGCACGAGGACTTGCCTCCCATTTGGAGTGGGCAGTGTATCGATCCTCGCTGTATGAGCCACGTTACAATTACCACCAAGTGGGTTAACGCGATGAGTAGGGTGTTTGCCTTTCACATTTTCAATTAAAATGGTGAAAAATAAACATAAGTAGCTTCTCAGCAAAGAGCAATTTCTCAAGCAATAATTTTGCTAGGACTGTCTGGGAGTGGTTTGAGTGGGGAGGGGAAACTGAAAACCAGCTGTTATTGGTAGAGAGGTTTGGAAATGTAACAAATTTAACGCCTAAAAGGGCATTATCTGTAACGATCTTCTTCATCTGATGAGGAGTATGAAAGATCAGACCAAAATGCAGTGTGGTAAGTGTCCATTTTAATGAAATGTAACTCAACACTGAATACAAAATAACCAAAGTGAAACAATGAAAATCAAAACAGTTCTGTATGGTGAGACACAGAAAACAACTACCCACAAACCATAGTGGGAAAACAGGCTGCCTAAGTATGGTTCTCAATCAGAGACAACGATTGACAGCTGCATCTGATTGGGAACCATACCAGGCCAAACATAGAACTATAACACATAGAACAAAAACATAGAATGCCCACCCCAACTCACGCCCTGACCAAACTAAAATAGAGACATAAAAAAGGAACTAAGGTCAGGACGTGACATTATCATAATTTTCCCAATTTCACAGTATTATTCCAACCTCATTGTGTGTAAATAGATTCAAACACACTGCACTGGGCCTTTAAATAACTGGCGGGTGCTTAAGTACTCTGATGTGTGTTAGGATATTAGGTCATGTCTTATTCTAGGAAAGCAGATTTGCTCCATGTTTCTAACTAAGTTTGGGTGAAGGTCTACAGCAGGGCTGCCCAACCCTCTTCCTGGAGATCTACCATCCTGTGGGCTTTCAGTCCAACCCTCTTCCTGGAGATCTACTGTCCTGTGGGTTTTCAGCCCAACCCTAATATAACACATGTTAATGCATGTTTTGGAATATTTCACTCTGTACAGGCTTCCTTTTTTTCACTTTGTCAATTAGGTTAATATTGTGGAGTAACTACAATGTTGTTGATCCATCCTCAGTTTTCTCCTATCACAACTCTGTAACTGTTTTAAAGTCACAATTGGCCTCATGGTGAAATCCCTGGACGGTTTCCCTTCTCTCTGGAAACTGAGTTAGGACTGGGTGTATTGACACACCATCCAAAGTGTAATTAATAACTTCACCATGCTCAAAGGGATATTCAATGTTAGCTTTTTTTTTTACCCATCTACCAATAGGTGCTCTTCTTTGCGAGGCATTGTTAAACCTCCTTGGTGCATGTGGTTCAATCTGTGTTTGAAATTCACTGCTCGACTAAGGGACCTTACAGATAACTGTAATGTGTGCGGTACAGAGATGAGGTAATTATTCAAAAATCATGTCAAACACTATTATTGCACACAGAGTGAGTCCATGCAACTTGTGTGGCTTATGAAGCACAGTTTTACTCCTGAATAGATTTAGGCTTGCCATAACCAGGGCCGGAATAAGAAATCATAGGCCCCGGGGCTTTTCAGACAAATTATGTTGGTGTTTCCTTAATACCTGATGTGTTTGTAATAAAAACTATTCCACTGTTTTTTTTTCTAAACTATTGATCCTCTGCGGCAAAATTCTGCTCTCTGGTGTATTTTGAACATTGATAGTGGGCTCCTGTCCCTCACAATTCACCAGTTACATTTGTTTATTATGCTTTTTTTTAAATGTATTTTTTATTAATCAGTTACCCAGTCGAGGCACGTTCATTGAGAGCGGGCTCCTAAGTCTTCTTGTGGTTGGCGGTTGCAGTGAAATATAATATATACTACATATATAATGTACTGTATATGTTATATTTAATATATACAATACATATTTCCTTAATAGCTTTTTTTTGCCTCTTGGGCCCCCCACGGGCCTGGGCCCAAGCCCCTGCATTAATCTGGCCCTGGTTATAACAAAGGGGTTGAATACTTATTGACTCAAGACATTTCAGCTTTTTAGCTTTTATTAATTTGTAAACATTTCTAAAAACATCATTCCACTTTGACATTATGGGGTATTGTGTGTAGGCCAGTGACATAAACAATCAATTTTAAATTCAGGCTGTAACACAACAACATGTGGAAAAAGTCAAGAGGTGTGAATACTTTAAGGCACTGTATCTTGAAGCCTATATTCATTACCAAAACGGCTTTGCTTTAGTGTGTAGGGCTCTGTCCATTGTGCTGATACAGGGCAGCGGAGATAGGCTACACATTTTGCTCTAACCTGTCACTTCAAAAGCATAACCAATGGTCTCGGATTCTCTGCATTTCAACTTTATGTTTAGTTTTGTATAGCATAATACAAGCAGAATTCAATATAATTCTAATGCAAAAAAACCCATACAATTGCACCCTCTCACCAATTTCAACTGCCCCCTTAGTCACTTTATCCTTGTCACGTCCTGACCTTAGTTCCTTTTTTTATGTCTCTATTTTAGGTTGGTCAGGGCGTGAGTTGGGGTGGGCATTCTTTGTTTTGTTCTATGTTTGTATTTCTACAGTGTATGTGTGTGGCCTGGTATGGTTCCCAATCAGAAGCAGCTGTCAATCGTTGTCTCTGATTGAGAACCATACTTAGGCAGCCTGGTTTTGCCCTTGAGTTGTGGGTAGTTGTTTTTCTGTTCATGTGGATTCCTTTTTCCGGATGGTTTTGGCCTGTTTGTTGGACTTGGTTATTTATGCGCCCTTGTGTTTGGCGTGACCGTTATGCTGTTCCTGGAATAAAGACCCACGTTTGAACTAACTCTGCTCTCTGCGCCTGACTCCTCCACCCACTACTCCTAGAAGCCGGGACAATCCTGGCGCCAGGTCTGAGTCTCAATCAATCACACACACAACTCAGAGCTACGATGGTGCAGTACAGCACCAGCTACATATGGAAGAATATGAGGAGAGCAAAGTGAAAAGCAAGACACACAGGGTGAGAACTCCAAAAAATGTAATATCAGGATAGGAATCGATGATACAAAGATGAGAAACAGAATATGATAGGCTAAATGTTGTTGTGTCAAATGACATATTACTACATGTTTTATATCAAAATTAAATTGATGTTTATTCTGATCACAAACCATACTTCTAGCCTCAGCCAGCTATTGCTATGATCCTAACCCCAACCCTGGCCTGGCCTGAGACAGATGATAAAGAGTAAAAAGTCCAAATCACAGAGTAAAAATCACAAGTTAAAGTCACTCAGTTTCCTTTAGTTTTGATCGAACATGAGATTTACGGCTTGGCCATGAGATCCTAATATCTCGGAGATTCTGTATGGAGTTTGTTATTTATATGATTAGTGCTGACAGCCTCATTTCTATGGAAAATGTACACATTTACGAATAGAGGTTATGAGGCCTTAAATCTCCTCTGATTATTTTCTTCCAGCAAATCCAATTTCCCTCCCTTGTCAGATAATTAATTAGTGAACATATCTTCAGTTTACAAAAGCCTAATGAAAAGTCCATATGAGTGGAGTAACATTCCATCCATTTCAACATGGACGTACCTGTCTATACATGGGTGTGCTACTCTGCTCAGTATTCACAAAACATCTCTCATATTGCATTTCGTGGTTCAGTTTGGATGTAATTAAATTAGAAAATGATTAAACTGAGGAGTAAACAGAAATGTATAATTTATTTCTGACATGGGGAATTATGTTGAACAATCAGAAAAACTATGAAATGTGCCAATTCACCTGAGGACACCTGATTTGTCTGTCCGTGTCCATATCCTCCCACTTTTGTCAAGCCCTCAAGCTGCTCAGGGACATCATTGACAGGCAGAGTTGGCAAGAGAGTCGAAGGATGTGTAATTGGTTACGGATTGACCTGACACCAAACTTTGAGGACTGAGTGTATTTGGTCCTTCACTGTCATGCTACCCAACGTTGATGTATTTATTTTATTTAACCTTTAGCTAACAAGGAAGTTCCACTAAGGTCAGAAGACCTCTTTCCCTGTCCTTAGAAGACCTTAGAATAGTTCAGCGCCATGCAAAAGACCTGCTTTGATGTTGTATCTTTCAAGAGCTCGGTGATCTTTCGCCACAGCGCCGTGTGGCATTTAGACAATGGA
The DNA here is from genome assembly GCF_057628025.1 of Oncorhynchus mykiss. Classification (NCBI taxonomy): domain Eukaryota; kingdom Metazoa; phylum Chordata; class Actinopteri; order Salmoniformes; family Salmonidae; genus Oncorhynchus; species Oncorhynchus mykiss. The sequence continues at coordinate 64,670,252 of NC_143026.1, forward strand.
GAGAGACATCCGGCGTATCCTAGTCCCCATTTTAAGTGTTGATGGTCATGTGTGTCCAGGCCTCTATAACTCAGAGAAAATAGCTGCTTTGTTTTTGTGTCGACTTCTGAATGAATACCTCCTTTCATAATCTGATTGGTTTTGTAATGACACAATTCCAAACCAAGTGTGAAGATCTCAGATCTCAGTCAGTTGAACTAATGGATACTATTTTTATGTGTCTGTTTGAAGGAAGTTGTAAACTAGCGCCAGCCCAATTGCTAACTAGCGTTAGTGCAATGCCTGGAAGTCTATGGGTATCTGCTAGAATGCTAGTTAACATTATCTCGGGAAAACTACCTCTTCCTTCATACTTGACACAGACACATAAAAATGGTCTCAATGAGTTCATTTGACTCTGGGGAAGAAGATAAAGGGTCTTGTTGCCAAAATCCCAAAGTATCCCTTCAAGATGCCCAAATGATAATTTCTAGTTGAATGAACATATGAGACAAGTTGAGCAAACACTTTTTAAACTGACAGAATGTTTCCCAACGTGTATTCAAGTTGGAGCTTCTGTAAGTTTGGGCCAACAATAGTTTTTTTGCTCAGGTAACACTGAGTAAACTAACAAAAAGGCAGTGGAACCAATTACTTAATAATAATTAGTTGAAACAATATTTGTGGGTGTTTTTTTGTTTGTAATATATGCCATTTAGCAGACGCTTTTCTCCAAAGCAACTTACAGTCATGCGTGCATACATTTTACATATGGGTGGTCCCGGGAATCAAACCCACTATCCTGACATTACAAGCGCCATGCTTTGCCAACTGAACTACAAAGGACCACTTGTGTGGTTGATTCCAACTCAATCTTCATAGACCATGGCTCATGGCTGTATACTAGCGTATGGCTAAATCGTTTTTATACTGAAAAGCAAATGGGAACGGCATTATATGGATCACAGCACAGTTTAGCAACTAATCTACGATCAGTTGTTATGGCATTGTGGACCGAAAGAGGACACCACACTGACAGGCATGTCAACCTCTTTGAAGCCCACAAGTGAGAGGAATTCTGGTATAAACCATTCCCCCCTGGTTATTGATTTACTGTTGTTTGTTTTCGAAGGCCTAAGCAGCAGCAGGAGCTCTATGACCTCTGATGTTCAAGTGGCCTGTTTAATATTGGTATGCCCCTGTGACGGTATGAAATGGGATGTTAAAGGAGACTGTAATGCAATATGGAAGTGATTTTGTCAGTCTGCTGACAGAGGATCAATACACATAACTGGAGGCTGGCACTGTCATGGTGATAAAGCTGTGCTAGTATGCGTGTTTGAGGGGTGTGTGGAGGATGTCAGTCTGTGTCAGTGAATGCGTGCGCGCGTGTGTGGAGTGAAGGGGTGTGGTGGAAGGGTTTAGCGATGTATGGAAGGGCTGCTCAAATCCTGATTTTACAGCAGAGGTCATTTTTATTGGCATAAAGTCCTGCATGGCCTAATCTGTCCTGGCACAATTGTATCTTCAGACGGCAGACTCCACTTTCAAGAGCAGAGGAAACGGCGCTGCTGGGTTTGATACTAGCTCAGAGCAACGGAAATTGTGAAGTCATGGCTAAGATGAGGTCTAAGACATTTTATTGACTTCCCGGCCCTGTCAGAATGGAGCTACTGCTGCTGCACAGTTTATATCAATGTACCGGTCTGAGAGACTGCTACAGTGAACAGTCTTATAGCTTGGGGGTCTCGGAGGAGCTAGCATGTATTAGCCTGATGTGTTTATTTAGAGTGAAAATGTAGTGTTTGCGTGTGCAGGTACGCGTGCGTGCGCTTGTGTATGTGTCCATTTTACAGCTGCTGTCTTATAGCGCAGACACAACAATCAAACGTTTGCCTGCCGAAGGTACTCAGCCCCTCTGAACAGAATCTCTTTTGTGTTCACACAGCAAAAATCTTGAAGTCGTCAGCCACTGAGCCTTGTTAAAATACTTAGAACCAGAAGGTGGCAGTAGCGTTGTTTGGTAATGCGAATCCATGTGTGTTGCTTAGTTTATGGTCTAGATTCCAAAGTTTGCTAGCTAGCTAGCTGCACTAATGCTGCTATGTTGTAGAAATATCTTGTTGATACTGGCCACAGCTAGATAACTACCAAGCAAGATGACGAACAAACAATTGAATTCACACTCCATAATCCCATACTGCCAGTGCCAGCCCATAGCCAAATGTTTAGCTAGCTAGCTAACATTGGCATATTCCCTAGCTAGCACAACATAGCTAGCTAGCTAGCTAAAGACACTGCACTAACTCGGCAGCTAATACAGGCAGCTGTTTCATGGAAACTAAACCATTGAAATTTAATTATATTGTCAATACTACAATCTTAGAAAAAGGGTTCAAAATGGGTTATTTGGCTGTCCCCATATTAGCACCCATTTTGGTTCCAGGAATAACACTTTTGGTTCCAAGTAGAACCCTTTTGGGTTCCATGTTGAACCCTCTGTGGAAAAAGGGTTCTATCTGGAACCAAAAATGGTTCATCAAAAGGTGCTCCTATGGGGACAGTCAAAGAACTCTTTTAGGTTCTGGATAGGAACTTTTTTTCTAAGAGCTACAGTGTTTAGCTAGCTTGGAGGAAGTTTTTCATGTTGTGTGCATTGCATTTGTGTACTGAGCTAGCTACTATCCCATAGCCTACATTGCATATGAAGTGTGACTGGCCCATGACATTTAACAGTGGATGTACTGTATGGAGAAAAAAAAACAAATGTTTTTTTTGTTGTCACTCCTGTTGGCTCCTGCACATGGGGGTTTGTGTTCATTGATTGGCTCTAAGTCAAGTTGTTGGCAACTGACGAGCATTGCGATTCTACAAGTAGAAACGGCAGGTTGGTCGCTACCGGGTCGGCATGCAGCAGGTACCGCTCTTGTTCTAGCAAGAAAAGGGACCCACTGTGATAAGTACCTAACGGCAGTCTATTGGCAGTGAGATTCTCTGTGTGTTTCAGGATTTAATGAAGAGTAGAATCAGAAAAGGTTTGTGACTCAGGCTTTCATTGCAGCCCACACACTCCCAACCACTCTTACTGTTGTCTCAACAAGCTTCCCTGTTTTTCCTTTTGACCCACTCTTGACCCTGTGTTAAAAGTGCAGTAACTGCAGTCGACTGTGGTATTTTGGATGCAGTAATTGCAGCGTACTGCAGTTATACTGCACTCTGACTGGAGTTATACTACAGTGTACTGCAGTTATACTGCACTCTGACTGGAGTTATACTACAGTGTACTGCAGTTATACTGCACTCTGACTGGAGTTATACTACAGTGTACTGCAGTTATACTGCACTCTGACTGGAGTTATACTACAGTGTACTGCAGTTATACTGCACTCTGACTGGAGTTATACTACAGTGTACTGCAGCTATACTGCACTTTGACTGCAATCTTTTTCCATAAGGGAAGTGTCTCAGTGTGACCAAGGGACCCTTCAACACAACTCGACTCATTCATTCTTAATTATCTGCCCATCACTTCACATAGAGATTTGCTCCCACACTGTTGTTCCATCAGCAACTAGCACATCTATTTATGGGAGCAATCTTACTTGCATATGTCACTGATACTCCTCTGTGACTCTCCATGTTGTTGCCAAATTAGTTGAGTTCATCCATTTATTGAGTGACCTCATTTTCCAGATGTAAAAGCAAGATATTCAAATTCCCCCAAAAGTAAAATGATAATCGGGTGAAAAGCGACTTTATTCAGATACTTCATAGCCTACCTCAATAGAGCTGGAAGTGCCCATCTACCTTTATAGGTCCTTTGCAGTTGATGGTTATGGACCAAACTGTTAGCAAAAAAAGTCCTGCAAATTGTTCCTGTCTTTTTTTAACATCCTAAACAATGATAGATCAGACCGATGGTGAGGATGATTGAGGACATACTATTAATAACAAGGTTATCAGTCACTACAGCCATGATGATTCCGTTTTCCTTGAGAGACATCTATAGAGTCCGTCCACTGAACAGGATCTGGCTGATAAGTGGCCCATTGTGTTATTGTCTAATATCTAGTTCTGAAATAGCCAGTAAATCATAATCTCTCTTCATTTACTTGTTTACAGTATGAAAGCAAAGCAGCGAGTGACATCCCTGTATATTGAGAGGTAGTGTGAGCGTGTATGTTACGAGGTTATTCTGAAAATGTCTTTGCAAAAATCATATAATTGCCAGTGAATGTAAGCTAATGTTTTTGTATCCATGGTTATGTTGTAGAGATAAAGGCCCGCGGATGTAGAATGTCAGACAATTAACAACATTGAAACATGATGTGTTGGTCTTAGAGGAGGAGATGAATACATATAAACATGGCATATCAGGTTGCAGTGTAATAATGTTTTCTAAATATTCGTACAAATTCTGGTCAACAGATTATTGCATGCATTTAGACTTATGGATGGTAATTCAGAAAGATTTTTGTCAGTAAATGCCCTATTTGAAATAATACTCCAGTATCGTCATTAAAGTGAAATAATGAAGGGGCTCAAAGAGCGAGAAGCTGTTTAGGTATTGAGTAGACTGAAATGAGGATGTCAATCTTTGGGCAGACTTGTCTGCGCTTTAACAAGTGTATACGTTTCAACTTCCACAACACTTGCTTTTTCTTTTGATGGGTCATGTGTTCCATATTTAGAATTTGTAAAGGTTGCAAAAATGATGTGGCTGTGACATACTATTGAACATATTATTATGTACTCACACACACAAAGAGTACACACACATACTATTGAACATATTATTACAGTGCCTTGCGAAAGTATTCGGCCCCCTTGAACTTTGCGACCTTTTGCCACATTTCAGGCTTCAAACATAAAGATATAAAACTGTATTTTTTTGTGAAGAATCAACAACAAGTGGGACAAAATCATGAAGTGGAACAACATTTATTGGATCTTTCAAACTTTTTTAACAAATCAAAAACTGAAAAATTGGGCGTGCAAAATTATTCAGCCCCTTTACTTTCAGTGCAGCAAACTCTCTCCAGAAGTTCAGTGAGGATCTCTGAATGATCCAATGTTGACCTAAATGACTAATGATGATAAATACAATCCACCTGTGTGTAATCAAATCTCCGTATAAATGCACCTGCACTGTGATAGTCTCAGAGGTCCGTTAAAAGCACAGAGAGCATCATGAAGAACAAGGAGCACACCAGGCAGGTCCGAGATACTGTTGTGAAGAAGTTTAAAGCCGGATTTGGATACAAAAAGATTTCCCAAGCTTTAAACATCCCAAGGAACACTGTGCAAGCGATAATATTGAAATGGAAGGAGTATCAGACCACTGCAAATCTACCAAGACCTGGCCGTCCCTCTAAACTTTCAGCTCATACAAGGAGAAGACTGATCAGAGATGCAGCCAAGAGGCCCATGATCACTCTGGATGAACTGCAGAGATCTACAGCTGAGGTGGGAGACTCTATCCATAGGACAACAATCAGTCGTATATTGCACAAATCTGGCCTTTATGGAAGAGTGGCAAGAAGAAAGCCATTTCTTAAAGATATCCATAAAAAGTGTTGTTTAAAGTTTGCCACAAGCCACCTGGGAGACACACCAAACATGTGGAAGAAGGTGCTCTGGTCAGATGAAACCAAAATTGAACTTTTTGGCAACAATGCAAAACGTTATGTTTGGCGTAAAAGCAACACAGCTGAACACACCATCCCCACTGTCAAACATGGTGGTGGCAGCATCATGGTTTGGGCCTGCTTTTCTTCAGCAGGGACAGGGAAGATGGTTAAAATTGATGGGAAGATGGATGGAGCCAAATACAGGACCATTCTGGAAGAAAACCTGATGGAGTCTGCAAAAGACCTGAAACTGGGACAGAGATTTGTCTTCCAACAAGACAATGATCCAAAACATAAAGCAAAATCTACAATGGAATGGTTCAATATTAAACATATCCAGGTGTTAGAATGACCAAGTCAAAGTCCAGACCTGAATCCAATCGAGAATCTGTGGAAAGAACTGAAAACTGCTGTTCACAAATGCTCTCCATCCAACCTCACTGAGCTCGAGCTGTTTTGCAAGGAGGAATGGGAAAACATTTCAGTATCTCGATGTGCAAAACTGATCGAGACATACCCCAAGCGACTTACAGCTGTAATCGCAGCAAAAGGTGGCGCTACAAAGTATTAACTTAAGGGGGCTGAATAATTTTGCACGCCCAATTTTTCAGTTTTTGATTTGTTAAAAAAGTTTGAAATATCTAATAAATGTCGTTCCACTTCATGATTGTGTCCCACTTGTTGTTGATTCTTCACAAAAAAATACAGTTTTATATCTTTATGTTTGAAGCCTGAAATGTGGCAAAAGGTCGCAAAGTTCAAGGGGGCCGAATACTTTCGCAAGGCACTGTATGTACTCACACACACAGAGTACACACACATACAAGTGACTTATTAATGGCATCATCAATGACAGTAATCAAACTAAACACTCTTTATGCATTGAGTAGACTAGACTAAGATTGTTATGTAAATCTCATCTAGTCGTTGTTACTTGTCAATTTACTGTAATTAAGGCTCATTATCATAATTATTTTGATTTGTTTTTGTCCTTTTTTACTATTAAGGTCTGTGTTTATTGTTTTGACTTTGCCAATCCATTTGTTGAGCAATAACAATGCAATTCATCAGATTGTTTAACAGAATTTACATTTGTTATTGTGGGTGTATATGTAACCCAAATCCATATCCCGCTGAGGTCACCAACACGAAAATGTATGCATGCACTAGTGTAAGTCACTTTGGATAAGCATCTGCTAAATTACATGAATTATTATACTTTATGGATTTTACAGCAGCCCCTTTTCAATGATAATCCTGACCCAGTATACAGTGCATTCGGAAAGTATTGATTTTATTTTTTTGATTTGTATTCAGACCCCTTGACTTTTTCCACATTTTGTTACGTTACAGTCTTATTCTAAAACGTATTAAATAACAAATGTACTCATCAATCTCCAAACAAACCCATGAAGGCAATGCGAAAACAATTTTGGCAAATGTTTTAAAAATAGAAAACAGAAATACCTTATTTACATAGGTTTTCAGACCCTTTACTATGAGACTCGGAATTGAGCTCAGGTGCATCCTGTTTCCAATTATCATCCTTGAGGTCTTTCTACAACTTGGTTGGAGTCCACCTGTGGCAAATTCAATTGACTGGACATGATTTGAAAAGGCACACAGCTGTCTACAGTATATGTCACATAGTTGACAGTGCATGTTAGAGCAAAAACAAAGCCATGAGGTCAAATGAATTGTCCGTAGAGCTTCCAGACAGGATTGTGTCGAGGCGCAGATCTGGGGAAGGGTACCAAAACATTTCTGCAGCATTGAAGGTCCCTAAGAACACAGTGACCTCCATCATTCTTAAATGGAAGAAGTTTGGAACCACCAAGACTCTTCCTAGAGCTGGCCACCCAGCCAAACTGAGCAATCGGGGGTCAGGGTCTTGGTCAGGGAGGTGATCACTCTGACATAGCTCCAGAGTTCCTCTGTGGAGATGGGAGAACCTTCCAGAAGGACCACCATCTCTGCAGCACTCCACCAGTCAGGCTTTTATGGTAGAGTGGCCAGAAGGAAGCCACTCCTCAGTAAAAGGCACATGACAGCCTGCTTGGAGTTTGCCAAAAGGCACCTAAAGGTGTCTCAGACCATGAAAACAAAATTATCTGGTCTGATGAAACCAAGATTGAACTCTTTGGCCTGAATGCCAAACGTTACGTCCGGAGGAAACCTGTCACCATCCCTACAGCGAAGCATGGTGGTGGCAGCATCATGCTGTGGGGATGTTTTTTAGCGGCAGGGACTGGGAGACGAGTCAGGATCCAAGGAAAGATGAACGGATTTAAGTGCAGAGAGATCCTTGATGAAAACCTGCTCCAGAGCGCTCAGGACCTCAGACTGGGACGAAGGTTCACCTTCCAACAGGACAACAACCCTAAGCACACAGCCAAGACAACGCAGGAAGGGCTTCGGGACAAGTCTCTGAATGTCCTTGAGTGGTCCAGTCAGAGCCCAGACTTGAACCTGATTGAACAACTCTGGAGAGACTTGACCATGGCTGTGCAGCAACGCTCCACATCCAACCTGACAGAGCTTGAGAGGATCTGCCGAGAAGAATGGGAGAAACTCCCCAAGTACAGGTGTGCCAAGCTTGTAGTGTCATACCCAAAAAGACTCGAGGCTGTAATTACTGCCATCGGTGCTTCAGCAAAGTACTGAGTAAAGGGTCTGAGTACTTACGTAAATGTGATATTTCAGACATAAATGTAAAAATATATACATTTTCAAAAATGTCCAAAAAACTGTTTTTGCTTTGTCATATTGGGTACTGTGTGTAGATTAATGAGGGGAAAAAAACAATTACATCCATTTTAGAATATGGCTGTGACATAACAAAATGTCAAGGGATCTGAATGCTTTCCGAACGGTGTAATGTCTTGAGTCAATACGTATTCAAACCCTTTGTTATGGCAAGCCTAAATTAGTTCAGGATAAAACATTTGCATAATAAGTTGCATGGACTCACTGTGTGCAGTACTAGTGTTTAACGTGATTTTTGAATGACTACCTCATCTCTGTTCCCCACAGATACAATTATCTATGAGGTCCCTCAGTCGATCAATGATTTTTAACAGATTCGACCACAAAGACCAGGGAGGATTTCCAATGCCTTGCAAAGAAGGGAACCTAATGGTAGATGAGTAAAAATTTAAAAAACCGACATTGACTATCCCTTTGAGAATGGTAAAGTTGTTAATTACATTTTGGGTGGTGTATCAATACACACAGTCACTTCAAAGATACAGGCCTCCTTCCAACTGTTTCCAATTGTGACTTTAAAACAGTTAAATGGCTGTGATAGGAGAAAACTGAGGATGGATCAACAATATTGTAGTTCCTCCACAATACTGGTGTTTCCTCTGACACATTGGTGCTTCCGGGTTAAGAGAGCAGTGAGGCTTGGCAGGGTCGTGTTGTGGAGGACGCATAGCTCTTGACCTTCGCCTCTCCCGAGTCCATAGTGGAGTAGCAGCAATGGGACAAGACCGTAAGTATCTATTGGATACCATGAAATTGAGGGGGGGAACAAAAATATGTTTTAAAAAAAGACATCCTGTTTGCAACAAGGCAATAAAGTAATACTGCAAACATCTGGCAAGGCAATTAACTTTTTGTCCTGAATACGAAGTGTTATGTTTGGGGAAAATCCAATAAAACACATTACTGAGTACTTACCACTCCATATTGTCAAGCATAATGGTGGCTGCATCATGTTATGGGCATGTCTGTAATTGTTAAGGACTGGGGAGTTTTTCAGGATTGTACAGTCAACTTTCCTGACAGTTCTTGACTACGGTGACACCATTTACCAGATTGCAGCAGCCACTACTCTTAATCCTTTGTATGCCAACTACCACAGCGCTCTTCACTTTATCACATGTGATAGTTTAAATTCTCACCACTGCATCCTGTATCTCAAGGTTGGCTGGTCCTCATTGAAGTCCCATAGATCCATTCATTACTCCCTTTTTGTTTACAACTCTCTACTACCCAAGCTTCCAAATTACCTAACTTTGTTGCTAATGGTATAAAAGACTGAGCTACCAATCCCGCTCATAGGGTTGTTTAAGTCTTGAGGTTCATCTGGTCTCAACCAAATCCTCCTTTACTTTTAGTGTCCCCCATTGTTGGAATAACCTGCACAATCTTGATTCCCTGGTGTCCTAGGGCAGTTTAGGACTCTGGTGTTACATTTATTAATTGAGGATTGTAGTTATTTCGATTGATTGTAATGGTTTGTTTGTTGAAAGTGTAGAATTGTCGTTGTACATTCTAGTTTATTTTTTCTTTTTTTCTTGTTGTATTATTTGGAAAGTTAATTTTCTTGATTGTGAAAATGTTTGTACTATTATGAATCAGACCCCCCTTCAGGGAACTCAAGTGCTGCCAAGGACATGGTGGTAGATTCCCATGAATAAGAAACAACCCACTGGGCACACACTGGTTAAATCAATGTTGTTTCAACATCATTTCAAATAAATGACGTCAAACCAACTTGGAATAGACGTTGAATTGATGTCTGTGACTAGTGGGAATGGTCAGTGCATACCAGGGCTTACATGGTTCTGTTCCAGAACAGACACTCCAGGTAATACAATCAGACAATCCAGCTGCCTGCTTCTCACATCGTCATTGAAAGGTGCTCGCCACAGATGTTGGATCTTAATTTGATCACCATGTTGCAGGAGAATTTTCCTGCAATGCAATACATTTAAAACTTGGAGTGTAATTTGAGGTTTAAAAAAAGCTTCTGAAGTTTGTAATGTCCACTTTGAAATTTTAGACTTGGATCAACCCGTACAAAAATCTCAATCAGGTTGAGGTTAGGACTCTAACTGGGCCACACCGGAAGGCGTATTTATTTCTATTCAAACAATTCTGTTGATTTACTTCTGTGTTTTGGGTCGTTGCCCTGTTGCGTCACCCAACTTCTGTTGAGCTTCAATTGGCGGACAGATAACCATACATTCTCTGGAAAAATGTCTGAGGCAACAAAGCAGCCCCAAACCATGATGCTGGGGATGAGGTTTTATTTTTTACTTAATAAAAAAATAAAAACGTGACCCTTTCTCCCCAATTTCGTGGTATCCAATTGTTAGTAATTACTATCTTGTCTCATCGCTACAACTCCCGTATGGGCTCAGGAGAGACGAAGGTTGAAAGCCATGCGTCCTCCGAAACACAACCCAACCAAGCCGCACTGCTTCTTAACACAGCGCGCCTCCAACCCGGAAGCCATCCGCACCAATATGTCGGAGGAAACACAGTGCACCTGGCTACCTTGGTTAGCGCGCACTGTGCCGGCCCCATGCATCAGGCCTCCAGTGCACCTCCCCAGTCCAGAGCTTCCAGCGACTGTTCCCAGTCCAGAGCTTCCGGCGACTGTTCCCAGTCCAGAGCTTCCGGCGACTGTTCCCAGTCCAGAGCTTCCGGTGACTGTTCCCAGTCCAGAGCTTCCGGCGACTGTTCCCAGTCCAGAGCTTCCGGCGACTGTTCCCAGTCCAGAGCTTCCGGCGACTGTTCCCAGTCCAGAGCTTCCGGCGACTGTTCCCAGTCCAGAGCTTCCGGCGACTGTTCCCAGTCCAGAGCTTCCGGCGACTGTTCCCAGTCCAGAGCTTCCGGCGACTGTTCCCAGTCCAGAGCTTCCGGCGACGGTTCCACGGTCCGGAACCTCTGGCGACGGTTCCACGGTCCGGAACCTCCTGTGACGGTCCACGGTCCGGAACCTGCTGCGACGGTCGACGGTCCGGAACCTCCAGCTCCATGGCCAGAGCCTTCCCCTGCGCCGATGCCCAGTCAAAGCATGGCGTCCAGTCCAGCTCCAAGGCCAGAGTCTTCTTCAGCGTTGGTGCCAAGTCCAGGCACAGTGTCCAGTCCAGCTCCATGGCGGGACCTTTCCCCTGCACCGATGTCCAGTCCAGACACGGCGTCCAGTCCCACTCCAAGGCAGGAGCCTTCCTCGGCATCTAGGTCCAGTCCAGGCACAGTGTTCAGCCTGGGTCTATGGCTGGATCTGCAGGATGAGCGGGTACTTCACCCCACACCAGAGCCGCCCCTGATGCTGGCGGTTGAGCGGGTACTTCGCCCCGCACCAGAGCTGCCACCAACACTAGACATCCCCCCTAGCCCTCCCTTTTTGTTTCAGGTATTGCGGTCGCAGTCTGCACCTTTGGGGTTCTATTTTTTATTTTCTATGTTGGGGTTTGTGTATGATTTCCAATTAGAGGCAGCTGGTAATCGTTGTCTCTAATTGGGGATCATACTTAAATAGATTTTTTTCCACCTGTGGGTTATGGGATATTGTTTATGTTTAGTTGCCTGTTAGCACTGCATTGTCGTCACGGTTCGTTTATTGTTTTGTTTTTTCCCTAAGTTTCACTCTCTATTAAATAATGTGGAACTCTACATACGCTGCACCTTGGTCCGTCTATACTAACGAGCATGACAATATTGCACATAATCAATAATACTAGTAAATGTCTGACTGGAATATGGTGCAAATCTAACTTTATGAAACCAGCTTTTAGTATATTAAGCTTCAACATGTGTAGCCAGTATAACATGTGAGGCATTGGGCATATGGACCAGTTGGAATCTGGACCTGTTGACTGACAGGCGTAGTGACACCTGTCCACTCCCATGCCGAACTCTTACATATTGTATTTGTGACATTTTTATTTGAAAAGCTCTTAAATGTGTTATTGTTAATGAACTTATGAATGCAGTATAATTTCAAGTAGTTTGATTTAATTTATTTAAAAAAATGAAACCCACAGAAGGCAGAACCAATTCTGAATGTATTGTATCTTTATGCTCCTTTACACACTTACAAGATAAGAGCAACCAACTTCAATCTGTGTCTTTGATAATTCTTCTTCTTTCAATAGAAATGGATGTAGGAAAACAGGAGATATTTCATCAAAACACTTTAATGACATAATACGGCTTCATTATACAGTAGCTTGCTGCATTCACAGAAACTATAACAGACCATTCCTATATCCGTACATTTCTATGTCTCCGCCCGGACTACCTTGTGTTACCTTGTTTGATCTTGTTTTTACCTATCCACCAGCAGTGCGGTGGGTAAACATACAGTAAGTGAGAGTGATCACAGAGTACTGCAAGGCAGTTCATGCTTGGATGAAGCTTCACGTTCCATACCTGAGGATACAGCGGAGTCTCAAGGCCTGTCTCTACATTCTCTGAACTGTCCTCTACAAAGACACTCACATCTTTGACAGAGCTAAGCGATGCATTCTTGCGTGTGCACCGAAACACCTTGTCGTTTTCTCTTAATTAGATTTTTTTTATGCATTGAATTTATATTCACCTGGACTGAGGGATTGCTCTGGTCTGCTGAGTGTAGTGCTTGTAGTTTATAATAAAGCATTTTTATGTGTCTGCATCCAGTATGAAGGATGTTGTAGGACGTTTCGCTAGCTTAGCACAAAGAATGGCTAGCTGCACCTGTAGACAGTCTTTAGCTATATCCGAAGACACTCGTTTGCATTGGCGTGAAACGGCCTCTAACTTCTTTCATACTGGCCGCAGAGATACAAATGTTCTCCAGAGTTCATCTGACTCTGAAGAAGTAGATAAAGTTCTTCATATCCAAAATCCCAAACTATCCATTTAAAGACTTTGCAGGAGCAAGTCACTGGTTTAATGTTTGCAGAGAACAACATGGTCTTGTCCAGGGTCACGCCAAGGGTCTTTGCACTCTGGGAAGGCGACACTGTGGAGTTATCTACTGTGATGGAGAGGTCTTTGAATGGGAGGAAGAGCAGCTCCATCTTGATGAGCTTTGGGTGGTGGACCAATATCCAAGCTGAGATATCTGCCAGGCATGCAGAGATGCGTGTCGCCACCTTGGTGTCAGAAGGGGGAGAAGGAGAAAAGTAATTGAGTGTCATCCACATAGCATTGATAGGAGAGACCATGTGAGGATATGACGGAGCCGAGTGACTTGGTGTATAGAGAGAAGAGGAGAGGGCCTTGAACCGAGCCCTGGGGGACACCAGTAGTAAGAGTATGTGGTGCAGACTCAGATCCTCTCCACGTCATGTGAGAGAGTTGATCAGATACAGCACGATCAAGAGTTTTGGGGAAAAAAGCAAGAAGGGATGCAGGTATATAGTTTTTGACATCAGATGAGTCGAGTGTTTATTTCTTGAGGAGTGGAGTGACTCGGGCCATTTTGAAGTCAGAGGGTAAGCAGCCAGTGGTCAGGGAGCAGTTGATGAGGGAAGTGAGGAATGGGAGAAGGTCTCCTGAGATGGTTTGAAGAAAAGAGAAGGGGATGGGGTCAGAGACCTGGAGGGGGGTTGCAGTGAAATAAATAGGCGAACATCCTCTAGTAAAGATGAGGTCAAGCGTATTGCCTGCCTTGTGAGTTGGAGGGGAGTGGAAAAGGGTGAGGTCGAAAGAGGCAAGGAGGGGAAAGAGAGAGTTGGAAAGAAATTAATCGAAGGCAGACGTCGGGAGGTTGAAGCTGCCAAGTACGAAGAGCGGTGAGCCATCATCAGGAAACTAGCTTCTCAAGGTGACAAGCTCATTGATGAACTCTCCAAGGGCACCTGGTGCAATAGATGACAACAATGATAAGATTGAGTGGACAAGTGACAGTGATAGCATGGAATTCAAATGAGGAGATGGACACGTGAGAGAGGGAGAAAGGAGAACATCTCCAGTTAGGGGAAATGAGTAGCCTTGTGCCACCATAGCGACGACCAGATGCTCTTGGACTATGAGAGAAAACGTAGTCAGATGAAGAGCCAGCAGCTGGAGTAGCAGTGTTCTCTGGGGTGATCCATGTCTCCGTCAAGGCCAAAAGGGCAAGGGACTGAAGGGCAGCATAGGCTGAGATGAACTCAACGTTCTTGACCGCAGATCGGCAGTTCCAAACTCTGCCAGACACTAGGAAATTCCACATGGGTTGTGCGCGCAGGCTACACTAAATTAGAAGGGTTGTGGCCAAGGGGTGGGAAGCGTCTGTAAAGCCTACAGGGAGAGTAAACAGTAATAGAAAGCACACACATAGTTGCCAAAGCTACAAAAGAGCAAAATTATATCATCAGAAAATAACTAGGTAAGATACTCAAGTGAGAGAGTGATGTGGAGCATTCCTCTCTTTTTTTCCTTAAAGAACTCGGCAGAACAACTCGGCAGAATCATCTTTGTTTCTGCGATGGTCTTATTTTATTTTCCTGACGAGACCGACACTGACGCCACCATAGACTTGGTAAATAGTAATGGTCAAACAACAATCCAGCTCACAACACACAAAATCATTGAATGAAAGTAGTGTATTGCACTAAGAGTTGCATATTGAAACGTTATCAACTGCTATATTTCATGAACTGATGTATGCTAAAGTCTCTAATCTTGTACCATCTGAGAGCAGATATGAAAAGTGGCCCTATCACATAATGGATAGGAGCATAATCTAGATCAATTAACACAATTTCACAGCAATTGCAGGATCGAGACTTGAGGTGGAGCTGGCACTGGAACTGGCACTGGGAAATGCTAATTTACATAATTTGTACCTTCAGTTATTTCCAATCCACAGTAATGAACCTTAATGAATTATGTATCTCAGAACTCTGAATGATTTGCATGTCCTAAATTCACATGATTCTGATCACACATTTAGAATGTAGGCCACAAGCGGGTGTGCAAACAGTAGTGCTAAAGTACTTTAACACATATTTCCAGGAAGCAGGGGCTACTTTATATGGATGCTGTTACAGTTTTCGACTTTTTAAGTTATAAGTTATAAGGTACAGTGGCTTCAGAAAGTATTCAAACCCCTTGACTTTGTCCACATTTTGTTGTGTTACAAATTGGGATTAAAATCTATACATTTTTTGGGGTTTAAAATCTATTAAATGTTTTCTACACAAAATAATCTATCAAAATGGAAGAAAAAAGTTCTGGCACCTACTACCATACCTTGTTCAAAGGCTCTTAAATATTTTGTCTTGCACATTCACTCTCTGAATGGTGTACATACGCAATCCATGTCTCAATTGTCTCAAAGATTAAAAATAATGTTTTATCCTGTCTCCTGCCTTTCATCTACACAGTAGATTTAACAAATGACATCAATAAGGGATCATAGCTTTCACCTGGATTTACCTGTTTTGTATACTCAGTTTATCGTGATTAAATAAGTATTCACACCCCTGAGTCAATACTTTGCAGAAGCACCTTTGGCAGCTATTACAGCTGTTTGTCTTTCTGGGTAAGTCTCTAAGAGCTTTCCAGACCTGGATTGTGCCACATTTGCCCATTATTCTTTAGAAAATTCTTCAAGCTTGGTCAAATTGATTGTTGATCATTGCTAGACAACCATTTTCATGTCTTGCCATAGATTGTCAAGTCAACACCGTAACTAGGCCACTCATGAACATTCACTGTCTTCTTGGTAAACAACTCCCGTGTAAATTTGTCCTTGTGTTTTAGGTTGATGTTCTGCTGAAAGGTGAATTCCTCCCCCAGTGTCTGGTGTAAAGCAGACTGAACCAGGTTTTCCTCTAGGATGTTGCCTGTGCTTAGCTCCATTACATTCTTTTTTTATCCTGAAAAACTCCCCAGTCGTTAACAATTACAAGCATGCCTATAACATGATGCAGCCACCACTATGCTTGAAAATATTGACAGTGATACTTAGTAATGTGTTGTATTTGATTTGCCCCAAATATAACAGTTTGTATTCAGGACAAAAAGTTAATTGCTTTGCCAAATTCTTTGCAGTATTTCTTTTTGCAGTTGTTTGTTTCGTGTTTGTTTGTTTCGTGTTTGTTGTTTACTTATTAAAACACTCACCCCCTGTACTTGCTTCCCGACTCTCAGCGCACTACTTACATTGTCATAACAAAGGGGTTGAAAACATTTCAGCTTTCATTCTTTATTCATTTGTAAGCATTTCTAAAAACATAATTCCACTTTGACGTTATGGGGTATTGTTTGTAGGCCAGTGACAAAACATCTCAATTTAATACATTTTAAATTCAGGCTTTAACACAAAATGTGTAAAAAGTCAAGGGGGTGAATACTTTCTGAAGGCCCTGTACGTGTGTTATTTTATCCCCTTGAACTTTCACAAAATACTCTGCAAAAAAAAAAAAAAATCCATTCTTCCTCAGGGGGACCCTTTCGCAAATATATAGGCTACAGTAATATATTGGAAACAGAAAAATGTATTTTGAAAATAGGACAAATGTTGGCTTTGCTGAGAAACTGTAAGAAGCTGTATTACATGCTCACAAGTCAAATCATTTCACAGAGAAGACATTGCTACAATTTAAACTGAACATCCTGTGAATCTCACTGCCCTGGTTTTAAGGGAGGTGTTGTCACAGAAACGCAGTCAATCTCTCACTGATTTTCATAAATATCAGTGGGAGAGCTCCCTTAAAAAATAGCTGGATTAATGTGATGTAAATAGACTGTGATTCAAATAGCAGAGAAACTACACCGTTTATTATTTGCATGTTGTTGATTCAACAATAGTTATTCAATAACAGAACAGCAGTTATAATAGTAATTGAAATATATCCGTCAACTAAGAAACAAGCCACATGACTCCATTGTGTCTCACAGCACAGCTAAATAATTTAATCATCCATATTTCAGGATATTGCATGTCATCGTGGAATTTTGATTTGGATGGAATTATACAGTATGCATTACCGGTGCTATCTGCTCATACTCAATGATATTTCCAAAGTTTTAAGTTATTTTGTTTTGTATTACCCCCCATCCTGCCCCCTCCTTTATATTGTAAAGTGCTTTGAGCATCTGGAAGATTTCCATTTAAACCTAATCAATTAATCAATCTTATTGGATGAGAGGTTTTCTATTCATTTCTAATACATTTTCTCTATGTGGTAGCCTAGGGTTATGTTGAAGTCTTATATAAATACCCAACTATGTACTGCAATGGGATTGATTTTCAACACTTGTCATGTGCAAATTATAGATGCACATTTCTTCAAGCCATAAAACATGATAAGGTCAAGTTGTGACACAGTGTCACAAATCAACCTTTATGGGCCTTGACAGCACACCTGGAGTGAGCGTGGTGTAAGGTTGTTTGTTTTGTCTCAGCTGCTTGTCCTGACGCAGGTGATAATGATGGCAAGGGACAGGCTTCCTGATGCTTCCTGGTGCAAAGGGGGAGAGAGAGAGGTTTATTACAACGTGAGACAATGCGATAAGGCTTGAAACAATGACTGGCCTGGTATTTCAGAGCTGCTCCATTGTCCCTGAGCTGGTCACGATCCTTATCCAAGCCGGGCAGCTGGGAAAGGTCTCCGAATGCCGAGCTCTCAATTATTATCATGCAGTTATGGAATTACTAGCGCTCTGTCATTTTCAATACGTAGGGGACATATGGGCCGAACATTTAGCATTCGTGCAGTGATTCAGGCAATTACATAGAAGTCATCACATCTCTCATGCCATTTTTCATTGATCTTTGCACTGCATGGATTTAAAGCTCTCTAGTGCTGAATGGCCTGGGGAGCTGAAAGGTTATCAGACTGGCTGTAAGAGGAATTAGAGCTCTCTGCGCTCTGACCTTATAGGTTCACATAGGGGTGACCTGGTTGTGATGTGCTGCACTTTGGTTGCCGTATTTGACCTGCTCATTATTATGACAGGCTTTTACCATAGCAAGAACCCAGATGTTACAACTGGGAACCAAGTTGGGTTGAAATCTACTTTCCAAAAATCATATTTTCAGTTACAGACATGAAATAATGTTGATGGGAGGGATGTCATCTGTAAGTACTAGCAGGGATGTAATTGGAAAGTAAATTGGAAAACTCACATGACCGGACATTCAGCTTGACTAATGGGCCATTCCACCTCAAAAAGCACAAGAAAGAAGATTTCAACACCCATGTAATGGTTTTCCTCCTCTTCGTCTGAAGAGGAGAGGCGAGAAGGATCGGAGGACCAATATGCGGCGTGGTAAGTGTCCATGGTTGTTTATTAAACACATAAACTGAACACTCTATACAAAACAAACGTACCGTCAATAACGAAAACAGAAAACAGTACCGTGTGGTGTAAAACACGGAAACAATCACCCACAAAAACACAGTGAAACCCAGACTACCTAAGTATGATTCTCAATCAGAGACAACTAACGACACCTGCCTCTGATTGAGAACCATACTAGGCCGAACACAGAAAAACAACCTAGACACACAAAACAGAATGCCCACCCAGCTCACGTCCTGACCAACACTAAAACAAGGAAAACACAAAAGAACTATGGTCAGAACGTGACAACCCACCATATCAGATTGTTCTGAAATTGTTCCTGTTGTTAGACACAGATGAGATTAGCATTTCTGCAACTTTAGTTTGCTTAAATATAATTTGAGAAATTAAGCTAATTGTTTACAATTTATAGGATTCATATAATATTCAATAAATATTGTACCTAACATCCAATTTGGACCAATCGTTTTCTAACAATGAGTTAGACATGAGGAATCCAAAGAAATTGTCGATAGCCACACACGGACCCCCACATTCCATGCCAATCCCACCCCAACAACGAGTATGTAGTATCAGTTCTATGTTTCTGACAAGTAGTATGGAACTGCGGCTCATAGTATTGTTTCTTCATCTTATGTAATGTGTTCTCAGTGAATTTGGATTTTTTTCCCTGTTCAGAGAAATTAGTCATTGAAGTTAAGTTTATATCCCATCCAACATCCTGATATTACCAGGTTCTGACCACTAGATGGTGCTATTACTGCTATGAGGTGAGAATAAACCATATTGGAATAAAGAGTTAAGTTATTTACAGTCTGTAATAAGAGTTGCAGAAAATAAGTTCCTAAAATGTAAAGACAATCAATGAAAATAAGTTTAAGAGAAGAGTTTAAACAGTGTCAACATATCTTTGACAACAAGCTAAGGTTCTGTAAGAGGAGATTCAGAAAGGGCCAAGCACTGCATCTCGAACAACGGCATTCAGGTCAAAGAGTAGTTCAATCTTGGTTTCATCAGACCAGAGAATCGTGTTTCTAATGGTCAGAGTCCTTTAGGTGCCTTTTGGCAAACTCCAAGTTGGCTGTCATGTGCCTTTTACTGAGGAGTGGCTTCCGCCTGGCCTGATTGGTGGAGTGCTGCAGAGATGGTTGTCCTTCTTGAAGGTTCTTCCATCGCCACAGAGGAACTCTGGAGCTCTGTCAGAGTGTCCATCAGGTTCTTGGTCACCCCCCTGACCATGGCCCTTCTCCCCCAATTGTTCAGTTTGGCCGGGGGACCAAGCTCTAAGAAGAGTCTGGGTGATTCCAAACTTCTTATATTTAACAGTGATGGAGACCACTGTGTTCTTGAGGACCGTCAATGCTGCAAAAAATGTTGTACCCGAATTTGTAGAAACAGATCAAGGGTGATAATCAATAGAAACAGGATGCACCTGGGCTCAATTTCGATTCTCATAGCAAAGGGTCTGAATACTTATGCAAATAAGGAATTTCTGTTTTGTATTTTTAATACATTTGCAAAGAATTGTGTGTTGATTGATGACATTGTTTCATTTAATCAATTTTAGAATAAGGCTGTAACTTAACAAATGTGGAAAAAGGGAAGGGATCTGAATACTTTCTGAATGCACTGTATGTATGTTTTATTGATTTCCAAAAGGCTTTTGATTGGTTAAATAGCTATATTCGTACTTTCAGACGTGTAAATGCCGAGTGGATGGTAAATGTTATGATGCAACAAAAGCTCTACATAGAGGTCCAGTCTCCTGTGTACAGGTACATTAGTTGAAGACTGGATGGTTTCCCACTCCTTTGGAGTCAAACGAGGCGACATCTCTTCCCCACCTTCGTTGGCCCTTTTTGAAAATGACTTGGCTCTTCAAATCATGCATGCTAACCTAGGAGGTCACGACTTTTGGGGAAGCTATTGTACGCAGATGATACTGTCCTCCTTGAAGAGAGGGAGGTTTATTTGCAATGTACAGTATGTTGAACACTGTCAATCTCTGTTTTACCAAGTGGAGATAAATGATTAACCAAGATAAAACCCAGATAATGCACTTCAGAAAAAAGGGTACAATAAGAAGTATTCATGATTTCTCTTTTAGAGCAATGACCCTAACCTACACTAACTCATATAAATACTGTACATTGCTTTCCTTTTTGATGAATGTATGACCTTTGAAGAAGGTATAAAGTGTTTATCAGATTCTGCAAGTAGAGGGTTGGGGTCTGTAGTAAGTAAACAGAAAATATGTGAAGACCTTGAACTGTGCTGCTGGAATCTGGAATCTGGGAACCAAACAGCGAACTATATTGATGAATAGAGCCATACAATGTTTTCTAGGTTTGGACCCAAGCCTTGCTATTCAAGGAGTCATATGTTTGGAGTCCTGTGAAATAAGACAGAGGGGTGAAATGATTAGGTTATGGAACCGCCTCATCAATATGCCAGAGGACAGAAAAATAAAAAAGGTTTTTAACTGTGATAAAACACCACAGGTCCTTGTGTGCCCAGTTGAGAGCCGGGATGCTGCCTCTGGCAATTGAAGTAGGAAGGTTCAATGACATAGATGAAGAAGCGCGACTATGTACTGTCTGTGATTTAGGGGAGGTCGAGAATGAACTGCACATTTTATTTTATTATACTACATATGATGATTTGAGCACTATACTGTTTGCTAAAATGTTGCAAAGAAAACAGGAACTATTCTGGATTAGAGATGAAGAAAAACTTGAATGGCTATTTAGGAAATAATTATTCCTGTTTGCAAATCTTTCCTCCAAAGCTTGGAAGGTACATACATTTTATACTTTAAATGTTTTGTTTTCTCAACAGTCTTTCACTGCCCTATGAATGTATGTTTATATACATGTATGTATGTATGTGTAGATATATGGACATGATTATTGTATTTTGCTAGAGTAAATACAGTGTTTTATAAGCCCATTTGGGCATCCTGAAGATGCATGGCACTATAATAATAAATCAAATCAAATCGACAATACTGACAGCCGCAGTTCCATACTACTTGTCAGACATAGAGAACTGATACTACATACTCGTTGTTGGGGTGGGAATGGCGTGGGGTGTCCATGGGTGGCTGTTGACCATTTCTTTTGATTCCTCATGTCTAACCCATTGTTCAAAAACACTTTGGTCCAAATCAGATGGTAGGTACTACAATTATTGAATATTATATGAATCCGATAAATTAAAATGGTGAATTTGGGTGCAATCAATTAGCTTAATTTCTCAGATCAAATTAAATTTCAGCAAAATAATATTGCCGGAATGCTTATCTTATCTGTTTCTAACTACAGAAACAATTTCAGAACAATCTGAGATGGTGAGGGTCATGGCCTGCTGAAACGACATGGAACGACCCTAATGTTTTTTACTTGTCAAATTTTCACAGATAATGACTAACACCCGATTACATCCCTGGGTATTAGTCATTATCTCCACTTCCTTGTTGTTGAATGGAAGTCGGATGAGGAAGATGCCGTGTGTTTGTGATGCATTCAACAAAAGTAGCAGATTGGTTATCCAGACTGACTCAAAACAAGCGTATTGATGCTGTCACGCTGCCCTAAACGACGACAGACTTGAAAGAAAGCCTACAACATGGTAGAGCAGAGAGACTTTTCAGTTTGAATATGTTTTATAACTGAAGATCTAGTTTAGGCCTATTCTCATGGAGTGCTTGTGTTGATGTAACATTAAATAGAAGCCTACGTTTTGAATTGAACCTGCCTCCCTGGGTCTCTGTACCATGAGATCCCTCCTAGCTCTCCCCAGGCCACATGCAACTGAAGTCGATGAAACGGCCACATATCACAATCATTACAAATAGCCCTTCTTGAAAAATTATTGTTTACTGCAACCATTTCTACTCCTATCCGTAGACAGAGATGCTGTTATAAGTAGTAGTCATTATCTCCTCTCCTGTCTAGTTTGAAGTACAATGAGGCGAGTAACATGCTGTGTATTGAACATCTTTAAATAAAGTCACACACTATCAAGGGCGTGCGTACATTTCTGCCACAATGATACTCTGAGTCACGTCAAAGTGACCTTGATGTCAAAGGGGCGCATCCCTGCCACTGTCACACTTTGTTGTCATGAATCTGCGTAGGCATGAGAAGTTTGCCTGAAGTTTGCACTTTGAAAACTGTCGAGATTTCATATTTAGCTGGATCAAAGCTGTGGTAGAGGGTGAGATTCACCAGGAGAGGGAGGAAGTAAGATACAGAGGGGGTTGTTGTTGATGGAAATGCAAAGTCGGGAGGAGAGTGTCAGGAATTAATAGTAGGCTTTAGGAATATGAGAGTTCGTTTTGGCCCAGCTCTTAATGGACTCAAAGATAAGCACCTTCTGGTGCTGCGGGCAACATGAGAGTACATTTAATTCCATCATGGACTTGAAGATTGGAATGTGTGTGTTGTTGGAATGGTCAGAAGAGGTGGAATAATTTGACAGGTATCTGGAAAATTTCCATCAGAGGAAATGATGATGGGGGAAAAACAAAAAAACTATTCTCTGATGAGAGGAATCATGGCAGATGCTATCTACTGTTTACATTTAACCAGGCAATCAATTAATCCTAGGAAGCTTCTGAATGGATCTACGTTTCAACAATGAAAGTAATTAATCTGCAGTCCTCCCTGCCATTTATGGCAATCAGTCAATATGAATCGCAGTCATTCACCTCATGGGAGATAAAGATGAATCCTCCTTTCCTCAGTGAGCTGCTGAATGCATCTCAATAGGATTCCTCTTCAGACAGTCTCCCAGTATGGTAAATCAAGTGTTCTGTCTTTCTTTGCTCTCTAAAATCATCGTCCCATCCCCCGTCCTCTTCCCTGTCCCCATCCTCCCTAAAAAAAGAGATAAGTACCTTACTAGAATAGGTTTTATGAGTTGGCTTATTACCTCTGGAAGTGCCTCTCGACTCCATCTCCACTCGCTCCTTCAAGTACTGGGGAGAACTTAATAAAACTCTCTTCATTTAAAATAAAGGTTATGACAATGTGCTTTGGTATTCATAGGCTGTCTCCGTGACCCATTGTACTTCTTATATTATTCATGAGCCTCAATATGTAACATCATTAGTGGATAGATACTGCACACGTCTAGACTGCAGTTTACTGATTGCACTTTCAATCACGATATTACCAATTTATATTTCTTAGATGGTTTGCAAATAGTTTGCTCATCATGAATCGGAATGTTTTGCTAAGCATTGCTATAAGGCAATGTCAGCATAAGTAGAAAGAGTGCTAAAAGTCAAGTGGAACGTAACAGAATTATAGCAAACACATTTTCCTATGGATATGCATTGGTCCCTGATTCATTGATAAATTGCTGTAAGTGCCTGGGAGAGGAGTTAACAAGCAGACACTGCAGCCCTTGGTGGTGTCAAAGCATTTTATTTGTTAGGGGTTGACAAAAGAAAGAATCCTCATCATTTCTCAGGCTGAATGTTTGGTAGGGTTTGACAGATGTAAACACCAGAGTTTGTCTTTCAGTGCAGAAGAAGAATAGCCTGGTGAATTCAGAATTAACACTACGTGTGTCACGTTCTGACCTTAGTTCTTTTGTTATGTCTTTGTTTTAGTATGGTCAGGGCGTGAGTTGGGTGGGTTGTCTATGTTAGTTTTTCTATGATTTGCTATTTCTGTGTTTGGCCTGGTATGGTTCTCAATCAGAGGCAGCTGTCAATCGTTGGCCCTGATTGAGAACAATATTTAGGGAGCCTGTTTTCTATTGTGTTTCGTGGGTGATTGTTTTCTGTTTTGTGTCTACACCAGACAGGACTGTTTCGTTTTGTTCATTCTTCATTGTTAGTTTGTTTAGTGTTCTTATGAAAATAAATTATCAATATGGACACTTACCACGCTGCATTTTGGTCCTCACCTTCTTCCACCAACAATGGCCGTTACAACGTGAGAAAGAAAGCCACATTCCTGTCTGCATGCTGAGAATGTCAATGAAAGGCAGGGGTCCCCAAAGACATTCAGCCACAGGCCAATTTTTCCTTGAGCAGATGGTCGGGGTGCCAGAACATATGTATAAATCATTTGTACACTGCAAATTGACTGCAATAATCCCAAACATATATAGTATTTGACAAAAACAGAATATTTTCAAACCTTAATTATATTGCGATACGATCACATATGCCTCTTTGTTCATGCATGGGAATACTTGGTATACTTTTGCTCAGAAAACTTGAGGGGGGGGGCAAATAATATCGGGCCGCCTATTGGTGAACCCTTATTCTAAGGTACTTAACAGCACAATTAGAGCCACTTCATCACTGGAGCCCTAAGCTGTAGGATCTGAATTTGATCACAATGTTGCAGGATAGCTTTCCTGCAATGCAGGACATTTTAAACTTGTAGTGTATTTGAGGTTTAAAAAGGCTTCTGAAGTTTGTAATTTCCACTTTGAATTTTCAGACTTAATTTTCCCTTATGAAAAATGTATTAACCCCTACAAAATGTCCATTAATTACAATCCACATAATAATTCACATTTCCTGTTGCTGCAGGATTATTTTCCTGCTGTAGAGAACTGGCTCAAATTAAGATCCTGCATGTGTATACCACATCCCCATCCATATGCTCTGATTTCAAACACGACCCAATTCATCAAAAGAGGATGTTCAAGTTGACTGGTTTATTTCTTAGTTCTACATAATGCACTTGCAATTTTACTAAAATCTTATTTCAATCTTTACTAAAACAGTTTATATAGCTAATGAGATCAAGGCAACACAATTACAAAAAATGGTGAATCACATTAGTAATCGTGTAGCTCTTGCAATATAACCTTTACAGTACATTATTTCACAGAGACTTGTTCACATTCCATTGAAGGTTTCGACTATTTCATACTTTTTAAAATATATTTCCTTCAAACTGAATTATTAATATAGATATAAGAACGGGTAGGAGGATGATATCCCATAATAAATTCACTTTGTACGGCTCAAAGCAGCGGCTCAGTGTGTGTGCGCAGCTCACGTTTAACAGACAGAGAAAGCAAAGACTGTAAGCAAGGTCGTCTTGTTGTTGCAATGTAATGCAACTTTTCTATTCCTTCAAATCAAAATAGTTTTCTTACGTTCTAGTGGACACACTAAGAGACCCTGACCTTGCGTACAGCAGTATGTAAGACAGTGACCTACAACTTGCTCTCTGTATGTTCCTCTGATCAACTATTCAGCTCTATCACATATACAATGTGTTCCCACCACACTCCTTTATTTGTCTATATCAGAAAAATATATATTATTTGGAGTAAAAAATACTCTACTAATCGGTTGCTTGCGCACACAACAAAGCTTCCTGGAGAGAGACATTTGCCAACATGGCTCTGGTAATAACAATAACAACAATCAAAATGATATCAAATGAACCATATCAATAGATTACAATTGAGTTCCTGTTTTATTTGATGATTTAAAGGATCGATACACCTACCAAGGAAAGTTATAGCATAGGAGGACATGACCAAATGCAATAACAAGGTACTAAATTGCATGACAATAACACCCTGCACAGACATTAGTGTGTCTGAATAAACTCTTGCATCCTATGGACAGTCTCATCTATTCATCATGTCGTGAATACAATACGCGGCAGAAAGTGTGTTCTGTTGAGTGCACATTACCCAATTCAAATGATTGAAAACAAATGGATAAATGATGGAGATCATAGGTGGAATGGCGACTTGTGTCTTATCTGGCAGGTACGAAGCAGAAGGTGAAGCATTATGGTTTGAACTCATTGAGACCCCTGACATGAGTGCTACTTGTTACATATTCATGGCAAATTACGGGAAGGCAGAGAAGCACCGGAGGAGACAGATGAAAAACACATCTGGCAAAGAGAATCTGAGTAGGGGGAAAGGAAATAGGGCACATCCTAATGGGCATTCCTTGTGATGGTGCTGTTCCCTCAATCACAACAAACGCATTTCATGAAATGCCTCAAACATCCATCTGGACCAGCACCATGTCAGGGGGAGCCTCTGCCACCTTGGCCTTGCGGGGCAGCAGGTTGGCCAGGCTCCTTGGGGAGGGTGTGGCGCGCAGCAGCAGCTCTTTGAGGCCTGTGCGGTACTCACGGCGAATTATGCAGTACAACACAGGGTTGAGGCAGCTGTTGGTGTGAGCCAGACATACAGTCAGAGGGAAGGTGTAGTTCTGGGCGTTGTAATATGCGTTGCTGAAGTGCACCAGGTCAAACTTAATCAGCGCGCCCCACAGTGTCAGCGCCTGGTTGGGCAGCCAGCACAGAAAAAAGGACAGCACCACGATGGCCACCGACTTGGTGACTTTGGAGCGGTGCTTGTGGCGGCCTTCCGAGCCCTCTGAGCTGGTCGCTCCGCTGATGCGTTGGCTCAGCACGAAGCGCAGAAGCAGCAGGTAACACACAGTGATGACCACCAAGGGGATGAGAAAGCCCAGCAGTACCTTCTGTAGCTGGTACAGCCCCAGGAGCAGCTGAGGGTCCCAGCTGCCCGACTCAGAGAATCGCACCAAACACAACTCCTCGTCGTACAGCTGGGCACTGGTGGAGTAGATGGCATGGGGCAGGGTGACCAGCAGCGACACTACCCAGATGCCCAGGCTGATCCACTTGGCACCAGCCGCCGCTGCCCGCCTGCTGTGCATCTTGAGGGCCGTGGTCACCGCGTAGTACCGTGCCACACTCATGGCAGTCAGGAAGAAGACGCTGGCGTACATGTTCATGACGGTCACGGAGCTGATGATCTTACACATTACTTTGCCGAAGGGCCAGCGGAAGTCCAGAGCCGTGTCAATAGCCCAAAAAGGGAGTGTGAGAACAAACTGCAGGTCGGTGAGAGCCAAGCCCATTACAAAGCAGTTGATGGACGACTGCTTCTGACTGTGGCGTGAGTGAAGCAGGTAGAGTGCCAGAGAGTTCCCCACTAGCCCCAGTGCACACACGACGGAGTACACCAGAGCTATCATCACACGCACTGTGATGCTGGAGCCATCGCCCTGCAGTTCCAGGATAGATTCCTTGCTTAAGAAATATAGCCAGCACCGCAGCGACAGGTTACCAGTAGAGCCACCGTAACCCAGTCCAGCATTATCCTCCAGCACCTGCTCACAAACCTCTGGTGCCAGGGTCTGTGCACTGTCATTCTGTTGCATGGCTGAGTCATTCATTCGCAAATCCCTCTGCATGGCATGTTGGAGACGTGTTATGCTCAGGAGTAGAAACCAATTGGAGGAGATGCGATATTCATGATGAGGGAAAAAGTTGCCTAAATGTCATTTTGAACATACCTGTGCTATTTAGTTTCTCTGTGGAGCTGACTTTTAGCTGAATCCAAATGTATCCTCCTGTATAGGTGTCTCTCCTCCTCCACCACGCGTATCGCCTCTAATTCACTTCACTCAGCTCAGTGGGTGCATCTCGCATTCTTTTATAGATTCCGCGGGCGCGCGCAAGGCTCAGGCTCAGGCTCGTAATCATCACCACAGCTTCTAGCCTGTCTCCTTAAACAGCCCAGATAATGACATGGTCGTCCTGCAATGTCTGTACACATATCCTATTCGTCATAAATAAAGCTCAATGACATTTCATTTAAATCCTGTTTGCTGTGTGTCTTCAGTTTCTTTGGTGTGTGTAAAGGTGTTATGAAATGAATTTTGGATGAAACAAAACAAACAACACATTAATTCACCTGAATGGCCGGTTATGTCCACCACTCTTAAAACACTTAAATGGGCAGTTTGTTCTATTGAATCATCACAGTTGTTCATCTTGCCCTCTCAGACGATTATGACTCACCCTCAGAAAAAACAAAGAGACAGCAGCCTTGAATCGAAGAGGTGTTTTCACTTGTACCACTACTTTCTGACGACTCTGAGTGGGAAACATGTTGGAACAGAGAGGATGGGGAGAGAAAAGAGGCAACGCGCTCACTGTGGACATGTTACTGCTCGGGATCAAATTGGACAATTGGAAAATAACAGATATAATCAATCAACAAATAATCTCTTTATGGATGTTTTCAAAAATGTTGTTTCAACATAATTTGTCAAATTGTTTGTGACGTGGAATCTACACGGAAAAGACATTGGATTTGAAAAAAGTCTTTAACATTTTTAGTTTTGATGGTGAAATTGATGTGGACATTTCAAAAACAGGATTATGTCATCATGGTAACCAATTTTCAACATAGACAAAGCTTGTATAAAATGTGTTGAATTTGTACCTTTTAAAACAACGTCAGATCTTCAACTTATAGCCATATATATCAGAAAAAAAACTATAGGCTGGGTAGCACCCCCTACTGGAGAATTGATCTATCTACAGTTACCCTCCAGTCTCTCATCCAGGGTTTTAAGCAAGCCCTGCTTCGCCTTGATATTTGTCAATGACTACCATTTGAAAGAAAACACTTTGAAGTTTGTGGAAATCTGAAATTAATTTAAAAGAATATAATACATTAGATCTGGTAAAAGATAATACAAACAAAAAAACATGCATTTTCTCATTTTTATTTTTTCATCATCTTTGAGAGCAAGAGAAAGGTCATATAATCAAATATGAGTTTAGGCACAATTTAGATGTTGGCCACCAGATGGCAGTGTGTGTGAAAAATTTCAGACTGATTCAGTGAAACAGTATGGCAGGTAGCCTAGTGGTTAGAACATTGGGCCAGTAACCGAAAGGTTGCTGGATTGAATCCCCGAGCTGACAAGGTAAAAAATCTATCATTCTGCCCCCTGAGCAAGGCAGTTAACCCACTGTTCCCCAAAGAGGTGGATGTTGATTTAGGCAGCCCCTCGCACATCTCTGATTCAGAGGGGTTGGGTTAAATGCGGAAGGTGTACAACTGACTAGGTATCCTCCTTTTCCATCACATTACTACACTATATTTTGTATCAAGTCTGCCAGGAGTTTTTTCAAATTAGCGGAATTGGTCAATTGATACATTTTCAAGTACATAACTATCGAAAACATATAAAAATGCTATAGTAATAAAACATTTAAGTTTACACAATCCCAAGAATGTCTTACACGATGGGTCATTAGCCTCCCTACAGAAAGACACTAACCTTCACACATCTAGATGGCCTGGTGGTGGTGGGGCAGAAACAGCAGGGGTTCAAACTGTAGAACCCAGTTCCTACATTTGAATACAAAAATGGATTTTATCAAACTAAACAGTGCTACATTTTATCTCTGGGACCCCCAGGACGACAAATCTGAGCAAGATTACTGAATATAAGTACATTATTTACCTTCAGAGTTGAATGTATCAAACCAGTTACCCTGATAAAAGTGTTTTGTTGTTGTGCCCTCTCCTCAAACGATAGCATGGTATTTGTTCACTGTAATAGCTACTGTAAATTGGACAGTGCAATTAGATTAACCTCTACGGGCTCGGTGTCCCTAAACCAGGACAGTTGTTGCTAACGTGCGCTAATGTGACTAGAATGACTTTGTAAGTAGCAGCCAACTTTCCAGGACATAGACGTGTCTTATATGGGCAGAAAGCTTAAATTCTTGTTAAAAACAAAGTATGGTCACATTTTCTTTTCTCTGTTAAACCTACCTTTTGGAATGACTTTGATGGCGACAGTGAAACTATTTAATCACTCATATATAATCAATGATGTTATTTAGGCCTACAGTATACGCTGAGTATACCAAACATTAGGAACACCCCTCATAAGATCCTCAGGGCATGGACTCTACAAGGTGTCGAAAGCATTCCTCGGGGATGCTGGCCCATGTTGATTCCAATGCTTCCCACAGTTGTGTGAAGTTGGTCTGATGTCCTCGGGTGGTGGACCATTCTTGATAAACACGGGAAGTTGCTGAGCATGAAAAGCCCAGCAGTGTTGTCGCTATTGACACAAACCGGTGGGCCTGGCACCTACTACCCAGTTCCAAGGCACTTCAATCTTCTGTCTGAACCATTCACCCTCTGAATGGCACAAATGCACAATCCATGTCTCAGCCTCCAGTATTTATGCTGCAGTAGTTTGTGTCGGGGGGCTAGGGTCAGTTTGTTAAATCTGGAGTACTTCTCCTGTCTTATCCGGTGTCCTGTGTGAATTTAAGTATGCTCTCTCTAATTCTCTCTTTCTCTCTTTCTCTCTCTCGGAGGACCTGAGCCCTAGGACCATGCCTCAGGACTACCTGGCATGATGACTCCTTGCTGTCCCCAGTCCACCTGGCCGTGCTGCTGCTCCAGTTTCAACTGTTCTGCCTGCGGCTATGGAATCCTGACCTGTTCACCGGACGTGCTACATGTCCCAGACCTGCTGTTTTCAACTCTCTAGAGACAGCAGGAGTGGTAGAGATACTCTTAATGATCGGCTATGAAAAGCCAACTGACATTTATTCCTGAGATGCTGACTTGCTGCACCCTCGACAACTACTGTGATTATTATTATTTGACCATGCTGGTCATTTATGAACATTTGAACATCTTGGCCATGTTCTGTTTTAATCTCCACCCGGCACAGCCAGAAGAGGACTGGCCACCCCACATAGCCTGGTTCCTCTCTAGGTTTCTTCCTAGGTTTTGGCCTTTCGAGGGAGTTTTTCCTAGCCACCGTGCTTCTACACCTGCATTGCTTGTTTGGGGTTTTAGGCTGGG
Organism: Oncorhynchus mykiss; assembly: GCF_057628025.1. Lineage (NCBI taxonomy): Eukaryota > Metazoa > Chordata > Actinopteri > Salmoniformes > Salmonidae > Oncorhynchus > Oncorhynchus mykiss. The sequence continues at coordinate 64,701,550 of NC_143026.1, forward strand.
TTTCTGTACAGCACTTTGAGATATCAGCTGATGTACAAAGGGCTATATAAATATATTTGATTTGATTTAATGTCTCAATTGTCTCAAGGCTTAAAAAAGATTATTTAACCTGTCTCCTCCCCTTCATCTACACTAATTGAAGTGTATTTAACAAGTGACATCAATAAGGGATCATAGTTTTCACCTGGATTCAGCTGGTCAGTCTGTCATAGAAGAGCAGGTGTTTTTAATGTTTTGTACACCCAGTGTATAGCATTTGCAAAGTCATCAACAGCTATTGTTTCAATCCTATGGTGGCATAGCCATGGTAGCCAAAATAATGGCTTGCACAGCATGTTCATACATGATTCTAAGCATGATGGGATGTTAATTGCTTAATTAACTCAGGAATCACACCTACAGGGCCTTCGGAAAGTATTCAGACCCCTTGACTTTTTACATATTTTGTTCAGTGATGGCCTTATTCTAAAATGTATTAAAACGTTTTTTTCACACATCAATCTACACACAATACCTGATAATGACAAAAACAGGTTTAGACATTTTTGCTAAATAAAAACTGAAATACCACATTTACATTAGAATTCACACAATTTACTCAGTACTTTGTTGAAGCACCTTTGGCAGCGATTACAGCCTCAAGTCTTATTGGGTATAACAATACAAGTTTGGCACACGTGTATGAGTTTATCCCATTCTTCTCTGCAGATCCTCTCAAGCTCTGTCAGGTTGGATGGGGAGCGTCGCTGCAAAGCTATTTTCATGTCTCTCCAGAGATGTTTGATATGCTTCAAGTCCTCGCTCTGGCTGGACCACTCAAGGACACTCAGAGACTTGTCCCAAATCCACACCTGCGTTGTCTTGGCTATGTGCTTAGGGTTGTTGTCCTGTTGGAACGTGAACCATCGCCCCAGTCTGAGGTCCTGAGCACTCTGGAGCAGGTTTTCATCAAGGATCTCTCTGTACTTTGCTCCGTTCATCTTTCCCTCGATCCTGACTAGTCTCCCAGTCCCTGCCGCTGAAAAACATCCCCACAGCATGATGCTGCCACCACCATTGTCACGCCCTGACCTTAGAGATCCTTTAAATTCTCTATTTGGTAGGTCAGGGTGTGACTAGGGTGGGAAATCTATGTTTGTATTACTTTGTTGGCCGAGTATGGTTCCCAATCAGAGGCAACTGCCTATCGTTGTCTCTGATTGGGGATCATACTTAGGCAGCCCTTTTTCCCACCTTCTGTTGTGGGATCTTGTCTTTGGTTGTTGCATGTCTTTGTACTCCTAGCTTTACGTTCGTTGAGTTGTTTATTGTTTTTGGTGGAACATTTAAAATTAAAAGAAATTGTACACCTACCACGCTGCACCTTGGTCTACCCTTAACGACGAACGTTACAACCACCTGGGATAGTGCCAGGTTTCCTCCGAACATGACGCTTGGCATTCAGGCCAAAGAGTTCAATCTTGAATTTATCAGACCAGAGAATCTTGTTTCTCATGTCTGAGTCCTTTAGGTGCCTTTGGCAAACTCCAAGTTGGCTGTCATGTGCTTTTACTGAGGAGTGGCCACTACCACAAAGGCCTGATTGGTGGAGTGCTGCAGAGATGGTTGTCCTTCTGGAAGGTTCTCCCATCTCCACAGAGGAACACTGGAGATCTATCAGAGTGACCATTGGGTCTTGCTCACCTCCCTGACCAAGGCCCTTCTCCCCTGATTGCTCAGTTTGGCCAGGCAGACAGCTCTATGAAGAGTCTTGGTAGTTCCAAGCATCTTCCGTTTAAGAATGATGGAGACCTCTGTGCCTCGACACAATCATGTCTCCGAGCTCTACGGACAATTCCTTCAACCTCATGGCTTGGTTTTTGCTCTGACATGTGTAACGGATGTGAAACGGCTAGCTTAGTTAGCGTGGGCGCTAAATAGCGTTTCAATCAGTGACGTCACTTGCTCTGAGACCTTGAAGTAGTAGTTCCCCTTGCTCTGCAAGGGCCGCGGCTTTTGTGGAGCGATGGGTAACGATGCTTCGAGGGTGACTGTTGATGTGTGCAGAAGGTCCCTGGTTCGCGCCCGGGTATGGGCAAGGGGATGGTCTAAATTTGTACTGTTACATTGGTGCCGTGACCCGGATTACTGGTTGCTGCGAAAAAAAAAGGAGGAAGGTCAAAAGGGGGGTGAGTGTAACGGATGTGAAACGGCTAGCTTAGTTAGCGTGGGCGCTAAATAGCGTTTCAATCAGTGACGTCACTTGCTCTGAGACCTTGAAGTAGTAGTTCCCCTTGCTCTGCAAGGGCCGCGGCTTTTGTGGAGCGATGGGTAACGATGCTTCGAGGGTGACTGTTGATGTGTGCAGAAGGTCCCTGGTTCGCGCCCGGGTATGGGCGAGGGGACGGTCTAAATTTGTACTGTTACACATGCACTGTTCACTGTGGGACCTTATATAGACAGGTGTGTGCCTTCCCAAATCATATCCAAACAATTGAATTTACCACAGGTGGACTCCAATCAAGTTTAGAAACATCTCAAGGATGATCAATGGAAACAGTATGCACCTGAGCTCAATTTCGAGACTCATAGCAAAGGGTCTGAATACTTCTGTAAATAAGGCATTTCTGTTTTTTATATTTATACATTTGCAAAAATGTATAAAAACCTGTTTTCGCTTTGTCATTATTGTATATTGTTTGTAGATTGATGAGGGAGAAAAATAATTATATCAATTTTAGAATAAGGCTGTAACATAACAAAATGTGGAAAAAGGGAAGGAGTCTGAATACCTTCCCGAATGCACTGTAGTGTGTGGTCCTCCCACTATGACTCATCGGGAGAGCATGCAGTTTATTAGGCTACAGATTTGTTTTAAATGTTTAGCTTCACAGGGTGGTGAAAGTGCAAGGTGATGAGCTTGATGTTACTTTCCAATAATATCGAGGGTCTTCTAATGGTGACATGATAATCGGCGCTTGGCTGCCGTTTTACAAATAAAAATAATCTCGGTCTTTTATGCGCGATCTAGCCAACTGCGTGCAGATTGTGCTGTTGGCTAGAGCGCACGTGCAAAGGTCAGTGTTGTCACAATCCCTATCAGCAGAGTTGAAAATGCGATGGAAACCCATTTAACTTGTATTTGTTACTCGGTACATAGTTTACCCTGTCATCACGCAGACCATTTTATCTGCAACAAGTCAATTTAATGGGAAAATCTCTGGTGGGAAAATCTGCATATTGTTTTAATGCAGATTGTTTTATATTCGCATGAAAATCTGTCACCAATTGGATGGAAACCTAACTACTGACTTAGTCTTGCTTTAATTCCAGTTTGTCTACAAATTCATAATTGATGTGTTGGATTCAGGTCTCCATCTAAACCAAAAATCAAACTATCTAATGTGAAATGTTGATATTTGGTTGCATTGTCAACCAAACACAATTCCATATTACTTTTGTAATACAGTAAATAGGCTAAAGTTAAGGCTATTTTACAAACTAATGTAACATTCAACCTTAAAATGAGTAACACATCCATGGCCACATGTTGAGGCTACTGTAGCAATACATGTCTAATGTTATCCTATAAAGCATGCATGATCAAGATAGCAATCATGGGCCATCACAGGTCTGTGGAGATCTTCACAATTGCTGTGATAATCTTTGCAGAATCTGGAAAGGCATGAACTGAACAAAAATAAAATGCAACATGCAACAATTTGAAAGATTTCACTGAGTTACAGTTCATGTAAGGAAATCAGTCAACTGAAATGAATGAATTTGAACTCTATGATTTCACATGACTGGGAACAGTAATACACATCTGTTGGTCACAGATACCTTAAAAAAGTAGGAGCTTGGATCAGAAAACCAGTCAGTATCTGGTCTGACCACTATTTGCCACATCTCCTTCGGATAGAGTTGATAAGGCTGTTAATTGTGGCCTGTGGAATGTTGACCCACTCCTCTTCAGTGGCTGTACAAAGTTAATGGATATTGGCGGGAACTGGAACACGCTGTCGTACACATCGATCCATGGCCTCCCAAACATGATCAAGTGGTGACATACAGTGCCTTGCGAAAGTATTCGGCCCCCTTGAACTTTGCGACCTTTTGCAGACTCCATCAGGTTTTTTTGCAGGCTCCCCAGTGATAAATGAGGTCATCAACTGAGAACACATTCTAAGAATAGAAATTAATTGTAAATTATTAATATTCCAACCTGGGGGATACAGAACAATCCTAAATCAACACATTCAAATCTCAATAAAAGTAATCTGGAAGATGATTTTACATTCCCCACTTGAATGATGTAGCCAGACCTTTTCAGCTACTAAACCACCCAGATCATGCACACATATATTACTAAAATAAACATGTTATAAACATGTTATAGCCTTAAGTCACACGTGGTAATAGAATCGGAGCGTTCTTTCAGACTTTTCTACAATGGTTCTTTTGACACACTATTCAGGTGTGTGGTGGCTATTCTGCATGTATTCATGGATGCCAAGGGAAACCAGGCTTCCCCTACAACATTGGCCAAGAATAAAAGGTCATTTAATTCAATTTAGGCAAGGCCCATATTCGCTAGCACAACAGCACATAGACATGCAACAATTCAAGTTGTTTCTGTCAATGATGTATGCTCTCAATGCTATATGTTTGGAGTGAAGCCACATCCAAACTGGATTCCTTGACAACCCTCCCGTAACCCGGATAATGCTGGGACAATTGTGTGCCACCCTATGGGACTCCTGGTCATGGCTGTTTGTGACATAGCCTGGGATTGAACCTGGGTCTGTAGTGACACCTCTAGCACTGTGATGTAGTGCCTTAAACCGCCAAGCCACTCGGGAGACCACAGTCTGAACTTACGGAAGATAGTTTTTTATTTAATTTGCTACAATTCTCCACATTTTGCCATAGGGCGAAAATCAGATTTTGTAATTTTGTAACTCATTTCATGCAATTCTACTAATTTTGCCATGGGGCAGAGAGAAAAATGTGCAGTTTTACAGCTAATTTCCTGCAATCCTACACATTTGTTCATGATTTATGCGATGTCAACAAGGCAGCAGGTACTCTTCCTGGGGTCCAGCAAAATTAAGGCAGTTTATACAATTTAAAAAACATTACAATGCATTCACAGATTTCATTCATTTGTGCTTGTCTCCACCCCCCACCAGGTGTCTCCCATCTCACCTCCTTATCCCCTGTGTATTTATACCTGTGTTCTCTGTTTGTCTGTTGCCAATTTTTTTTCATCAAGCATACCAGCATTTTTCCCCTTGTGCCGGTCTGTTTCTAGTTCCTGTTTTTCCAGTTTTGACCATTCTGCCTGCCCTGACCCTGTGCCTGCCTGCCATTCTGTACCTTTTGGACCTGCCATTGGCCTGCCATTTTGCCTGCACCCTGTTTTGTAATAAAATGTTGTTACTTTGACACTGTCTGCATCTGGGTCTTCCCTAAAACATGATACTGTGCCTATGTTTGTTTTGCTTCACAGTCCCCGCTGTTCCATAAGGTGTTTTTTAATCTGTTTTTTAAATCAAATTTTACTGCTTGCATCAGTTACTTGATGTGGAATAGAGTTCCATGTAGTTATGGCTCTATGTGGTACTGTGCGCCTCCCATAGTTTGTTCTGGACTTGAGGATTGTAACGAGACCTTTTGTGTCTCAGCTGTGTGCCAGTAGTTCAAACAGACAGCTCAGTGCATTCATGTCAATACCTCTCATAAATACAAGTAGTGATGAAGTCAATTGCTCCTCTACTTTGAGCCAGGAGAGATTGACATGAATATTATTAATATTAGCGCTCTGTGTACATCCAAGGGCCAGACATGCTACAATCAATTGCAATTTTCCAAAGTCCTTTTTTTGTGGCACCTGACCACATGACTGAACAGTAGTTAAGGTGCAGCCAACCTAGGGCCTGTAGGACCTGCCTTGTTGATGGTATTGTTAAGAAGGCAGAACAGGGCTTTATTATGAACATCATAGCTACTGTTGTATCAATATTTTTGGACCATGACAGTTTACAATCCAGGGTTACACCAAGCAGTTTATTACAAGATTTAATTGAGGTTTAGGGTTTAGTGAATGATTTGTCCCAAATACAATTATTTTAGTTATAGAAATATTTTGGGCTAACATATTCCTTGCCATCCACTCTGAAACTAACTGCAACTATTTGTTAAGTGTTTCAGTTATTTCAGTCGCTGTAGTAGCTGACGTGTTTAGTGTTAATTAGTTTTTATTCATTTTTATTGATTTTTTTCACCTTTATTTAACCAGGTAGACCAGTTGAGAACAAGTTCTCATTTACAATTGTGACCAATTGTGACCAGTGCTACAAAAACACAGAGTTACACATGGGATTAACAAACGTACAGTCAATAACACAATCGAAACATCTGTATACAGTGTGTGCAAATGTAGTAAGGAGGTAAGGCAATAAATAGGCCATAGTGGTGAAGTAATTACAATTTAGCAATTAACACTGGAGTGATGGATGTGCAGATGAGGATGTGCAAGTATAAATACTGGTGTGCAAAAGAGCAGAAAAACAAAACAAATATGGGGATGAGGTAGGTAGTTGGTTGGATGGGCTATTTACAGATGGGCTGTGTACAGCTGCAGCGATTGGTAAGCTGCCCTGACAGCTGATGCTTAAAGTTAGTGAGGGAGATATAAGTCTCCAACTTCAGTGATTTTTGCAATTCGTTCCAGTCATTGGCAGCAGAGAACTGGAAGGAAAGGTGGCCAAAAGGGGTGTTGGGTTTGGGGATGACCAATGAAATATACCTGCTGGAGCATGTGCTATGGGCGGGTGTTGCTATGGTGACCAGTGAGTTGAGATAAGGCGGATCTTTACCTAGCAAAGACTTATATATGACCTGGAGCCAGTGGGTTTGGCGACAAATATGTAGCGAGGACCAGCCAATGAGAGAATACAAGTCACGGTCGTGGGTAGTATATGGGGCTTTGGTGACAAAACAGATGGCACTGTGATAGACTGCATCCAATTTTCTGAGTAGAGTGTTGGAGGCTATTTTATAAATGACAGACTTTAGAAAGGCAGGGCAGGATGGATATAGGTTTGTAACAGTTTTGGTCTAGAGTGTCTTCCCCTTTGAAGAGGGGGATGACCGCGGCCGCTTTCCAATCTTTAGGAATCTCAGATGATACAAAAGAGAGGTTGAACAGACTAGTTATAGGAGTTGCAACACTGGAGGCAGATAATTTTGGGAAGATAGGGTCCAGATTTTCTAGCCCAGCTGATTTGTAAGATCCAGATTGTGCAGTTCTTTCAGAACATCACCTGTCTGGATTTGGGTGAAGGAGAAGCGGGGGAGGCTTGGGCCAGTTGCTGCGGGGGGTGCAGACCTGTTGGCCGGGGCTGGAGTAGCCAGGTGGAAAGCATGGCCAGCTGTAGAGAAATGCTTCATCCACATACATAGACACTCTGGATTTACTCAAAGTCAGTGGCATGTTGTTAGAAGAGATTGAAAAGAGCAAGGGGCCTAAAGAGCTACCCTGGGGAATTCCTGATTCTACCTGCATTATGTTTGAGAGGCTTCCATTGTCCACTTCCACTTTCTGTGTTCTGTTAGACAAGTAACTCTTTATCCACATTATAGCAGGGGATGTAAAGCCATAACACATTTTTTTCCAGCAGCAGACTATGATCAGCAGACTATGATAGCTAGCTAGCTAACCAGCCATGGTATTTAATGAAAAATAGGCTAGCTAGCATCTGCTTTGTAGCTGTTATGCTATGTGGAAACACCCGTTTAGATTTTTTCCTCCATTTCTCACCAACGCCTTGCAGTAGCTTTCAAATTCTGTGAATGTCATTTAGTCATTTGAACAATTTTGCGACATCTCCTCCCTCCCTGGGATGATGAAGCATGGCGATGGGCCAGAAGTCAAACGAAAGTCAAACAGCACATATCCAGAAATACTTTAAGAAATGTTTCTTGAAGTATTCTGACATATCAAGTGGAAACGGATTTGGGAGGGTCTAAAATTCTGTAGAACGCATAGGGGGCATAAGCACATTCTCAGGCTCACAGGTTAACATGTGCATTACTTCATAACATTTTTATTTGTTATTTATTTAACCTTTATTTAACTAGGTAAATCAGTTAAGAACTAATTTTTATTTACAATGAAGGCCTACGATAAGGCAAAGGCCTCCTGCGGGGACAGGGGCTGGGATTAAAAATAAAAAATAAAATATCAATATAGTAATAAACACACGTCACGACAAGAGAGACAATACAACATCACATAAAGAGAGACCAAAGACAACAACAGAGCAAGGCAGCAAGACATGACAACAAAGCATGGTAGCAACACAACATGATAGCAGCACAAAACATGGTACAAACATTATTGGGCACAGACAACAACACAAAGGGCAAGAAGGTAGAGACAGCACAGCATTGCCAGTCATTTACGATGAGTCGGCTGTCTATTATGAAAAAAATTCAAATGAATGAAACTAAATTGGTTTGAATTATCATGTAAAAAGCTAATCATGAGTCATGTCAGAGCCAAATTGAAAATGTCTTACCCTCGAATAGGTAGGAACTTCTAGAAATAGACAGCCGGTATCAAGTGGTTGGCAATTGCACAGCCTATAGTATTGCACAGATGACCAGACATTTACATTTTGTAAGAGATTGTGTCAGTAGACAAAGGATAGTGCAGCTGTAACAACACACTAAGGCACAGGTTAATCCTAACAAACACGTAGATTAACTCACCTGTGAGGTTGGACAAACCTGCAGACTGGTTTAATCTCTTTATTGTATATCTCGAACCGTCCACCCCTTCAGGTATTAGCTATTTTACGTACATTGTGTTGATCATATCATACACTTCAAATAGAAAATACTAGAACCACAATATGGCATGCAATCACAAATGGAACCATTATTTCTGTTCTGTCCCTTTTGCTGATGGAAATAATGAACATTTACTCCACTCACCCAACGGACAATAAGATATTGATCATGGTTGGTTTGGTTTAATTTGTTTGTGTGAGAGTTTTTCATGAGTTTATCTGGGTCAGTTTATCTGGGTCACTTTATCTGGGTCACTTTAACTGGTCAGCGCTGCACTTCAAAACAGAAACGCCACAAACAGGATTAAAGGAGCAATCCGGGATTTGAAAACAATCTAAATCAGTTGTTTTGCTAAACAGCTGTTTTCATAGATAGAGCTATAAGGAGCTACTGTATTCATGCAAGGACTGACCATCCATGAGATAAGCCACATGTTTTCAAGCAACACAGTGTTAAGATGGAGCTTATATTTTGGGTCCTGATGGGGTAAGACAGTTGAAATAAACTTATAAGGCATTTATACATTTTATTCCTCAATAATCTATGGTATTATTCATTTAAAAGTCCAAAAATGAATGTACCAATCCCGGGATTGGCCCTTTAAACAAGTGAAAACAAGGACAACTCTTTGACTGTGTCCTTCATCTTTTCGTGTCCTTCTCTCAGGGTCTGACTTTGTGGGATTCAACCCGCGGGTGGAGAACTCAGGGCCAGTGGGAGACAATCAAAGTGGGGCACAGAGAAGCTGATCAAAGATGCTGGTCGCTGAGCCACTCTCCCCATGATTAAAGACTGAGAGGCCAGAGGCACAATGGCAGATAAGGATCGACACAAAAAAAAGCCACCTTCCCCACTGGGTTGGGATGAAAGACCACTGTGGATAAACCAACCTCATAACACCCCCTCCCACACAGAAAGAGAGTCGTACAGACAGACAAGCAGACGCACACACACACACACACACACACACACACACACACACACACACACACACACACACACACACACACACACACACACACACAGACACACACACAGACACAAACTCTTACCTCATAACACACAAACTCCTACAGTACCTCATAACACTCCCTTCCAAATAACCACATATATGCACGCACACTCATACACACAGACAACGTCCAGAGTCTCCAGACACCTGTCATTTATGTCAACCTCGGTTAAATGAGCACCATTGTTATGAAGGTTGGTATTTATGCTGATTCACTAGCTATTCGTCAGCTAGACACAATACACTTGAAACAGAACAGCACCTGCACCTCTCCAGTCTATCCCCAAACCCTGTGATGTTGAGTGTGTCAGAAATTGGCAGACTAGCCAGACTGTCAGAATTTGATATGAAATGTTAGATCAAATTGGGGACCAAGAAGCACTGGAGCGAGAACACTTTTATTCACTCACTAGCTGACGGGGTACTATTGGGGTTTTGAGGTTCTATTGACAAGCCAATGAGGCGGGGGTGGACTAGGAGTGTCACACTCACAGACAAGTAAACAAACTGGCTGTGGGGATGTCATGGTTTGATAGAGCATTGAGCAAGAGCATTGATTTGTGTATTTTGTCAGTGGAAGGTTATCGTAACTCTGCAATACCTTTGACCTAGTTAACTTTGTCTCATTCTTTCTGTGTCATTTCAGACAACAAACCCACTGTAAATATGTCACTGAGATATTTAGATTGTGTCAGCTTTTCAGGCACCATCTTGGGAAATCTTGTACTTTTTCTCTTGAGCCACTTTTGAAATAATAAATCCTTGAGAGTTTATTGACGCACCCTTGCATCAATCTAAGTAACAGACTAATACAAATCTCCATCAGAATCTGTCAGTTTAAGCTGGAGATATCTTTTTTTTGTTTTTGCATGGCTTCTTCTCCATCCACTGTATCTGCTGTGTTTGTCAGACCATGAGACATCCAGGAAATCGTCCTTCTCACGAAAACGTCTGTAGTGTCCGAATGGTTTGGCCAACAAACTCTCACAAACACAACTGTGTTCTCAATTTTGCTCTATGACCACCACAAGTGTCATGGGACTCGTCTGAAGATAACCCATACAAACAGATGGAGGTATGGAGGTAGTTTTCTAAAATCATTTCAAAAAGAAGGGCTTACATATGTGTAAAAACTAAATATATATATATATATATATATATATATATATATATATATATATATATATATATATATATCCTGAGCTTTCTTATATCTCCTAGAAATAGGACCAACACTACAAACCCTTATGATTTATTTTTTGACTGTCTTTTTTGCCATTTATGAATGTGTTATTGAATGCAATTCTATGGGCTATAGTAGTAAAGGCCAAATTCAATATTGGATGAAATAATTCAAAATACCAGGTTTTGATACCTAAAGGGGTCCTAAAATTCCAAATCAAATAGCTAAATGATCCATGGTATGACCATCTGAAACAATTCCATATGTTAGCTTAGTTCCCCTGCCCCCAAAAGCTTAGCCTTTTAGATGCTAAAGGCACGAGTCACTGAATCTAATGAAACTACTCAGACATGCAGACAGCACTTAAACATTCTAAAGTTTGAGACAGTTTTATTAATTTGTAGCAAGATTGTCAATAAAGTTATTGCTTCGTAGTGTACATGCAAAATTAATCTCAAAATGGTTTGTAAAAGCTCAAAATTGTACACACCATCACAGTTATGAAAAACAAGAATTATTACCTTTCTCAAAATACACAAATCTACACTGTCAATGTTAAAACAGTCATGGAGGGGCAAGAGATGCTCAATTCATCTTGAAAACAATACAAAACAGTGTAACAAACAAGAAAAAAGCATATACATAAAATATAAGAGGCAAAAGCAGGAATGATTTATTTCTTATTACCCTAACAGTGTAAAAAAGAGGCTTAGGTGTGTGCTACTCTATGTTTCATCATGTGAATTGTGTGGAGATGGGAGCAGAGCAGAATCCTGCTGGGAAAACTCTATCCAATCACATGTCATCAGCATGTGGGCGTAGTGTGGCTCTGCGGTGTGGATTCAAGGTCACTGTAGCTATGTGGCCGGTAATGGGGTCCCCGTGGAAATGGGCTTGCTCATCCAGGCTATTGTTGGGAGACATGGGGTCGAGATTGGACAGCCCCTGGCTGCCGTCACCGGTGCCCAGCTTACCCAGCAGAGAGGTCATCTCATTTACCCCCTGGTCTCCTGGGAAATGGTGGTGCGGAGACTTGGGCTCGTCGTCGGCAGTATGATACGGCTGGTCAATGACATGCAGCACTCTGGAAGACTGGAGGTTGTGCAGGGATCGTGACTGTACTGCAGGGGGAAGAAGGGACACAGGTTACAGGTGAGTAAGCAGCTCAACACATATTGATTCCAGTCATTAAATGGTGAACTAATGTCACACATACTACATCCCCAGTCCAACTTTTTTGCTCTACTTTTAAAAAACGTGTACCCTGGTTTTTGGTTGTACAATTAACCAAAGACATCTACTGTAAAAATAGATTCCACTCACAGAGCATCAGTTAAGATGAATAATTACATTTAAGTCATTCATTCACACATTTAAGTCATGAAGTCCCTTTCATATTGTATCCAACAATTCCTATACTCAGAAAAGACTTCAGCTGTCCCCTTAGGAGAACCCTTTTTGGTTGCAGGCAGAACAATTTTGGGTTCCATTTTGGGTTCCAAAAAGGGTTCTTCAAAGGATTATCCTATGGGGACAGCCGAAGAACCCTTTAAGGTTCTAGATCGCACCGTTGTTTTTTTCTTTTCTTTTTTACCCTTTTTCTACCCAATTTTGTGATATCCAATTGGTAGTTACAGTCTTGTCCCATCGCTGCAACTCCTGTACGGACTCGGAAAAGGCGAAGGTCTCAAGCCGTGCGTCCTCCGAAACACGACCCTGCCAAGCACTGCTTCTTGACACACTGCTTGCTTAACCCGGAAGCCAGCCGCAACAATGTGTCAGAGAAAACACCGTACAGCTGGCGACCGAGTCAGCTTGCAGGCGCCTGGCCCGCCACAAGGAGTCGCTAGAGTACGATGGGATAAGGAAATCCAGGCCGGCCAAACCTTCCCCTAACCCGGACATTGCTGGGCCAATTGTGTGCCACCTCATGGGTCTGTGTGCCGCCTCCTGAGATTGAACACAATCGAACACTGCAATGCAATGCCTTAGACCGCTGCGCCACTCGGGAGGCCAGCACCTTTTTTTCTAAGAGTGTACAACTGTTGAAAGGAGACTGTTAGTCAGACAAGCTGACGAGAATAGGGATTAGTAATGCATGTTCTCTGTGCTGAGGGTTGCCAGCTCAGCTCTTGATTTGAAATGTGGGGTCCTGGTGGACCGTCGTGCTCTGCAGGTGAGTTGTTATAGCAGCAGTGCCGTAGCAGCGTCTGGCACTATGAGAGGAGCTCTAGTCTAATCAGCTCTCCAGCTGTGATGTGAGGCAGGAGGTACGGGGTGGCGGGGCGAGGCGAGGTTTGGCCGGGCAGTACAGGAGGCTGACTCACCTCTCACTGGGCTGAAGTCCCCTCCTTGGCTGACCTTGGGCTCGGAGAAAGGTTTCAGGTTTGGGAAGAGGATGAGGGAGAAGGACAGGAGCAGCACCTGGGGTAAAAGGAAAAGTGAAAAAGTGATCATTTGTACTTTGCCACAGCCAACAATGTTTAACGGTTTAGGGGAGCTTACAATCCCCAGTAGAGCTCCAGAGTTAAAGACACACTCTTCAGTGACTGTTGTTCAAAGCTGTTCAGCTAATCCCAGTACAGTGCATCAAAGTCAACAGGTGTGAACACACAATCCGTATTATTTACATTTCTGCATTTTCTTAACCTTTCTGGCGCAGGCGTTCCGCTAGTGACCCAGCTCAACAACATCCGGTGAAATTGCAAAGCGCCAAATTCAAAATACAGAAATAGTCATAATAAACATTCATAAAAAATACAAGCGTTATACATTGGCTTAAAGATGAACTTCTTATTAATCCAGTCGATGTGTCAGATTTCAAAAAGGCTTTACGGCGAAAGCATACCATGCGATTATCTGATGACAGCGCCCTGCTTACAAAAGCATACAAACATTTTACAACCAAGTAAAGGAATTACAAAGTTAGAAATAGCGATAAAATTAATCACTTACCTTTGAAGATCTTTATATGGTTGCAGTCACAAGAGTCCCAGCTACACAATAAATGTTTGTTTTGTTCGATAAAGTCCCTCTTTATATCCCAAAAACTCTCTTGGCGCGTTTTGTTCAGTAATCGACTGGCTCAAAGGCGGTCAAAACATGCAGAGGAATACATCCTAATAGTACCGGTAAAATTTGTCAAAACATGTCAAACGATGTTTATAATTAATCCTCAGGTTGTCTATTATCTAAATAACCGATAGTATTTCAACTGGACAATAACGTATTCAATAGAAAGGAAAAACAACGAAGGGCGCGCACTCGGTCACGCGTGTAAACCAGCACTGCATGATTCTACAGTCCACTGACAGAAAGGTCTCATTCTTCTTCATTTTTCAGAAAACAAGCCTGAAACAATGTCTAAAGACTGTTGACATCTAGTGGAAGCCATAGGAACTGCAATCTGGGTCCTAACCCATTAGATGCTCTATAGGCATTCAATTGAAAATACCCACATCAAAAACATCCCACTTCCTGGATGGATTTTCCTCAAGTTTTCGCCAGCCATATCAGTTCTGTTATACTCACAGACATTATTTCAGCAGTTTTGGAAACTGTGTTGTTTTCTAAAACACTATAGAGTGTTTTCTATCCAAATCTACCAATTATATGCATATCCTAGCTTCTGGGCCTGAGTAACAGGCAGTTTACTTTGGGCACACTTCTCATCCAGACGTCAAAATACTGCCCCCAAGCCATAAGAAGTTTTAAAGTACAAGGCATTAGAAGAGACACAAACTCATTCATATTTATATTTGGATTTACAAAGTCTAATTTTTGTTGGCACTGATGTGGTTTTAGTTGATCTGTCCAATTATATTATAGACAGGTGAATCAATGGTGTGTCTCTCTTGAGTGTTTCTCTCTGGGTATGTTTCACTCTATATGTCTGGCATATACCTTTTTATTTCGTTTTGTCATTTTTTTCAGAGGGGGGGTTACAGCTACAAAACAATCAAATAAACGCATACAAAGATAGCCCCAACCCAACGCCCACATCCTCCCAACCCACCAGTACCACCCCTTCCCTGTGGGTCTGAAAGCAAAGGACAAAAGTCTAAATATATACAGTATATATATTGGTTTGTATGTGTGGGGCTTTAGCGAGATTGTTCTTTTCAGAGTCAGGTATATTTGTCCAGGTCTCTTGTTCCTTGACTAGCACCATTCATTCTCACTGTTGATAATTCTAATGGTATAACTCCTAACAGTAACTGTGTCCCCTGGTTAAATGGGAAAGAGTGAGGTGGTTGCATCTTTCCACCTGTCTGTCTCTAATCCCATATGGTGTATGAGCTGATCTAGTAAACTGTTTCTAAAAAGTGACACTTCTGCTTACCAGAACACAGGTCCCAGCCTGGGCGGCCTTTTTAGAGCCGTTCATTACCAGAGTCTGCATCCTACGCAGCTGCTCCATCAGAGACCTGGGAGACACAGAGGCTCAATTAGAGAACTTTGCCACCGGGTGTACGGAGGCAGAAACAGAGCAGGGAGAGCAGATTAGTGTGGAGGTTCCTCACGTGTTGCATTTCTCCAACTGGAACACCTTCCTCTGCAGCTCCTGGTTGTGTGTGTTGCAGGCAGTCATCCTGGAAGAGGAACAACAAGGGAATTTCCCAGATGAGACTGACAAGCTGTTGCTGCTCGATCAGTCCAAGAAAAACACCATCCTGCTACAGTATCACTCACCAGCATGCCCGAGAAACACTTTGGTATAATCAAATCATACTGTGACACTCAAGGACACACAATGGGCCCTATGCAGTCTCTTTGCACCACAAAACTCACACACTGTTTCTTAAACGTTTTGTGCTCAGCACCCTGAGACCAGCACTGGGCAAATTTCATGTCTGCTGAGGGCAAACTTGAAAATTGTGAAAATTCCAACGTGCGTTTTCTGTGAACAATGAAGCTGTACCCACTTAAGTTACAGTTTTAACAGTGGCCAAGTAGGCTACTGTGGCTATTTGATCATAACGTAGGCCTAACAGAGTGACTTGCCTTAAACAATGGAATGACACTCGCTAACATTTTTTTAATGGAAATAGCTGTTCTATCGTTCAGCCTTCAGTAGCAGCCAATGTGTGGTGTTCATGAGACGTTTGAAAAAATCATGCAGAGCTTGACATTAACCTGTTTATCCACTTGTCCTTTAGATAAGGAGGTGATTAAAAATGTTGTTGTGTTGTTTGATGCAAGAAACCACTTAACAAAATAAAATGCATTATTAATTCAATACTATTATTACAGAGAATTAAACAAATTATGCTACTCTCTGCTTGTTGGCTACTTAGCTTACTCAAGCCTATCTCAAAATATAACACTGCCCCTTTAAGACAAAAAAAGCCATTTTCATGACTTCCGTTTCAAAGATGTCTAGAAATGTACATGTTTTGTGCTCTTGTAGGAAACAATCACTCCCCCAATGCTAACTACAAATTATCCATAACTGGGCTAATAACTCACTGCCTAGCAAAGGATATGAACACATCTGCAGAGGTGGGTACATGCAGCTCTCGCTTTGATCTCAAAACAAGCTTATCTAACCACAACCGCTCATGGTGTAAACACAGTCCAGTTCAAAGTGAATGGCACAGATCCATATATGGCAACGGTCTATTTGCATATAGGCCTACTGCAGCTCTGATTGGTTATGCCGCACTGTTCTGGGTAGAATCCTACTCCGACTCGTTCTGCCAACAACAAAATCTCTTGCATTTTTAGTTTTGCATGCTAAGTTTTGCATAGTTCGTTTTGTTCAGGACGTTGCATTGGAAGTGGCTAATATTGCATTGATTCAATCACAATTCCCACAGTAAAGGGAAGCATTGATAGTGTTAACTAACAGGGAAAACTCTAGAAAGTTGAGTGACGTTCAATCTCGTGCTTCACTGCACGGGCTGATGTTTCTTCTGCACGGCCTGCACAGGAGCACAGCTGAGACATGTTCCAAATATCTTGTTAGTTTGTAGAAGTGCTTTATGCATTTTTGTCAGTTGTAGTCAGAGTTGGACACTTCTACTTTGACTTTAGGCCTGTAAGTCAATATTTTTTCCATTTATTTAGTGCCTATTGTCAGTACCTGCTCTCCAGACCATCAATATATTCCTTTTTCTTCTTCCTGCTCTCTTGGGCCGACTGCTTGTTCCGGATTTTTCTGCGAATTTTCTTCAGAATCCTCTCCTCATACTAATGGAAAATGACAAAGGAACAAAATATTTAGCATGTTTACGCGCATTTGAAATCCTCAAGAACCTTAAGTTGTTCTGTGAAGCTGCAAAAGACTGCAAAAAAGTTTGACCTTGGTGAGGGGTAGTTGGCTAGGCAGAGTCACCCCCTCCTTGGCCAGCAGCTTTTTCTCGTCCTCATTGAGAATCAACTCTTGGAAGGACTGCTGGGACTGCTGTGGGGGCTGGAAGTGAGACGGGAATGTTAATACAGTACATCATATGTAAAGCATCACAACCAGTGGCCTGAGCAGCAATGTGTTTTACAGAGTGAGTGGAAGGAGTGCAGAGAGGCAGGCAGCATAGCCCTTTCCTCTCATCTCCTGTTTTCCTCACACCAGTTACATTACCGTGCTGAACTCATGCCCTGCTGTCTCTTTTAAGTTAACCTGTTTCTTCATGTTCTCCTCGGAACGTTTTATAATGACTTTATCCATCTTCCCTATTCCTCTCCACTCCAACACACTCGCCAACATACGAACAAGCCATTAGAGACGCACTCATCCAAGCACTCACACACACTTACTCGCATGCTAGCGCACATGCACACAGACACGCATACCTTTTATCATCACTCACCAGCTCAGATGTACCAGAGAGCAGTAGCTCCTTGACAGTGAGGGGAAAGCTAGAGGTCAGCTGGGTTTTGTGTACATCAGAGGAACACTTTGTCCCATCAGTCCTTCCTGGGTAGAAGCCTGAGTCCCAGCCATCTGTAACCATACAGAGAGACAGGATGTGGCCAGACGTAAGGGCCATCATTTGCCTGTGTTTGTGTTGATACTGAGACAAAGGCAGGATTAGCCTAAAGATACAAACGAAAACTGTGTTGCTTTCAAAGGAGGAGCTTATAATGTTGACATAAGCAATATTAATCACACATCTAACATAACGTAACACATTTTCTCTGTGTCACTTATGTCATAAATAACATGAAATGCTCTATATATTTGTATACTTTCTGTACTAATGTGTGCCATATATGTCCTACTGATATTAATGGAGAAGTCTGTGTCCAGGGCGGCCCTGGTGTGTGGCTGAGGGGGGAGGAAATGGGGCTCTGTGGGAGGACTCTCAGGGCGCTTGGGGCTGTCCATCTGATCGGAGTGGGGGTCCTCACTGATTCCACTGTCACTGGGAGAGGGAGACCATAGGGGTGACCCCGAAACCGAGTCACTCAGGAGGGTGTTCAAGAAGTCCTCGCCCTGTAGCTTTGTTGGACGCAGCATCTGCCAAATAACACACCAAATGTTCTAATTACTGTACAGCCGTACTGGAGAGAGTGGTTGAGAGAAGCAGGCTAGATATGAGGATGGCGTGGTGGACACGTGGTAGACACGTGGTAGACACGTGGTAGACACAGCCAAGGTGAAAATGTCAAATCACGGTAGGGCAACATCAAAGAGTGAATGCTTTCACTCCACTCACGTTTGGCTTGTGAATAGGCCAGGCATGGTTCCCATGGTGCCCCATCTCCTCGTGACGGAGGATGCCATCGTTCTGATCAAACAGCAAATCAAGCAGCTCAATCCCGTCGCAACCCTGGAACACAACAGGCCACTCAATGACACATCATGTTACTCTATGTTTACAAATGAGAGATAACATACAAAGATCCTTACAGGAAGACTGTAAAAGCAATCATACCGAGGACTAGTAATGCTTTTTATTGCCATTATCTCATGTCACTCTTATCTGACTTTTTAATCAGTTTTACCATGCCATTCAACACAGTAGACTTGAGTTAAAATCAATTAAATTGATCTAGTTTGTACTTTAAAAGATTGTCAGTCTATGTAGACCACACAAAACACCCACACCTACACACTCACACACTCACTGGCAGGTAGATCTACTGCGTCTTAGGAACTTTGTTAGATGGCACATATAACCTTGGCTGCCCTAATAACATAAACTGCTAACCTACTTGTCCAGGACATAGTAAAACACAGAAACGAACACATAGGCTGTGTTACCTGGTCTGAGTAGTGGTCCATCATTTCAGAACTAGGGTGGAACAGGGAGGAACTCCCCAAAACAAGATAAATCCAGTAAAATGGTCAGTTTCTTTTGTTGTGAAGGGGCTCTGTTCTAGATGACCGTGTGTCTCTACTGTATCTCACTGCTCGTGTTCTGAGGTCCAAGGTTTAAACTCCAACAAAGCACATCCAGTCATCAACCCCAGGTCTGTCACCCCATTGGCCAGCATGTAAAGAGGAGATTTGATTGGCAGGGAAAGACTGACAACTGAGGCAAGTTTGACTGTCTAGAAAAGAAAGAACTTGGATGGATGAAAATACTTTCCTTTCCTCTTGTTGTGTTTGATAGCAGATTGACCGGAGGAATGAGGGTTAACCTTTGACATGGTTTCTGTGTTGTTTGTTAATTCCTAAAAGTAACCAACACACTATGATGCCGTTTATCCATTTCAAACAATCCCCATAAAAATGAAAGAATGCTTTTATAATTAAATCTTTATTTTATCAATTTAAATCAACCAATTCTTTCAAGTCTGAACAGAAAAAAGCATGCCCTTATATCCTCTCACAATTCATAAAATATTTTGATGTAGATCTCCTGGAAGTTTCTGCATTCGTTTGTCACGACTTCCGCCGAAGTCGGCTCCTCACCTAGTTCTGGCGGCGTTCGGCGATCGACGTCACTGGCTTTCTAGCCATCACATATCCATTTGTCTTGTCTTGTCTCCATACACACCTGGTTTTCATTTCCCCAATCAATCTACTTGTATTCAACCCTCTTTTTCCCATCATGTTTTGTGTGTAATTGTTTCATGTTATGTGGTGTTAGTTTACGCGCTTTATTTTTATGTTCAGTTTTTTGAGCGCGTTTGATTTATGTAGTGCTCTCGTTTTTGGAACTTTTATAAAAGTGCGCCTCTTCATTATACTCTGCTCTCCTGCGCTTGACTTCACCTCGAATACACCATTGACAATATTTATAAGACACCAGCTGTTGTTATTACTGTGATTCTGTTGTGCTTATGACTAATGCCTAGAATTGCAGCACAGATATAAATTAAACAAAACAGAACATGGGAACATGATTATGTTTGCTCTTTTCTAAAGTATGTTCAAACTTGTTCCCATTTTAGCTGCAATTATGACACATGCCACACCTATTGGTAGATGGGTACAAATGTCCCTTTCAGGTGAAGTTATTAATTACACTTTGGATAGTGTATCAATACACCCAGTCACTCCAAAAATACAGGCGTCCTTCCTAACTTAGTTGCGGGAGAGGAAGGAAACTGCTCAAAGATTTCACCATGAGGCCAATGGCGACATTAAAAATGTTATAGTGTTTAATGGCTGTGATAGGAGAAAACTGAAGATGAATCAACAACATTGTAGTTATTCCACAATACTAACCTAATTGACAGAGTGAAAAGAAAGAAGCCTGTATAGAATAAAAATTTTCCAAAACATGCATCCTTTTTGCAGCAAGGCAAAGTAATACTGCAAAAAATGTGACAAAGCAATGAACTTTTTGTCCTTAATACAAAGTGTTATGTTTGGGGCAAATCCAATACAACACATTACTGAGTACCACTCTTCCTGTTTTCATATGTTGTGGGTATGCTTGTAATCATAAAATTTTGGGGAGTTTTTCAGGATAAAAAATAAACGGAATGGGGCAGAAATATTACAATTAAATACATTTTTATCCCACTTTGTAACACAACAAAATGTGGAAAAAGTCAAGGGGTGTGAATACTTCTGAAGGCTCTGAATATGGTCATAAAGCACACACAGCAGTGAAACTATCCACCATTTATTCATTTTTCTCATAGACAGTTATACATGGAATTATGAGTAGTGAACTTCTCAGTTGTCAACTTCTAACAGTTCTATTATGTCCAAAAAGCCTGACCCTTTTTCTCTCTCCCTAATCTCCTAGCTCACTGTATCTTTTCAAATATCTGTTACTCTTTCCTTTCGTCTGTCTCTGTCCTGCTAGCTGTGTCTTCAGTTCAGTTTGCAACAGGTTGACTGCCAATAACCATGATGCTCTTTATGTTGTGGCAGGATTACGTTATCATTATTGCTCCTCTATCTGATGGGGAATGGGTCCAAAGGGTAAAACCCTGTTCTTAGCCTGCAAGTTGCGCTTGTACATTGTTACAACAGAATGAAAAAAACAATATATCACTACTCTCAGGCTCTGTGGCTTTGGGATTACCCTTATGGATATGGCCTGATGTATCCAGTCATTGCTCCTACAAGCAAACGTTGACATGTTGTCTGTTTAAAGCATACATCCAATGGGTACAATACGGTCTGTGCAAATATTATTTTATAAAAAAATATATAGACATCTTAAAATGTTGACACAAATAACTGTGAGTCAGAAGCATCTGCGAGTGTGAGTCAGAAGCATCTGCGAGTGTGAGTCAAAAGCAACTGTGAGTGTGAGTCAAAAGCAACTGTGAGTGTGAGTCAAAAGCAACTGTGAGTGTGAGTCAAAAGCAACTGTGAGTGTGAGTCAAAAGCAACTGTGAGTGTGAGTCAAAAGCAAGTGGGTGTTCAATTGGCTGGATGTGAAGGACTGAATGACAATGTGAATGGAGCCTAAATAGAGATCGTGAAAAATAACCTTGAGCGTGTGTTTGGTCTGAATAATACTTGAATGAAAGTAAAGCACTTAGCAGACTGAGTAAGAGTAGATTTCTGGGTGTAATCTTGGGCTTAAATGGCTTTGAATGGTCTTTGCACAATCATAATCAGTCTGCGTTCAACTCCTCGCTCAGTCAGTGGGAGTCCAATACACATTGTGGGATTTCAATCACATTCAATGTTTTGAATAGCAGCATAAAGCACGTTCCTTCATATTGACCAGATGTCTTTATCTCAGTGAAAGTAAATCTAGAAATATTCAAACGTTTGTCTGACTTTAGTCCTATTGATTCAAATCTAGAAGTCTAAGGAGTCGTAAAAGTTATTTAAAACTATGTCATGCTGCTAAAAACAGCTCTAACAATATGAAATATGACACGTTTCTCTGTAATGGGCTTGTGGGTATGGAACAGGACATTCTGTTATATAAATCCATGTCTTAAAGTACTATCATTAGATAATACCTTACGTAACAGCACAGACCGGTAGAGAGGTTGTATGGCACTTCAGAGACAGAGAGTTAGAATGCGTGGAAACACTATAATGATGCAGAAAGAGGTCTGAACTCTTGGCAGAGGCACCACCTGCTGGAAGACTTGACAAAGTGACGTGGCAACTGGCAGTCATGCAATAATAACAATGAATGGTTGGAAATCAAATGTTCCATAGCTTTCACTTTACATGGGATAAATCACCAAATTCAAATTGTGTATTCTAATCTATCGCTTCCCTTTTCCAAATCAAATCTAATTATATTTGTCACATGCTCCCGAATACAACAGGTGTAAACCTTACAGTGAAATGCTTACTTACAAGCCCTTAACCACTGCATTACAGCTACCCTGATATGCTGGTCTCAATCCAGAATTAATGGGAAAGATATGCACAACATGTTTTTTGTTTTTTGCAGTCCAACTTTTACTTGAGGTGAACTGTCCCATCTAGCCTAAAATAGGTTGTGTTTACACAGGTAGCCCAATTCTGATCTTTTTTTCACTAATTTGTCAGTCGACCAATCAGATCGGCTCTGAAAAAGAGCTGCTGTGATTTGTCAACAGATTAATTAGTGAGAAATACAAAGATAAGAATTGGGCTGACTGTGTAAATGTACCCGTAAAAGTGTATTTTCTATGAGTATAAGTTATACTTCTAAAAGGAACACTCAAAAGAAATTGCCTTTGTCGCATGCGCCGAATACAACTAGTGTAGACTTAACAGTGAAATGCTTGCTTACGAGCCC
This sequence comes from Oncorhynchus mykiss, assembly GCF_057628025.1. Classification (NCBI taxonomy): domain Eukaryota; kingdom Metazoa; phylum Chordata; class Actinopteri; order Salmoniformes; family Salmonidae; genus Oncorhynchus; species Oncorhynchus mykiss. Next base: position 64,724,687 of record NC_143026.1, read on the forward strand.
TTCCCAAAGATGCAGAGCTGCAAAAATGTATAATGTACATGAAGGCAGGGTAAAGTGACTAGGCATCAGGATAGATCATAATAAGGTATCTGAGGTAGATATGTACATGAAGGCAGGGTAAAGTGACTAGGCATCAGGATAGATCATAATAAGGTATCTGAGGTAGATATGTAAATGAAGGCAGGGTAAAGTGACTAGGCATCAGGATAGATCATAATAAGGTATCTGAGGTAGATATGTAAATGAAGGCAGGGTAAAGTGACTAGGCATCAGGATAGATCATAATAAGAGTAAAATAAAAGAACTGAGTAGCAGCAGCATATGATGAGTGGGTTGTTCCATGTCGTTTCAACAGGCCATGACCCCCACCATCTCAGATTGTCTGAAATCGTTTCTGTAGTTTGAAACAGATAAGATAAGCATTCCGGCAACATTCTTTTGTTGAAATATAATTTGATCTCTGAGACATTAAGCTAATTGATTGCACCCAAATTGGCCATTTTAATTCATACGATAATATTCAGTAATTATAGTACCTAACATCCGATTTGGACCAAACTTTTTTCTAACAATGAGGGAGACATGAGGAACCCAAAGAAATTGTCAAAACCCACCCACGGACACCCCACACCCATCTAAACCCAACAATGAGTATATAGTATCAGTTCTCTATGTCTGACAAGTAGTATGGAACTGCCCTCAGAACAGCCTCAGTTAGTCTGTGCAAGGACTCTATTAGGTGTCGGAAGCATTCCACAGGGATGCTGGCCCATGTTGACTCCAAAGCTTCCCACAGTTGTGTCAAGTTGGCTGGATGTCCTTTGGGTGGTGGACCATTCTTGAGACACAGAGGAAACTGTTGAGCGTGAAAAATCCAGCAGCATTGCAGTTCTTGATACAAACCGGTGAACCTGGCACCTACTACCATACCCTGTTCAAAGGCACTTAAATCTATTGTCTTGCCCATTCACCCTCTGAATGGCACACATACACAATCCATGTCTCAATTGTCTAAAGGATTACAAATCTTCTCCCCTTCATCTACACTGATTGAAGTGGATTTAACAAGAGACATCAATAAGGGATCATAGCTTTCACCTGGATTCACCTGATCGGTCCTTGTCATGTTCTTAATATTTTGTGTACTTAGTGTATGTAATCTATTCTCAGTGAATGTTGTGATGTTTTTTCCCCTGTGTGTGTGTGTGTGTGTGTGTGTGTGTGTGTGTGTGTGTGTGTGTGTGTGTGTGTGTGTGTGTGTGTGTGTGTGTGTGTGTGTGTGTTTATCTATTCTTGTGGGGACCATATTTATTTTTTGTTGACAAACTGGGGTTAAGGTTAGAATTATGTTAAGGGTTAGGAGCTAGGGTTAGTTTTAGGGCTAGGGTTAGATTTAGGGTTAGGGTTAGGTTTTTAGGTTAAGGTTAGGGTTAAGGTTAGGGTAAGAGTAAGAGTACGGGTTAGGGTTAGGGTAAGAGTACGGGTTAGGGTTAGGTTTAGGGGTTAGGAAAAATAGGATTTTGAATGGGACTGAATTGTGTGAGAGTGTCAGTGTGTGAGTGTGTGTGTACAGTATATATAGTTTTGTGAGTGCATAGAGTCAGGGAGCTCAGCCACATTGATATACTGGGCTGTCCGCACCACCCAATGTAGCGTTTTGCAGTCCAGGGTAGTGCATTTGCCATACCAAGCAGTGATGCAGCCAGTCAAGACTCTCTCGATGGCGTAGCTGTAGAACTTGAGGATCCGAGGGCCCACACCAAATCTTTTCAGCCTCCTGAGGGGGAGGAGGTGCTGTCATGCCCTCTTCACAACTGTGCTGGTGTGTGTGGACCCTGTTCAGTCCTTAGCGGTGTGGACGCCAAGGAACTTGAAGCTCTCAACCCACTCCACTTCAGCCCTGTTGATGTGGATGGGGGTGTGCTCTCCCCTTTTTCTCCTGTCGTCCACGATCAGCTCCTTGGTCTTACTGATGTTGAACGAGAGGTTGTTGTCATGGCACCACACTGTCAAGTCTCTCACCTCCTCCCTGTAGGCTGTTTCATCGCCGTCGGTGATCAGGCCTACCACCTTCATGTTGTCAACAAACTTGATGATGGTGTTGGAGTTGTGCGTGATCACGCAGTTGTGGGTGAATAGGGAGTACAAGAGGGGACTAAGCACCCACCATTGAGGGGCCCCCCTATTGAGGGTCAGCGTGGTGGAGGTGTTGTTGCCTACCCTCACCACCTGGGGCAGTCCCGTTAGGAAGTCCAGTTATAGAGGGAGGAGTTCAGTCCCAGGTTCCCCAGCTTGGTAATGAGTTTGGAAGAGACTATGGTGTTGAACACTGAGCTGTAGTCTATGAACAGAATTATCACAGTTATTTCCCCTTTTGGAGGTGGGAGAGGGAAGTATGAAGTGTAATTGAGATTGCGTCCTCTGTGGACCTGTTGGGGTGGTATGCGAATTTGAGTGAATACACTGAATCCACAACAAAATCGTAAGGGTTTTCGATCGATGTTGTTACGTGGGAGATCTGTTTGAAGTCTCTATTAAAATTGTGGATGTGTTGGATGAGGTGGCGTCATCCATCAATAACGAGAAGTGGGCTTGTTTTGGTTTTTGTGTGTCTCTGTGTCTCAAGACGATGTCAGAATAGAATGCGTCGTGTGGCTCTTCGAAGCAGGGCGCATACCAAGGGTGTTATCTTTGGGGTGGCGCTAGAAGCAAATGCAAAGGAAGCCCACTCCATCCATTCTATTGTTTTTTTGATGAAGAGTCTCTTCCTTCTCACATGTATTTGGGTTACATGAGATTCCCTGGGAGAGCCTTTGTGCCCAAACCCATACAGTGTGATAAATGTAAATGATTTGGTCATGTGTCAAGTGTATTTAGATGGGAGGGGTATTATATGCCGGCTGAGCCTAAATGCTGCCATTGTGGTGGTGAACATGCAGCCAAATTTCTGAAGTGTCCTGTTCCAGTGAAGGAGACAGAGGTGGCAAGAATAATGGCTGTCCAGAATGTCTCCTATCCAGAGGCGTTGAGAACAGTGGAAGAAAGGTGTGAAGTTTAAGAAGTTGTGGTAGTAGGAGTAGAGGCACAAAATTATATTAATTGTCAACAGAGGGATCCTGACATGTTGCATGTTAAGAATGTGGGCTTTGTAGCGTTTCTTACTTTGGTTATCAACGCAAAAGGAGAGGAAATAGGAGAAAATAGGCATTATTGTCAGTGCGGCTAAGCGTTTTTGGGGACTCAGGGATTTTTTTGCATTACAAGGAATCCTGTCGATAAATGCTCCCTCCTCATAGGCACCAGAGCCTGGGGTTGAATGTGACTGAAGGAGTGGGATGGTTGTTTGATTTTTGTATTTTGTATTATGTTGCCCCTCCCTTCCCGCAATGGAATATTTTTTGTTTCAGTTCACCGTACAGTAGGTGGCGGCAATACACCAATAGGTGTAGTCGGTCATAAAACTTTAAAGAAGAAGAAGAAGAAGAATGTAATATCTGGCCTACCAAGTCAGGTCAGGTCGGGTAAGAGCGGATGTGGACACCCGGAATGTCCCAAGGACACCAGATAAAGAACATCAAGATGAAGCAGCTGCTTTACAAGTGGGATGCACTGTTGAGCACTACATCCCAAGGGGATCATGCTGATTGTACAGAGATTGTGGCAACCGGTGAAATGGCGTCCCTTGAGAAGGCAAAAACAAGTATGTCAGGAGAAGTGCAGTATTATCATAAGGAGACATATATTTGGAACACGGAGGAGGAATGGAGGGAAAAAGAGAGGCAGAGGAGGTCTAAGAGAGAGAGAGAGGGAGGAAGAGGGTGGGCTTGAGTCGGTTAAAAATGGCGGGAAAAAGGGAGATGGTTTGTTAATTAAAGAAGAATGGTAGAAAGTGTAAGCAGAGTGAGTTGAAGACAGGAGGAGAAATGGAAGTGAATGAAGGTGAATTATCGGAGCTGGTAGGTGTGTTGAAGTTCTTGGAGCCCGAAGCTTGCAATGAAGGTCAGGATGAAGATGAGTCTGTGGCTGATCCATGTGTGGTTTCAGGGTGGGTGAAAACAGAGTAGGGTGCTGTGGAATCGGTGAGGGTAACCAGAAGTGGTCTAGTGATAATTGTTTGTGTTTTTGCTGGTCAGAAGGAGCAGGCGCTCCGCGTTAAACGAATGGGGGCAAGAGATATGAATTGTTTTGCTCTCAAGAAAAGGGTGCCATTGAAAGGAGTGATTACTGGGGTAGGGGTAAATGTGAAGTTGACCAACTGAAGGAGAAGATTCCCGGTGTTTGTGATGCTGTCGTTTGGTGCGACGCAGACAGGGTGATTGAGAGTGGTGAAACAGAAGAGTCGTTGTTTTGATGTTGAGTCTTGCCCAACAAAGTGATGTTAGGATCTATAAATTATCCTGTACAAGCTTTTATGCCGAATACATTATGTTGTTACAGGTGTCAAGCCTATGGGGATGTAGCAGCAGTGTGTAGGAGGGAGGTTTCTAAGTGTGAGAAGTGCACAGAAAGGCATGAGACAAAGGAATGTGTAGCATTCGGGAAAGTAGTGGTATGTGTTACTTGTAGGGGTGCCCATGGGGCTGAGGATCAGAAATGTCAGAGCGAGAGAGGCAAGTTGAGGTTTCCAGGGTTAGAGTAGTGCAGAAGGTGTCGTATGCTGAGGCAGCGAAGAAAGTAGAGGAAGATGGTTCAAGGGTGGGGGATCCTGAGAGGAGTGGTGTGAGTAGTAGATCTGTACCAATACAGAGGGATAAGTCAATATGTTTTTTAGCATTTATAGCAATGGTTATGAACTGTACTGCAGGTATAGAATGTAAGTTGCAGAAATTTGTGCTGGTGGCAGAAGAGTAGTTACAGAAGAGTTACAGAGTGTGATACATAAAAATAAAAAAACATTTAACTAGGCAAGTCAGTTAAGAACAAATTCTTATTTACAATGATGGCCTACCCCGGCCAATCACGGCCAATCACGGCCGGATGTGATGCAGCCTGGATTCAAACCAGGGACTGCAGTGATGCCTCTATGCACCGAGATGCAGTGCCTTAGACCAGTGCGCCACTCGGGGGCCCAAAGTGATGTTAGGATATATAAGTTATCCTGTACAAGCTTTTATGCCGAATAACTTACATTGTTACAGGTGTCAAGCTTATGGGTGGTGGTGTCCTGTCCTTTCAGGCTGTTGGCCTGAAATAGGACTAAATAAATGTGAAAGATAAATAAAACACCACCCTACTCTATTTTTATTTTATTTGTTAGTGAGTGTTAGATGGTAGGATATTTGTTCACTTATTTTTTTCAAGCAAAGTATAAGGGAGTTATATACTCCAGTCTAGTAGGTGGAGGTAATGCAACATTTATTGGATGCCAACCACCGTCAAACCTCATCGAAGAAGAAAAGCGGATGTGTACAACAGTCAGCAGTCTATTTTTGCACCTAGGTGTGGCGCACAAGCGATGACTCTTTGCTTGATGTCTGGATGTTGATTCGGCCTAATTTCGTATCAGTATAAATATTTCGTCAAAGCTTGTAGGCCCACCAGCGTAAAATGCTAGCTACAAATGTTAAAAGCAGAGAAGTTGTCTCAAAAAGCCAAAGTACCCCGCTTTGTACAGAGCGTGTCACGGTACGTCGTCACGAAGCACGCCAGCAGTATAAAACCGTTCCTGTTGACGTAACCCAGTCTCTTCCCTGCCTATGCCCTCGTGAGGTGGGCAGTGTCATATCGTGTGTCTTCGTTTCCACTAAGCGAATCCACAACCATCCGTCAAAATGGTGAGTTAGCTAGTTAGTTTATTTTGGGGAATAGTGTGATCGTGGTATCTGCTTCTTCAGTGTAAGACTTTTAAGTATATAGATTGTTGAAACTAGGATGATCGTATGCGGTGACTTGGGTTTGGAACAATATGGCACCCATTTTTTTTTTTACAAAAAAATTGGTGAACAAACCTCTTCCCGCACAGCAGTGCCGAAACCAAAATTAGAATCATCCCATGTCAAAGAGACCACCTGTACCTGCCATGCCCTTCCAGTTAGGTTCTAGCATCTAACTAAGTGTCGATGCCATACCGGTCAGTCTCGTAATTGTTCTCTTGGCGGTCGATTGTCATGTAGCTTACATTGCAATATTGGCCACGTCGAATTGTCCTAACTACCTTTTAGTTACGTTTAGTTAGTTTTAGTTATTTGTCCCATACGTAAACGGTGTCGGTGTTAACTCATTAGTTAACCGGCTAACGTTATGTTGACTGGTTATGTTGACCGACGGTCGTAACTAGCTGTACACGTGGCCTATTCGGCCAGGCTGCGCTGTCTGAGCGCTTGTCTTGATCATGATGGTTGTGATCGAATTGAAGTCTGCTGTTTGCAGTGAAGGAACAGCTGATGTTTGAACGTTATCTAGTTAGTGCACTACCTACTTTGTGCTATTAAATGCAGGTGTAGTTAGCTAGCTGACTTTTTATATATTTATGTTAACTGCATCGAGGCCTAACGTTGCTAGCTACTGTACTTTTGTCAGGTTGCATAGCGTTTTCTAGTCAAATGTCCGACCTTGGGCTCAATGCCATCCTGTATGCATCATGATTTACCTCAGTTTGGCAGTTTTTGATTGCCTGGCATTGAAATACTAGAAGCATGACGCCAGCTAATAAAGTCCTGTCGGCTAACGGGCGAGCATGCTCATGATTGTTTGCCTGCCAGGTCCGCATTGGCAATTCAATTGCATCAGCTTTCAGTGCCTCACATCTGCCATAATGGTACTGTGTTGTGCATTCCACAGTTTATAACGAGAATTAGCAATTATACCTTTTACACCTCCTAGCTACATTATTACAGTATAATATATTAAGTTCCCAAATCTAGAAGAGTTTGATGTCCTTATGGTCATGTGGAAGGGGGGGAAAGTACTATAGTGAAACTCGAGGCTGGTTATACTACTCAATATTTGGGACTTATACCTTTTTAACAATGTGGAAGGACAAGGGAGACTAGACTAATAAACCATTTTCCCATAGGTGAACTTTACCGTAGACCAAATCCGTGCCATCATGGACAAGAAGTCCAACATCCGTAACATGTCTGTGATTGCGCACGTCGACCATGGTAAGTCCACCCTGACAGACTCGCTGGTGTCGAAGGCTGGTATCATCGCAGGTTCCCGCGCCGGAGAGACCCGCTTCACCGACACACGAAAAGACGAGCAGGAGCGCTGCATTACCATCAAGTCAACGTGAGTGTCCACTAGGGTACTTGTGCACATTTTCCCTGACTGGCCAGAAGTAGGAGTGATGCTTCCTACTATTGTAGACTAAGAACACAATGTCCTTCCCTGCAGCGCCATCTCAATGTACTACGAGCTCTCGGAGAACGACATGGCCTTCATCAAGCAGTGCAAAGATGGTGTTGGGTTTCTCATCAATCTGATTGACTCTCCAGGCCACGTTGACTTCTCCTCTGAGGTCACAGCCGCTCTCCGTGTCACTGACGGGGCCCTGGTTGTTGTGGACTGCGTGTCAGGTAAGAAAGCGGACTAGCGCCCTAGTTATATCTGACACAATTATGCTTTGATTTCTGTAATAGAAAAACATGGCGTGTTCTATAATTTGTGAACAAGTATTTCTTTATTTTCAGACATCTGTCATACAGGATGTCATATTGATGCTAGGTTCCGTGATTATGAGGTATATTACAAAAAGGAGAAGGAGCCAGTCAACCAAACAAACCAATCCATTTGTTTTCAACATTTTCCGAACTCACTATCTGCTCTTGTCCTTCCATGCCCAGGTGTGTGTGTGCAGACCGAGACTGTGCTCAGGCAGGCCATTGCAGAGCGTATCAAGCCTGTGCTGATGATGAATAAGATGGACCGAGCCCTGCTGGAGTTGCAGCTGGAGCCAGAGGATCTGTTCCAGACCTTCCAGCGCATCGTGGAGAATGTGAACGTCATCATTGCCACCTACGGAGAGGATGAGGGTGGTCCCATGGGCGCCATCATGGTAAGCAACTTATTTTGTCTGTGTAGTGCATTGCCAGAAATGGTTTAATATCACTTATGAAGTTGTCATTATTCCAGTTTTGTTTTGCACCCAATGGCAACACTGCAGTTTGCATGAATATTGAAAGCATTTCTCTGTAAATAGAATACTAGCTGCTTGGTATCAACCCACCCCACGTAGTGAACAAAGGTGCAGTCAAACTAATGACTTGTTTCACAGATTGACCCAGTCATTGGAACTGTTGGCTTTGGGTCCGGACTTCACGGATGGGCCTTCACCCTGAAGCAGTTTGCTGAGATGTACGTGATGAAGTTTGCTGCCAAGGGTGATGCCCAACTAGGACCAGCAGAGCGCTGCAAGAAGGTGGAGGACATGATGAAGAAGCTGTGGGGTGAAAGGTGAGGACCACTTACTGTCCACCTTGTAGTCAGCTGCCACATTTCCCAGAACTGGCTACTGATTAAGATTGTCTGGTACATGTCACGTTTGCCGTGTAGTTAAATGGTGAGACTTTCTTCCCCTGCAGGTTTTTTGACCCTGCCACTGGCAAGTTCAGCAAGTCGGCCACCGGACCTGATGGAAAGAAGCTCCCGCGTACGTTTTCTCAGCTTGTGCTGGACCCCATCTTCAAGGTGAGTGGGGACACGACTTTCAATGTTTTCAGTTTGGTCAGATGAAAGATACACACCAGAAATGTATCTGACCAGGAAAGCTGTTTAGAGCTTTATGCATATAAGTGATGACATAAACATTCTTCACTTTGACCTGATTGTCCAGTGATGATAAGCTTCAGTCTGACATGCATGGTGAAGGTTATAGTTAACTCTCCCCATATGATCTCATCTGTATTTTGTTGTCCACCCATTAAGTTTTACTGCTGTTTCTGTTATAGGTTTTCGATGCCATCATGAACTTCAAGAAAGAGGAAACGGCCAAGCTGATTGAGAAGCTGGACATCAAGCTGGACAATGAGGACAAGGAGAAGGAGGGGAAGCCCCTGCTGAAGGCTGTGATGCGCCGCTGGCTGCCAGCTGGAGAGGCCCTGCTCCAGATGATCACCATCCACCTGCCCTCCCCTGTCACCGCCCAGAAGTACCGCTGTGAGCTGCTTTATGAAGGACCTGGTGATGATGAAGCTGCCATGGGTAAGACTACTGCCTCTGTCTCGTTTCCTTCATCTGGAGAAATGAAAGGTACTGTATACCGGTCTATGTTAACCCAACAGTTTCACCTTAGGTATCAAGAACTGTGACCCCAAGGCTCCTTTGATGATGTACATCTCCAAGATGGTGCCCACCACCGACAAGGGTCGCTTCTATGCCTTTGGCCGTGTCTTCTCCGGCTGCGTGTCCTCTGGCCAGAAGGTGCGCATTATGGGACCAAACTTCACCCCTGGAAAGAAGGAGGACCTCTACCTCAAACCAATTCAGAGGTTGGTACACTTCAAATGAGCATACTTTCTTTGCGCAAGACAATCTATGAAGGACATGTAAGTCATTTGTGACCATGCAGTGAGCCCAAGGCGCATTCAAGACTAACATTGTAGATGCTGTATAAACTCTTGCCCAGTATTGATCTATTGACTGACTTTCCCTTTCCTCATTAGGACCATTCTGATGATGGGACGTTACATTGAACCTATCGAGGACGTGCCATGCGGGAACATTGTTGGGCTGGTTGGAGTGGACCAGTACCTGGTGAAGACCGGTACCATCACTACCTTTGAGCAGGCCCATAACATGAGGGTGATGAAGTTCAGCGTCAGCCCTGTGGTGAGAGTGGCTGTCGAGGCCAAGAACCCTGCTGATCTGCCCAAGCTGGTGGAGGGCCTGAAGCGTCTGGCCAAGTCTGACCCCATGGTGCAGTGTATCATTGAGGAGTCTGGAGAGCACATCATCGCTGGAGCTGGCGAGCTGCATCTGGAGATCTGCCTGAAGGATCTGGAGGAGGACCATGCCTGCATTCCACTGAAGGTACACTAGTCCTCCATGCCTGTACATGATCCCTTCTACAATGGTGTCGCAGTACAGGCAGTATTTAATAAACATCCCTCTCCCCCTCAGAAATCAGACCCGGTGGTTTCCTACAGGGAGACTGTGTCTGAGGAGTCTGACCAGATGTGCCTATCCAAGTCCCCAAACAAACACAACCGTCTGTACATGAAGGCCCGTCCCTTCCCTGACGGCCTGGCTGAGGACATCGAGAAGGGCGACGTCAGCGCCAGACAAGAGCTGAAGATCCGTGCCCGTTTCCTGGCCGACAAGTACGAGTGGGATGTGTCTGAGGCCCGTAAGATCTGGTGCTTCGGCCCTGATGGTACTGGCCCCAACCTGCTGATGGACGTGACCAAGGGAGTCCAGTACCTGAACGAGATCAAGGACAGCGTGGTGGCCGGCTTCCAATGGGCCGTTAAGGAGGTGCGCAAGATTTATGGATGTAGTTTTTCCTTAGGATCCACCTGCCCTGTCGTGACTTTAAAACAGCATACCAATTTTCAAAGATGCAGCATTGTGTTGAGGAAAACAAAAAGCGTAGTTTTCAAAGTGAGGATGTTGATTTGTCACGCAACCTAAAGTACTTGATTCAATACCTTAAATATTTTGTTTCCAGGGTGCCCTGTGTGAAGAGAACATGCGTGCTGTCCGCTTTGATGTCCATGACGTGACCCTCCACACAGATGCTATCCACCGTGGTGGTGGTCAGATCATTCCCACAGCCCGCAGAGTGCTGTATGCCTGCCAACTTACAGCCCAGCCAAGACTCATGGAGCCTGTCTACCTGGTGGAGATTCAGGTAGGCTTACAATTCACAATGCCTGTTGAATATTTAATTTCAATAAGGAAAAGGTCTATGATGAGAAATCATGCACCACGCTGAACAAGTGATGGATAAACCCATAAACCACAATATCTGAGACCTGAATGTACAAATGAGCTTGCAACTAGAGGCTAATGGAAGTTGACTAGAAAATGCTACAATTCTAGAACCTTTAACTGCACAGCTTTTGCATGCATACCTGTTGGCATTAACCATAGTTTTCAATGTTAACCTTGTTTTTCCCTGCAGTGTCCTGAGCAGGTGGTAGGAGGCATCTACGGTGTGTTGAACCGGAAGCGCGGTCACGTGTTCGAGGAGTCCCAGGTCATGGGGACCCCCATGTTCATCGTCAAGGCTTACCTACCTGTCAACGAGTCTTTCGGTGAGCAACTCTCCAACTGCTGTCCACTTTGACCTTCTTCCCATATGCATTTACCAGGGCTATATGATTCCCTGTTGTAGGAAATATGTAGCCCTTCTGTATGTGTAAAACCTTGTATGCTAATACCTGTGTTCTTGCTCCAGGTTTCACAGCTGACCTGCGTTCCAACACTGGTGGCCAAGCCTTCCCCCAGTGTGTGTTTGACCACTGGCAGATCCTCCAGGGAGATCCACAGGACTCTACCGCCAAAATCTCTCAGATTGTGGCTGACACCCGTAAACGTAAGGGGCTCAAGGAGGGCATTCCTGCATTGGACAACTACCTGGACAAATTGTAAAAGGCTACCGCCTCATTTCCCCCCCTTCCAATACTGAGGAACAGGACTGTACAGATCACCATGAGCACTAACATTTGCCAAAAGAAAAGTCAAGACCTTGTCAAGAATTTATGAATTGTAAACCATATTAAAAATGGAAAATAAAAACTTGTGGTTGGGCTTTCATTGGGAAAGGGTGGGGGAAGTTTGTCCTTACCGGTAACACGCCAGTGAAGCAGCTGGATCAATATTAATGTTTCATATACTAGTTTGCTCATTTTATTGGACTTTGTTCATACAACATGCCCTGTCCCTCATTTCAAATTGAAGTGGTTCTGAAAATGCCTAACACAGCTTAGTCCATCTTTAAAGCCTGTTAGTGGACCGGACATCCTTAACATGCATGCTTTGGCAAACCCATTGTATTGTGACAGACTCGTTTAATCTGAACATTTTATTTACAATGTACATTAGCCAGACTCATGTTTAATTTGAGATTGCATTGTTTGGTACCATTGTTATGGGCATCTTAGGCAATTGCCTCCTGCCACGCAGGCGGTATACCTAGACAAAAGTTAATCAATTTGTTGCATTTCGCAAGCATGCAATTGAGTATGTACAAATTTCTCTCGAACTTGCATGAAAAATGAGACAGCAAACATGCCTTCCTGGCACTACGGCTCCACAGAATGGCACCCAAAACAAGACCCTTGCTTATTTTACTATTTACAGATCTAAGCAAACTGTAAAGCAGTGGTGAACTCGACATTTGAATTTCAATTCACCATACATTAAATGACAATTGTTCATTTTCATCTATACCAATTTTAGTTCACTATACTGGTAGAGTAACATGTTTGATTCACCAGGTAGGCCAACAGTTACAGAAATGTATTGCATTTCAATTTATTTCAGGGATTACTCAATTTTATAATATAGTGAACTTACAGGCAGGGTTTAATTGTCAGTTTCCTGTCAAAGTGCATCAGTGCAACTAAATCATTTTATCAATTGAAAAAGTAATTCAATTTCTGCGCTTTCACAATTCTACACAGCCATTGGAAGCGGTTAAGATTAAACCTAGCAACCATTTGGGGACTTTCTTTCACTGAGGTATGGGTAGACTTTTTTTCCCAGATTTCGCATCTGTTAATTACCTGATATTACTTATTTCCGTCACAGTCTAGACAGGAAAGATGAACACAACCACTAAAGCAGCATTTCCCAACTCCAGTCCTTGGGTATCCCTAACACTTTTGTTGTAGCCCTCGACAAAATCTCACCTCAACTCAGGGGCTTGATTAGTTGACAAGTTGAATCAGGTGTGCTTATCCAGGGCTACAAAAGTGTGCTTATTGGTGGAAACACTGAACTAAACAATTACCCATTCAATACTGTATGCACAAAGATCCAACATGAATATCAGAAGTTTGTAACAACCAGGTCCTGGTTAGATTTACCATGTCAGCTTACCATTCATAGGCTGATTTTACACAATTCTGATATTTTCCACTACTTGCTCTTTTGAACAATCACGATGATCTGATTGGTCAAAAGACCAATTAGTGGAAAAAATTGAATTAGTCTTCCTGTGTAACCAGCTTTAGAGGACAACCCTTTGATGAAGTGTAGTAGTAGTAAAGACTAATGAGGAATAGAGGCGCTGTACTATTGCCTGAAGTATTACTTTGCACTATATGGGCAATAAGGTGTCATTTGGGACACACATATAGCCAGTCCTTGGTTGGGAGGTCAGAGGAGATTCATTATGTGTAGAAGATGACCTCAGGGATCTGTCCGTCCTCTACTGAAGTGCCGTTGTTGTTTCCTGCAGCATAGCAGAAGGTGAAGCAGGTCTTGGTGCCGGTGGCAGGGGCTTCGTGGGTCACTTTACGCATTCCTTTGGTGCCATAGTGCGAGTCTGGTCCCTGAAAGACATGGATAATTGTGGTGTAGCTGTATGCTTACTTATTGTATTCAATATGTACTTCAAAACTGAGCGGTTACAATGTACAGCATTTTTTGTCCAAAAAAAAATACAGTTATGTAAATGGTGGTGGTAGATGAAATGATCATCTTCTGCTGTACCTTGAGGGTGGCACACGCGATGTAGTTGACACTGGGCAGGATCTCCACTGGTTCCTTAAACATGACCCGGAATGTGTTGGAGGAACCGTCGCAGCTGAAGCCTGTGTCGTTCTGACCCAGGACAGTGTTGCTGTCTGTGTGAATGACCTTGAAGAGGGAGACCAACGGTCAGTCTTCACTTTTACCTTTATATACCCAGGTAAATCATAACAAAGTATCTTTTACAGTAACATGAACTACCCAAGTATGTTTTCCACGCAGCACCCACTGTAACTAGTATATGTTATTCCTCTTTACCTGTATATTGACTTGGTAGTCTGTAGGACCATGTATCGAACCATAGAGGCCAAATCCAACCACAAATATCCTCCGATTCACTGAAAACCTAGCGAAGGCAGAAAAGGATATAGAAGGTAAACCTTTACTGAATTGAGATACTTTGTATGCAGTGCTCGACTTGGTCTGAAATAGAGGCCGGTACTCAATTTGGGTGTTGGTACTGTTTTTATTTAGGTGCAGGAGCTCCACAATACTTTTGAGCTAATATTCGAACAAGAGGAACAGAAGCTCAAACAGTAGAACATTTGAGGTACCGGTACTCAGCTCCAATGAGCTCCTGCCCAAGTCAGCCACTGTCTGTATGTAGTCATTGGTGTATGTGTACTAACCGGATACAGTCACTGGTCCCGCTGTAGCCCCAGCGGCTCTCCACCTGTCCGAAGCGTGTGATGCTGCACTCCTTCCCCCGCAGGCAGCAGCGAGGCCGGTCGATGAACTCCACGTGAGGCTTGGGGTTCACCGTGAAGTGAAGGAACAGGCTCACCACCTCCTGGTCACTAAGAATACCAGACTGGGCTGGACCTATCAAGTAGAAATGCAGGTGCATATATATATATATATATACACACATATATACACACACACAAAATACTCAAATCCCAATATGGAAAAGGGACTACATTTCCCGGTTCGGTTTAGCTCGTCTCCACTGGGTCTGGTTGCCAAGTATGTGGCTACTGAATGGTTAGTGCCTTTCATAGCGTGTAACTTTGTTGTCAATAGACAGATGGTGTCAGGACGTAAGACATAACATAACCACAGTGGTGTGAGCTACCTGCAGCAAATTCCTCGATGGTCATGAGAGGGAAGCGGATAAGGACCAGGGCTTTGCCCAGCACTTTGCGCTTGTTCTCCGGAGTGGGCTGGTACTGCTGCCTCTGGGTTTCTGCCTCCGCCCAGCGCACCGCAGCCCCAAACAGACGTACCTCCCGCACCCCCAGAGTGTCCCTCTCCAGCACCGCCACCAGCGTGTCTACAGGAGACAAGATCTCACATCATGCTCAGAACGTGTCCTTTGTCTGAAGACAATCCCCTATGCCCCTTTCCTTATTGTGTGTGACAGACAGACAGACAGACAGACAGACAGAGGCAGCATAATTTACTTTACCTAGATCAATATCAGTGAAGCCCTCAGCAGCGAGTGCATCCACAGTGTTCTTGTCGATGTTCTCCAGACAGAGGCTGGCCAGCTGAGGTTCGTCAAAGAGCCGCGCCTGAAACAAACAACCCGTGTTAGCAAACAGCTGGCAGCGATCATACTGTGATCAACCGCTTGCTCTATTCTAATATCCATACCTCGCGACAAGCTAGAAATACTGGGTTTTCAGTCTTATCATTTGTAATAACCATGTTATTACATCGTCTGCATTTCCAATGACACCCAAAATCACATCCTAGCCTATGGGGCGATTCCATGAACGCATACCACCCTATTTTAGAGCACACTATATTAGCCTTATAATGACACCAAGGTGTTGTCTGTATCATGTAAGGTTCATTGATCATTGAGTCTTACAGGGGACATGTACAGAACCAGTAAAAAGGTTGGACACCTACTCATTCAAGGGTTCTTTATTTGTACTATTTTCTACATTGTAGAATAATAGTGAAGACATCAAAACTATGAAATCATGTAGATACCAAAAGAAAGTTATATCAAAATAGGTTTTATTTGAGGTTATTTAAAGTAGTCACCTTGATGACTTGAGCTGCCTTGATGACAGCTTTGCATACTCTCGGCATTTTCTCAACCAGCTTCACTTGGAATGCTTTTCCAACAATCTTGAAGGGGTTCCCATATATGCTAAGCACTTGATGGCTGCTTTTCCTTCACTCTGCGGTCCAACTCATGGGTTGAGGTCAGGTGATTGTGGAGGCCAGGTCATCTAATGCAGCACTCCATCACTCTCCTTCTTGGTAAAATAGCCCTTACACAGTCTGGAGGTGTGTTTTGGGTCATTGTCCTGTTGAAAAACTAATTATCGTCCCACTAAGCGCAAACCAGATGGGATGGCGTATCGCTGCAGAATTCTATGGTAGCCATGCTGGTTAAGTGTGCCTTGAATTCTAAATAAATCACAGACAGTGTCACCAGCAAAGCACCCCCATACCATCTCCATGCTTCACGGTGGGAACCACCCATGCGGAGATCATCCGTTCACCTACTCTGCGTCTCACAAAGACATGGCGGTTGGAACCAAAAATCTCAAATTTGGACTCATCAGACCAAAGGACAGAACATTCCACTGGTCTAATGTCCATTGCTCGTGTTTCTTGGCCAAAGCAAGTTTCATTATCTTATTGTCCTTTAGTAGTGGTTTCTTTGCAGCAATTTGACCATGAAGGCCTAATTCACAAAGTCTCTGAATAGATGATGTTGAGATGTGTCTGTTACTTGAACTCTGAAGCATTTATTTGGGCTGCAATTTCTGAGGCTGGTAACTCTAATGAACTTATCCTCTGCAGCAGAGGTAACTCTGGGTCTTCCATTCCTATGGCGGTCCTCATGAGAGCCAGTTTCATCATAGTGCCTGATGGTTTTTGCGACTGCAAAATTTCTTGAAATTTGCTCGATAGACTGACCTTCCTGTCTTAAAGTAATGATGGACTGTTGTTCTCTTTGCTTATTTGAGCTGTTCTTGCCATAATATGGACTTGGTATTTAACCAAACAGGGCTATCTTCTGTATACCACCCCTACCTTGTAACAGCACAATGGATTGGCTTAAGAATGAAAGAAATTACACAAATTAACAAGGCACACCTGTTAAATGAAATACATTCCAGGTGACTACCTCATGAAGCTGGTTAAGAGAATGCCAAGAGTGTGCAAAAATGTCAAGGCAAAGGGTGGCTCGGTATACAAATCCCAAAAGAAAGAAATGATCTCACTCCAATACATTTTTATAGAATGTTATCAAAAATAGACAAGATCTTGCTACCATGAAAAGGAAAATACCTGTCTATTTGTGAGAAAAAAAATCCCCTCGATTAACTCTTTAGTCATATCACAATTTACCTATTTGCTCATGGTTTTGCCTACACCTAGTGACCTGCTTTTTAAATTATATGAACAAAAAAAAATTCCATTTTATTTGGAACGGCAAGCCAGACTAAATTAAAAGGGCCTATTTATATAACGAATATGAATTCGGAGAACAGAAATTAGTAAATATTAAAGCATTAGACCTCTCACTAAAGGCATCAGTCATACAAAAGTTATACTGAAATCCAAACTGGTTCTCTAGTAAATTGGTAGGAATGTCTCAACCCATGTTCAAGAATGGCCTTTTTCCCTTTATTCAGATTACAACTGCTCACTTTCGGTTGTTTGAAAAGGAAATAATCCCCAAAATATAGTCATTTTTTAAACGAGCCTTAGATAGTTGGTTGCAATTTCAGTTTAATCCACCTGAAAAGAGAACAAATAATACAACAAATATTATGGTTAACTCAAATATACTTTTTTTTTTTTTTTTTTATTAAAAAAAAATTTTTTTTTGGACAATTGTCAAAAAAATAATAATAATTTTAAAAGGTATTATTTTAGTGAAATGTCTGCTCTGCCCCAAATTACAACCAACTAATTGCAGCATTGGTCACAGGTCCAGGAATGGCTGAAGATTGCAACTTTTGCCTAGAACTAATGCTGCAGATAGCAATAGCGGGCGATTTGAAAAGCCATAGTCAATCAATCAATAATATAAATGTTTATCTTTTAATTTACAATCTGTAGAAGCTATGAAAATAGAAAAGTTCAGTACTTTTGTGAAGCATCACAGCACAGTTGAAAAATATATGGCAAATAGAAATCCAAAATGTATGGTGTTAAGAGATAGATGGGAGGGGTTGAATGGAGCTGAAGGGTGGGACTAATAACAAGATAACCAATGTAAAACATATGGGGTGTGTAAAATGTATATAGGTTCAGAAATGTTGTGAAATAGCAAAGTTACAAATAGAAATCAAACTGGATCAGAAATAGAGGAAGGACTAAAAACAAACAAAATATAACTATTGTAAAATAGATGGGTGTCTGTAAAATGTGTATAAGATGTATAAACTGAAGGTAGAAGCCTAAGTGTTATTGTTTATTAGTTTATTCCAATTGGGGGAAGGGTGGTAGGGTTTGCGGGGAATAATAAAGGTATATTCTAAAAAAAAGTATGTATGTCTATATAGGTATCTGTGTATACAGTGGGGCAAAAAAAGTATTTAGTCAGCCACCGATTATGCAAGTTCTCCCACTTAAAAAGATGAGAGGCCTGTAATTTTCATCATAGTAATTTTCATCACACTTCAACTATGACAGACAAAATAAGAAAGAAAAATCCAGGAACTCACATTGTAGGATTTTTAATAAATTTGTTTGCAAATTATGGTGGAAAATAAGTATTTGGTCAATAACAAAAGTTTATCTCAATACTTTGTTATATACCCTTTGTTGTCAATGACAGAGGTCAAATGTTTTCTGTAAGTCTTCACAAGGTTTTCACACACTGTTGCTGGTATTTTGGCCCATTCCTCCATGCAGATCTCCTCTAGAGCAGTGATGTTTTGGGACTGTTGCTGGGCAACACAGACTTTCAACTCCCTCCAAAGATTTTCTATGGGCTTGAGATCTGGAGACTGGCTAGGCCACTCCAGGACCTGGAAATGCTTCTTACGAAGCCACTCCTTCGTTGCCCAGGCGGTGTGTTTGGGATCATTGTCATGCTGAAAGACCCAGCCAAGTTTCATCTTCAATGCCCTTGCTGATGGAAGGAGGTTTTCACTCAAAATCTCACGATACATGGCCCCATTCATTCTTTCCTTTAAACGGATCAGCCGCCCTGGTCCCTTTGCCGAAAAACAGCCCCAAAGCATGATGTTTTCACCCCCATGCTTCACAGTAGGTATGGTGTTCTTTGGATACAACTCAGCTTTCTTTGTCCTCCAAACACAACGAGTTGAGTTTTTACCAAAAAGTTATATTTTGGTTTCATCTGACCATATGACATTCTCCCAATCTTCTTCTGGATCATCCAAATGCTCTCTAGCAAACTTCAGACGGGCCTGGACATGTACTGGCTTAAGCAAGGGGACACGTCTGGCACTGCAGGATTTGAGTCCCTGGTGGCGTAGTGTGTTACTGATGGTAGGCTTTGTTACTTTGGTCCCAGCTCTCTGCAGGTCATTCACTAGGTCCCCCCACATGTGGTTCTGGGATTTTTGCTCACCGTTCTTGTGATCATTTTGACCCCACGGGGTGAGATCTTGCGTGGAGCCCCAGATCGAGGGAGATTATCAATGGTCTTGTATGTCTTCCATTTCCTAATAATTGCTCCCGCAGTTGATTTCTTCAAACCAAGCTGCTTACCTGTTGCAGATTCAGTCTTCCCAGCCTGGTGCAGGTCTACAATTTTGTTTCTGGTGTCCTTTGACAGCTCTTTGGTCTTGGCCATAGTGAAGTTTGGAGTGTGACTGTTTGAGGTTGTGGCAGGTGTCTTTTATACTGATAACAAGTTCAAACAGGTGCCATTAATACAGGTAACAAGTGGAGGACAGAGGAGCCTCTTAAAGAAGAAGTTACAGGTCTGTGAGAGCCAGAAATCTTGCTTGTTTGTAGGTGACCAAATACTTATTTTCCACTATAATTTGCAAATAAATTCATTAAAAATCCTACAATGTGAGTTCCTGGATTTCTTTTTTTTTCTTTTTCTCATTTTGTCCGTCATAGTTGAAGTGTACCTATGATGAAAATTACAGGCCTCTATCATCTTTTTAAGTGGGAGAACTTGCACAATTGGTGGCTGACTAAATACTTTTTTGCCCCACTGTATATACCAAAAAATATATGGGGGATTGGAAATGATGCAGACAATTACATTGATGGAAGCAACAATCTTTCCGCAATATTAAGCTGATCACCCCTATCATTTTTTTTTAAAGGCCTAAGGGTTGCTACTTTGAAGAATCTCAAATCTAAAATATATTTTGAATTTTTGGGGGGGTTACTACATGATTCCATAGTTTTGATGTCTTCACCATTATTCTACAATGTAGAAAATAGTTTAAAATAAAGAAAAATCCTGCAATGAGTAGGTGTGTCCAAAAAGTGCCTAAAATTGCCACTTTCATCATGATTTTCAAAAAAAAATAATGGTTGTGTTACAAATGTAAAAAGCATATTAAACATTCTTCCTCCCAATTAAGTTCATATGTGAGAATTGCCTGAACAATCTAATACACAACAAATATTATTGGGCCATGCTGGCATGGAATCGCTCAATGACAACCTATTTCCCATGTCACTGTATAGGGAAATCGAGATATTAATTTGAGATTTGGCCATACATTACAAGCAGAAGTGCAACAGTGAGCTAGTTAGCTACCTGAGTGAGCAACATGAAGGCATTGTCAGCACGTAGATTCTTCTTGAGGAACTCCACACAGTGGGCCTCTAGGGCCGGCACTGCATACTTCTTGGCTGTGTACAGTGTGGTCATCACAGTCTCGGGTCCTATCTGCACCTCATCTGAGTACAGGAACCTGGATTTGCAACAGTTTGGACAGTCAGACAACCCATACATACCTCGTAGTGTAGTTACAGTATCAATCTGAAGACATTAAAATATCAATGCCATTTGATACATGTTAATTTAAAAAGGCATTTTCACTACATTCAGAATTTAACCTTGAAGATACAAACTGCCCCCCTAAATTGGCTCATTCTTAAAGACATCAAAATGATTCAACTGGGTAGTTGCTACTTTACAGTCAAATTGGTGTGCCAGACAGGTCTTCTCTATAATCTTACTTGAGCAGGGCAAGGAATGCAGCCGGCTCCACGTCAGGCAGCTCGATCTCAGTAGAGGTGGTGGCCATACCGCCATTGAACATGGCATCGAATACTGCACTTCCTACGGCAAGGGCAAATCTGCCGAGAAAAAGGGGGTCGTGATTATTAGGAGGGATATATCAATGTATTGGATACTTTGTGTTTATAACTGTAGTATTCCTGGTCAGTTGTTAACCCAGGAGGTGCATTCATGTACGTACCCACCACAATGATTTGCCAACATACAATGGTCATGCGCATATCATGGATATATCACTAGAAACAGACGAAGCCTAGCCTACACTCGACCTCACCCAATATAACGCAACGGTCATCATCGGCACTGCAGAACATTTATATTGGGGCATGTATTCTACTTGCGGTGATTCGAATACATAAGCATGAATAGGCAAAGATTTAATGATTTGTAAACAAGCAAATATGAAATAGGCATATTTTAACAATCATGCTTCGCTTACCTGTGTGCTGGTATCCGCTGCACTCCCATTCCCTTCCCCACCAGAAAATGCACGTCACTCAGCACCTCGTTGTTGAACAAAAACGCAAACCTTTCTTTCACTGTGTTTTTTGTGGCCTGCCAGTTGTACACTGGCTCCCGATAAACCAATACGGCCGCAGATGCAGGGCTACTGGGAAGTGAGGATGAAATGTTCGGGGACTCCACGGAGGATGCTGTCATGTTTGTCGCAGCTCCTCCTGCGACTGTCGGTGCCCGGGCAGCCGTGGCACTCTGACCCGCTGACTGTGGCGTAGTGTGTTGCCTATTCGGGGAATGCTCTACTCTGACATCGGTGCCACCGCCACGGTCAGGGCCTGGTTGAGGGTTTGAGTGTCCCGCTGTCCGTGGTGCCCCTCCAGTTGCACCCGCTGACCCCTCATTTGTAGCAGGCGAGGAATGGGCGTTGTTGCTCGGCTGAGCATTACCCAGCGGTCCGGGACTGGAAAAATTGAGACATGGAGCTCTGCTATTGCTCTCCTCCTCCGCAGCCATTTTGGATGGAGAACACTGCAGGGTTTGCTGCTGAGATAAACAAGCACAACAGCGCATACCCAGAAACACAGGCGGAATGAGTGAACCTCACATGAGGCTGGAGACTGAGGACGAAGGTGGCCTAAATTGTCTGGACACTCAATAGCAGCCAATAATACCAAAGGCTGCATATGTATCATGGTGTCATCATATTAATTTGCTATAGTTTATTAGACAAATGAACATCAATGAGCTTATGATGAGCTATTATATTCCCCAACCATGGAGCTAGTATTTATTAATTCAAAACTGCAGGCTTACTTTTTTGATGCACGGGTATGCAAATATGAAATAATGTAGGCCTACATACATTATTCGTGTTACTTAGACCTAGCAGATAAATATGTATTCAGTTCAAATTATTCGCCTCTCCATTGATGAGGCCTAGTCAATACATTTTCTTTCTGAATTCAGACATTTTAAGATGTGTTTTGTATTAGCCTACCTGTTCTCACCTCCTACAAATACATACCATCAATCTTACATTCTTCATAGAGACGGTCTATATCTAAGTTTCCAAATGTGCACGTTTGAACTACTGTTCTAAACAGTATAGGATATATGATTTTACTTACCCAATATAATGAGATGGGATAGGCTATTGATGTCTATTTGGGACAAAGTAAAACTAATCAGAGATCTTATGTCCAATTACTTATAACTGATGACGATTAGCCTCGAAGAAAAACAATCTCCCAGGGATACGCCGAATAGTATTGTTGTAATATCACTTTAGATCCGAGAGTACATTATCAAAACACATGCCAAAATGAGAGCAGAAATATGATTCACTCAGCAAATATGAACCAATCCGATACACTTTACTGAAGTGTAAAAAATAATGTTACAGTAACCATCTAAAACCTCATTACAAAGTTAGAATTAACTAGTTATTGTGTCAGCCAATCAGCTATGAGAAGGCGCTCTTCCTGACCTTAGACTGAGAGGCCCAATACAGTCATTGGCCCAAAATACGGGGTAAGCAGAGAGGAAGAGGCAAAGCAAGACGGTTTACTCCGCCCAAAATCTGTCCACGACAATAAGCCTACAAAGTGAGGAGTTTTTGTATGGAGGTCAACGAGAGTGTCGAATTTGGTCAACCAAAAATGTAATTGCTAATTTGCGACGTGAGACTTATTTGATCGAATTGAAGTTTAGCAATGGTTAGTTTGTTATGAATGCACTGATATAAGTGAACGAGCGTGGCATATCGGCAACTTTTGGGGAAAAAACTACTTTTATCGGAGTTGCGCCGACTGAGGGGTTGTGCATGTTGATCACACGCGTATCTGCCCTCTTATTGGCTAGAATGTTCCAACTGATTTCGCCTCCTCCCGCCTGCCTTCCATCTTTGAGGACATGTATTTCCATTGTTAGAGCGGTCACTCGACTGTCTTGTCAATATAATAGAACACCTTTGGGGTAAGTAATACAATATTAGCTAGGCTAGTTAGAGAATGACATTAAAATGTAGCTATATTACAATTAGTATTATTGTCAGATAAATGTTCATTTTGGCATATTTAATCACATTTCTGACGCATTTTACGTCATGTTCAGTAAGTTTATTACTAGCCCCTACTGTACTGACCGTTTTCCCGTTGTCCGTCCCATCGATGTTTGCTAGCCAACTATTTATTTAGCTAGCTAGTTAACCTTACATTAGTTCGCTTTATCAGAGCGAACACTAACGTCAGTTTATCAGAAACGTGTCATGATCACGCCCGAACAGTTGGAAAGAGGATTGCAGCCGACAGTTTTCGCTTTTACATACTACTCTCTGTCTTGTAACGTTAGCTAGCTAACTAGCTAGCAAATATTTATAATGACAAACATATGTGATAGTCCCTGTCTCTCATACTCATTGAGCGTGTCAGATGAAAATGGTTGAGTATAAAGTACTAGTGTCTTTCTAATCCTATGTATCCCACTTGCATATACTTCACTGGGATAAGGATATCATGGGAGGTGTGAAGCAGGAGCAGAATGATGGACCACCACCAAGAGGCATGCCGTCCTCTGATGCAGCACACGAAGAGGCAAGAGAAGGGGAAAGGACCTGTACATACTGACATGAATAGCACTAAATTCTGTACAATTACTGGCTGTGTATACACAGACTACCCACGGTTTGGTTATCCAATCCTTTCCAACATGTTGCTACCATTCTATAAACGGATCTAGCTTAAATGGAACAAGAGCATTGTTATGACGATGTTATGCTATGTTTCCCGCACTCTTGATGCACACTTTGACATGGTTATCGTTTTATCTTTTCATCCTGGATAGCATATCCGTTCTCTTTCTGTACAGCCTGTGAAGAAGAGGGGTTGGCCAAAGGGTAAGAAGAGAAAGAAGGTTTTGCCCAACGGTCCCAAGGCACCAGTGACTGGATATGTGCGCTTTCTGAATGAACGACGAGAGCAGATCCGTGCCAAGTACCCTGACCTGCCCTTTCCAGAAATTACCAAGAGGTTGGGCGCAGAGTGGAGCTGCTTAGCACCTAATGACAAACAGGTACCTGCAGGCTTGGCTAGGGAAATGTAGAATGTATGAACAATTACCAATTATTTTCCCCAGGTTTGTATTTAGTGGCAGTGCATTCAGTAGATTTATGCGTAGTTGTAGTTATATAAATAGGTATAGGCGTGCCAGGATATGGTCTGTTTGATAAGCCCAGGTAGGCCTCATTTAAAAACTACAGGCTATCATGTTTCTTGAGGAGAAGCCTGGGATTGGAAGCTACCATCGCAGTGTATTGAGATCTCTTCTGTGTGTGTCTAATGGAGTTAAGAATGTACTGTAAGCTCACTCCACAGCGAGTTTAAAATGTTGCCAATGGAGCTATCCAATTTGTAACTTTTGTACAGCTCAAACTGTTGTCAAGAATGGCAGTCACGTGTGTCTGTAAGCCGAGCATAACTGTTTCGAGCCTGTTATGTGGAGGAAGATATACTGTGAGTAGCGCACATGGTTACATTGATGCTGTTGATCCGGGTCACTCAGTTGTGCTCTGTCCAGCTGCTGGGGTTGCGGCGGAGGAGGGAGGTCAAAGGGGGCGAGTGTAACCGATGTGAACTGGCTAGCAAGTTAGCGGTGCAGTTAGCGGTGCACGCTAGTAGCGTTCAGTCAATGACGTTGCTCACTCTGAGACTTAGAAGTAGTTGTTCCTCTTGTAATGATTCTTCATGGGTGACTGTTGTCGACGTGTGCAGAGGATGTCTGGTTCAAGTCCAGGTTGGGGCAAGGAGAGGGACAGAAATAATACTGTTACATCTGGAGTGGACTGAAGTTTTTTTGTGTGCTGACCTGACAGCGCTTCCTGGATGAGGCGGAGCGAGAAAAGCTGCAGTATGCCCGGGAGCTGAGAGAATACCAACAGAGTGAGGCCTATCAGATCACCAGTGCCAAGATCCAGGACAAGAAGGTCAAGAGAGGTGAGAGTTGTGACACATTGTATTAACTGAGGGTTGTTGCACACACAGCTCCTATTTTATCCATTTGACAGGGTGGTAAAAACTTTCAAAAAAAATGTTAATCTGTCTTTCGTTCATTTGTTTTCTTTGAGCATTGTATATAATGTTTTCTTGGTGTTATTTTTCAGAGGAGTCTCCATCTGTCATTATCAATGCCAACAGTTCTGGATCGGCTGCTCTGAAGGTACGCTCTTTGCCTTACATTATTTGCTTATGTTGTGTTTCTGAATGTGTTATGTCAAATTTTATTTTATTTATTTCATCTTTATTTAAGCAGGTAGGCAAGTTGAGAACAAGTTCTCATTTACAATTGCGACCTGGCCAAGATAAAGCAAAGCAGTTCGACACACAACAACACAGAGTTACACATGGAGTAAAACAAACATACAGTCAATAAATAATACAGTAGAAAAATAAGTCTATATACAATGGGAGCAAATGAGGTGAGATAAGGGAGGTAAAGGCAAAAAAAAGGCCATGGTGGCAAAGTAAATACAATATAGCAAGTAAAACACTAGAATGGTAGATTTGCAGTGGAATAATGTACAAAGTAGAAATAATGGGGTGCAAAGGAGCAAAATAAATACAGTAGGGGAAGAGGTAGTTGTTTAGGCTAAATTATAGATAGGCTATGTACAGGTGCAGTAATCTGTGAGCTGCTCTGATAGCTGGTGCTTAAAGCTAGTGAGGAAGATAAGTGTTTCCAGTTTTAGAGATTTTTGTAGTTCGTTCCAGTCATTTTTAAAAAGACTGCTTTTGTTCCGTGTGTTAAAGGGTTGCTTTGTTTTGAACTATGTCCTCTAGGGTTCAGACTACCTGTCCAACAGATTTGATGTTCCAATATTTACAGAGGAGTTCCTGGACCAGAACAAGGGTAAGAGACGGGCAGAGGAGGGTCTCTGGGACAAACACTGTTTCAGTGAAGAAAGTACTAACTGTTTCCTTACTAATGATTGTTTCTCTGCTCCCAGCCCGGGAAGCAGAGCTGCGGCGTCTACGCAAAGCCAACGTTGAGTTTGAGGAGCAGAACGCCGTGCTGCAGAAGCACATAGCAGACATGTACAGCGCCAAAGAGAGGCTGGAAGCTGAACTGGGGCAGGATGAGCTCCGGACGCAGGCCTTACACAGGCACCTGCTGGCCATCAAACACACCCTCGTCAGCAGTCTGTCCACCGTGGCCCTGCCAGGTCAGCACCTTGTCACTGGGGCCCTTCCATCCATCTCTGACCCTGATACTCAGCCTAATCTCTTTGTACGACTTGGCTGCAATTACTTCTAGTGCATTCAGAAAGTATTCAGACCCCTTCCCTTTTCCCCATTTTTGCTACGTTACAACCTTATTCTAAAATGGACCAAATAAACCATTTTCCTTATCAATCTACACAATATACCCCATAATGAAATGTTTTTTTAGAAATGTTAGCAAATTTATTACAAATAAAAACATATCTTTATTTACATAAGTATTCAGACCCTTTGCTTTGAGACTTGAAATTGAGCTCCGGTGCATCCTGTTTCCATTGATCATCCTTGAGATGTTTCTACAACTTGATTGGAGTCCACCCTAGTTGACTGTGTTTTCTTTGCAGGCACAGGTGAGACCCCCTCTCTTGGTACCCTGGACTCTTACCTGAGTCGCCTGAGTGGTACTCTGGAGAGCAACCCTCATGAGCACCGTGCCTTGCTGACTCAGCTTCGCGATGTCCTTTCTCACCTGGACAGGTAACACACCTGTGAATGTATCTAACACCTTGATGTAGAGGTATTGAGTTATGTCAGGGAACAGACACTCTCCTATGTATTTATTTGGACAGTGAAGCTGAAATGTTTCATTTGTCTCTATACTCAAGTATTTTGAATTTAAGATTAAATGTTTCATATCAGACGACAGTATAGAACGTCACCTTTTATTTGAGGGTATTTTCATACATAGCTGTTTTACCGTTCAGAAATTAAAGCACTTGATGTATCTAGTCCCCTGATATTGAAGCTATCCCCATTTTGAAGTATTTGGACAAATTAGCTGTGTTCTTATGTTATCTGAGTGACGCAAACATTACAACAAAATCAACGAGTGCGCCATGACATTTTTGGAATATTAGATTATCCCTGACTGTCTAGTTTTTATTCTTGTAGTTGTTAGTTCTCAATGATTTTATTTCAACTTTGTTTAATTTTACACTGAAAATGTTTTACCATCCTGGAAATTAGGCCCACCACTGCTAAATGTATATAGGGGAAACACTAAACTCTACAAACTTGTTGGATATATATTTGCAGTTTGCTTTGGTTGTTTCAGATTATGTTGTGCCCAATAGAAGTGAATCGTAAATAATGTATGGTCCTTTTGGAGTCACTTTTATTGTGAATAGAACATCTTTCCAAACATTTCTACGTGAATGTGGATGCTACCATGATTACGGATAATCATGAATGAATTGTGAATAATGGTTAGTTAGAGGCACAAAGATCATACACCCAAGACGTGCTAATCTCACCATTACAAATTACAGGAGGTTAGCATTTTTTTGGGGGGGGTGATATTTATGCCTCTGAGTGTACATTACCTACAGTCTTGTGCATTACCATTCATATAACGTTGTCAAATTCAAACACTTGCTAGATCTGCATGCGTACAGTACAACTTAACCTTGTTGTTTATGAATGATCACACTGTTCTGTCTCCTCCCTTATTTTCAGTGAGAAGCTATGATGGGACCTCCACACCCATTCTGACTTGATGTGGATCCTGGATGGTATAACAACAGGTCATATCGGTGCCCTTCAGTGTAGTCATGGGATAGATAGGATGTCTTTCTGATGTAACAGACAAATTACAAACTGATAAAACACAAGGCTCAGTCTATATAGCATTACTCTGTGGTATACAGAGTAATATATATAAATTGATTAAATAAAGAAAATTCCTCAGCAATCCCCACACCCCCTAATTGCAAGGTGAGTTCCTAGAATTTTTTGCAAATGTAAAAAAAAAAAAAAAAAAGATACCTTATTTACATATGTATTCAGACCCTTTGCTATGAGACTTGAAATTGAGCTCCGGTTTTTCCTGTTTCAATTGATCATCCTTTTAAATGTTTCTAAAACTTGATTGGAGTCCACCTGTGGTAAATTCAATTGATTGCACATGATTTGGAAAGGCACACACCTGTCTATATAAGGTCACACAGTTGACAGTGCATGTCAGAGCAAAAACTAAGCCATGAGGTCAAAGGAATTGTAGAGCTCCGTGACAGGATTGTGTCGAGGCACAGATCTAGGGAAGGGTACCAAAACATTTCTGCAGCATTGAAGGTCCCCAAGAACACAGTGGCCTCCATCATTTTTAAATGGAAGAAGTTTGGAACCACCAAGACTCTTCCTCGAGCTGGCCGCCCGGCCAAACTGAGCAATCGGGAAAGAAAGGCCTTGGTCAGGGAGGTGACCAAGACCCCGATGGTCACTCTGACAGAGCTCTAGAGTTCCTCGTTGGAGATGGGAGAAGCTTCCAGAAGGACAACCATCTCTGCAGCACTCCACCAATCAGGCCTTTATGGTAGTGGCCAGACTCCTCAGTAAAAGGCACATGACAGCCTGCTTGGAGTTTGCCTAAAGACAATATTGAACTCTTTGGCCTGAATGCCTAGTGTCACATCTGGAGGAAACCTGGCACCATCCCTATGGTGAAGCATGGTGTTGGCAGCATCATGCTGTGGGGATGTTTTTCAGTGGCAGGGACTGGGAGACTAGTCAGGATCGAGGGAAAGATGATCGGAGCAAAGTACAGAGAGATCCTTGATGAAAACCTGCTCCAAAGCGAGCACTCAGGACCTCAGACTGGGGCGAAGGTTCACCTTCCAACAGGACAACGGCCCTAAGCACACAGACAAGACAATGCAAGAGTGGCTTCAGGACAAGTTTCTGAATGTCCTTGAGTGGCCCGGCCAGAGCTCGGACTTGAACCCGATCCAACATCTCTGGAGAGACCTGAAAATAGCTGTGCAGCAATGCTCCCCATCCACAGAGCTTGAGAGGATCTGCTGCGAAGAAGAATGGGAGAAACTCCCCAAATACTGGTTGGCCAAGCTTGTAGCATCATACCCAATAAGACTTGAGGCTGTAATCACTGTCAAAGGTGCTTCAACAAAGTACTGAGTAAAAGGTCTGAATACCTATGTAAATGTGATGTTTATTTTTAAATTAGCTAAAATGTCTGAAAGCCTATTTTTGCATTATCTTTATGGGGTATTTTGTGTATATTGAGAGGGGTGGACAATTTAATACATTTTAGAATAAGTCTGTAACCTAACAAAATGTGGAAAAGTCAAGGGGTCTGAATATTTTCTGAAGGCACTGTATCTGCATGTGTACGGTCTTGTTCAGCTTTGGAGGCAAATGTCAGCCTTTCAGGCTTGTTGTGAACAGTCATTATGTCAACTGCCTTACCTTGTTCCATTTATAGTTACTATGGTTTATGGGAAAAAATCATGGGAAAAGCAGTTTACATGCCCTTTTCCCATATGTCTTCACTTGATAGAAGAAGTGTACTTGTGTCAAATGAGAGACCAAATGAACTGGAAAAGATCATAGCAACATTTTCAGAATAGTTTTTTGTAATGCTATTGACATTAAGGGTGGGAAGTTTTGGATGAAGGTTTTTTTTGTAATGTTTTTTTTTGTTGAATGAATTTGAAATTGAAGTTGTCTCCTTTTGTAATCATTATTTCAATTTCCAATAAAAGTAAATGTGTGTAATTTCCTGGATGAGCGTGACGCACATAGAGCATATGGTGGTGACACATGGATGATGTTGTCTGAAATGGCTTGATGACTCAATAGCTATTGATTGCACCTGCTGCCCTCACTTTATACTGGACAGAAGTACGGAACAAACGACTTGTCTGACCTTTAGTTTCTAGATCCCCCCCCACCACCACCAGATGGTGGTAAAGCTCTACTTACAAACGTTGTCAGTGGTTAGCTTGAAGGGTTCTCAGTTTCTTTACATTATACTAGATGTCTGAATTGACAGATTTATGTGGTTTAGATCCACTTTATTCGCTGGAGGCCTTTCCCAGTGTATTTTTTTTTGCTGTGGTTAGACTTGATTAAGATCAAACAAACATGCCTCCTGAAATTATGCCTAGTAGCCCATAGGTCGGCCCACGATTGGCCCAGCGTCGTCCGGGTTTGCCCAGAGTAGACCGTCATTGTAAATAAGAATTTGTTCTTTACTGACTTGCCTATTTAAAAAAGAAAGAAAAAAAGTTGGTGTTTCTGAAAGCTTTGGGATCAGAACAAGGATAGGCCGTTTAATTCTAGGCACAGAACATAACCGTCATTCAAGGTTCCGATGTCATGTAAACTATTGAATGAATTTATTCTATAAATCTATGGATTCCTAAATTATACTTGAATGTATTCTTGTTCTTTTTTACACATTACACTAGCTTACTGCTTGTAGTACTTGGGCCTACTTGCTCGTTGTCATTCTTGGTAGTGGACTTGAAGACAAGTTTAATGCTCTCTCTTAGGTCCAGTTATCTAATCTGAGGTTAGAAGATGCTGTAGACTATATTTTGGATTTTCAGCGGGACCACGAAACGTTCAGGGAGGCATGACAGTCAGGTGTTGCGAGCATCCTTGGGTCATCCCGTCATCACTACCGTGACGTAAGTCTCGGGAACTGTCCTTACAGTGGTGGTGCTGAACAAGATGGCTGTGCGTCGGGGAGCGGAGAGCTGAGGTTGAAATATAACCCCCTAAATTGATCCATACACGAAAGGGAAAGCGCACGACGAAAGACTCGAAAGATCAGATTTTTTTTTACTGTCGCAAAACAGTGACGTATAATAGTTTCTAGTAGAAACGGAGCTGACTCCATCCACCTATTTATACAGGCTATAGAGACGGACATTACTCCGAATTGAAATATCGGTGCCGGTGGAAGACATCTGGGAGCGATCATAGCCAGAGCTAAGAGATGTCATTGCTGTGCGTTGGCGGTAAGTGACAAACAGACTACTGTTGGCTGTCGAGAGAAATGCTCTTATTTACACGGGTAACCAGTTGCTCCGCGGGCGGTTTTCTTCAATTCATCTCATTTGCAGCTGATTCTGCTCTAAAATGTCTTAATTGTTGGCGTATAGGCCTAAACGACGCGCTGAATACTACATTTGTTTTAAATTGGCTGTAGTCAAATTCCTTTGACTAGAAAACTCGTTGTATTCTTTAGGTGGCCAGACAGCCTACATCATTTTTTAAATTAGTCTACTTCTTGTTTTATTATATGACTGTCTTCTAATGATGGAGAAGCGGAATGAACACTGTCAGTCATCATAAACACTTTGATTGTTGATAAAATGGTCGCTGAACTGTCGTTATTGTAGTCTATTAACCGCAACAAATCATGCTCAAAATATGTTTGAATATTATCATAAAGCAGGCTACACAGAGTAAATATGAGTATCTGGAATATGATTGTCCAAAACTGAGTCCAGGGTTGGATTATGTCCCCGTGTGTAGTAGCTCACTAAAAAGGCGTGTACTGTAAATGTTATTTTTGGTTTCTATTCAGATTTTTAAATATGGAGGGGTGGTTCGCACAGCAAATATTGTTCATTTAGTTTGTGTACTATTGCTTTTGGTTGTCTATCATAACGATGATTGCATTCCTTATGACAGCCTTTCGCTTAAGAAATCGTGACGTTTCCGAGGAAATATCCTGAATGCAACCTTTCTATGCGGTGACTACAGTAGATTGCCTCCAGCGCTAGCCTGCTATATGTTGAATCGGTGTTGTTGACCATACCCCTTCTAGAATGATTGTTTGTGTGAAATGCATTTTCTCCAAGGATAAGAACAGTTAGTCCAATAGATTTTACCCTGGGCAATGGGGCATTGGCGCGAGTCCTTCAGTCAATTTACTCTCCCAACAAAAACACCTAATAGCAGATGTCTTGTAGCCCTCAAATCAAAACAGCAAAATAATCCCGTTTTTGATCGGGTTGTTTGAACATTAGCTGTGTTGACCTATTTTTTTCCCCCTCAGTAACTTGTTTTCCAGTTAATTTGTTAGCTGCCTGCTTGTTCTAGATTATTTAGGCATACAGTGGACTGCTTTCGGGTTTACGCTATTGTCACATCGATTCACACCCACAGTCACTTCCCTAAAACGTTGGCCTGTCACGATTTTTCTATGAAAGTGGTAGAGTGGAATGCCAGCAACCCTAAAGTGTTTGTGGAGACAGGATATTTTCTTGGCACAGTACTTGGATAAACAAGCTGATTGCACAGATGTCAGGATTGAGACAGACTGCCAGATGTACCCGCGATATCTTCACATTTTGTTGGCATAGCAACCCTCTCCCTGGCATTTGGGACTTTTCCTTTAATTTCCCATTAGTAATGAGTGTACAGCTAAATTAGTGGTCATATAAAATCCCGTAGCCAAGGTGAGATTGAGAGACTGAGACTTTTCTTACAAGTGGCACTATTTTCACCCACTATCGAGAGACTGGAGGAAGAATGGGGATATGAGTGATTTTTGTTAGACCTTCATGTAGAAATGGCAGAGAGAACATGGCATTGAACCCAGTGGAGAAGAAATGTCCCCACTGTTACCATTTCTTATAAACGCATGATTCTAACTACGGGTCTATTTGCATATCTTCAGATCATTAGTGAGTGCCCAGTGTGGTGCCCAGTGTTCAGCGAGAGAGCAGCTTTCTAGCGTCACATTACAATATCAACGAGTACACACACACTTCAGTGCAGCAATGACCGGGCTTGTTTTTAGTTGTCAAATCCCCAGTCATTTCTTCTTCCCACATGAATGTCCACTGAAGCTCTCCGTATTCCCCAGCATGTCATGCGTTCAGTGGCTCAGCTAGCAAGCATGAATAATGTTGTAATCCAACGGAAGGATAATTAGCTTGCGCCAGCCGAGGGCCGTTCAGCTCCATGTAATCAGACGCTATATAACAATATCTCATGTTCTGTTCAGGTTCAGAATACATGATGCCTGGCTGTATCTCGACAGGCTGCTCCCTGAAAGAGAGCGAGCCCTTGGCTTTAATTTAATTTTTGTGTTTCATATTCTGTGGATTCATTGTTTTTTTTAATGGAGACAGTTTTGTTCTTCATTAGGGCACATTACAATGGATCCTTTAAAATAAAATATAATTGACCTCCATGATATAGTTTATTATTCAAATGATAATAAAGCTTAATTTCACTGTGTGTGAGTAACTTAATTCCCCCTCTATTAGATTGAATAAGACAATATGACAGAAGAAAGCAATTATGTCGTCTCATTCCTGCCAATCAGAGAGTTTCATTCTGTATCTTCTTTCTCTGTTTCTTCATAACTGAGAACTCCGACATTATAGAATTCCTGCAGGCTACATGTTTGAATTATATTGCTGTTTCTTGCTCTTTGTACAAGTACAACTGATCTGAAGTATGAGGTGCTTGTAAGCTTTCGACTGGAAAATCTCAGGCAATAAAACCCTGGAGCTCTTCCGCAGGGCGAGAGTGACTATATTTCCTGCGAAGAGACACTAGCTTGTGTGCTTTTTAAAAAAGTGGGCCTTTTTTTGTAACCCTCCTAACATCATAGCTAAACCGGTTTAGTATTGTGCATTTGAGCTGTGTGAGTCCCCCTCTACCCTTCACCCCCAACCCCCTATCCACTACTGTCCCGCTGAAGTGGTTATTTTTAGTAGTGGGGGTTCTGCTCTGCCTGCACTTGGATGAACAGAGAGATTAATGGAGCACGAGCCAAAGAGATAGAGAGGGAGCACACGCCACATGGCAGGAAGAGAGAGAACGAGAGGAAGAGTGAGAGGGAACGAGAGAGAATGAGGGGAAGAGAGAGAGAGAGAGAGAGAGAGAGAGAGAGAGAGAGAGAGAGAGAGAGAGAGAGAGAGAGAGAGAGAGAGAGAGAGAGAGAGAGAGAGAGAGAGAGAGAGAGAGAGAGAGAGAGAGAGAGAGAGAGAGAGAGAGAGAGAGAGAGAGAGAGAGAGAGAGAGAGAGAGAGAGAGAGAGAGAGAGAGAGAGAGAGAGAGAGAGAGAGAGAGAGAGAGAGAGAGAGAGAGAGAGAACAAGAGGAAGAGAGAGCGAGAATCCAGACAGTGGATTGAGAGGTTGATGATGGGGAAAGCACTGCGTTGGAAGGGGGGGGTGGGTGAACGGATGGTAAGTGAGAGAGACATGGCGGAGGTGCTGAGGAATAGACAGCTGAAGAGGCTGGCTGAATGATTGGGTAGAATCCTGTTAGCTTCAGCTCTGCAAAGGGAGGCGATGGTAATGGAGCTGGACATCTCTTTTGTTCTTTGTATTTTGCAGTGTTCCATGGAATCACCCTACAGGGGATAAAGTAGTCTGTTATATTGAGTAATGGTGAATCATGAAAGGCTTAGCTCTGAAGTTGGTTAAGTGCATCCTCTAACTCCTCCTCCTGCCCTGCAGACTAGCAAAATCATATTGATATTCAGATAAAACAAACATCCTCTTCAGGGTCTGTTGGGATGAGCTATTTTAGGAAAACAAATACATCCACTATTGTCACGCTGCTTCATCATTAACTGACTCTGACATATTAACCTTATCATGTCAAGTCAGACAGCAGGAGACACAATTTTATTTTCTTTCATTTTTATTTTCCTTTAGCTGAACTCTTGTGTGGCTTCATAAAAAAAGCCATTCTTGTGATGGCTGTTATGATATGGATTATTCATACAGGTGGGAGTGCTCCAGCTGGACCCATAATGATAGAGAACGTGTCAGTAGGTCATTAGGACTGGCCATGCCAGCCATGCGGGCATCTGAGTGGCAGCACTGTGTCCTCAGAGAAAAGCATTGGAGGTTATTTTAGCCAACTCTGTGATTCCAAATGGGCCTTTTTCCCCTAAGTCCCTTTTCTTAACTGCAGCTCTTAGAGATGAAGTGAGGGGAGGCATTCACTGTGGATTAGAAGGAAGGCTTTGAATATTAAAGCCCTGAACATGGGGTTACTTGGCATCGGCAGGGCGGGCGGGTGGGCGCGGGGTTAATGAATAATGAATGGGTCCGAAAAAAATGATTGCTTACCTAAAGTGATCCCCAATTTATAGAAGGTGACAGTGGTACCTTTACCTTAACAGACCTGCTTTCATTGTGTCACCCTTACTGGTCATCATATGTGAGACTACGTGTGTACAGACACACACACACACACACTGAATCCTGTGTGCTCCTCTTCTCTCTGAACCCCTCTCACCTGAGCATACCGCTGAGAGCCTTCCACTCAAATAGAGCTCTTGACATCTGTTAGTGAATACAGGCTTTGATGTTAAGACCCAGGCATTCTGCCATCAGAGGAAGTGTGCCCAGGCTGACTGAATTAGGTCCTTCCTTCCTCCTCCTCCTACGAAATGCCAGGGTCTTGTCATCACCCACGATCCCCGCATGGGCTGATATGCATATTGGAATATGAGAAGAATATCTAAGATTTCTGATCTAAATTGCAAAATGAACATATGTTTTGACGCTGTCTTATGCAGCAAACCTGTTCAGCTCAGGAAGGTGTGGGTTGTTAATAGCTTTGTTGTTAGAAACCTGAATCTCTAGGTTGATTGACCCCATTTGGTTTAATCCATTACAGGATGGCTCACTCTTTTTGTTGTTGTTTTTTTTTTCTGTCTGTTTTGCAGTGAAGAAAGCCAAACTCGATGGACCCCAAGGTGAGTTGAGACACGTTTGACTTCGTCTTAAAAAGTCTTAAACACCGGTTTGTTTGCTAGTAACACTGATATTCCTCGTTGTTCCACAGAGAAATTTAACACCTACGTAACGCTGAAGGTGCAGAATGTCAAGAGCACCACCATTGCTGTGCGGGGCGGCCAGCCATGCTGGGAGCAGGACTTCATGTTGTAAGACTTCTTCCCCCTCTCCTCCTCTCCCTCATTTGTTCGCCTCTTCCTCTCTCCCATCCCACTCTTCTTCTTCTTCCTCCTCCTCCACCTCTCCCTCTATAGGAAAGACTTACTAGTTTCTCTCTCCACACGTTGAGCTGCCCTGGGTCCTAAGTGCTCTGTCAGTGATGAGACCACAAGGCTCTGGATGCCTGATCTCAGATACGAGATATGCAACTGTTGAGCCAGCCAGCCAGCCAGCCAGCCAGCCAGCCAGCCGTCCATGCAGCCGGGGCAGGCAGTGACACTAATGTGTTAACACCAGAGTGCACACATGTTGTGTAACACGGACTGCAGGGACTCCTGAATAAATGTTTTAAGTAGTGACGTTTAAGGTGCCCAGCAACACTCTCATTGTTTGGAGTGCCACAGTCACTGGGCAGGAGTTCAGATGAAGCCTTGGATAGGGCACTTGTCACAGAGTCTAACTGTTTTTTTTTTATATATATATTTGTAAAAAAAAAAATTACCCCTTTTTCTCCCCAATTTCGTGGTATCCAATTGTTGTAGTAGCTACTATCTTGTCTCATCGCTACAACTCCCGTACGGGCTCGGGAGAGACGAAGGTTGAAAGTCATGCGTCCTCCGATACACAACCCAACCAAGCCGCACTGCTTCTTAACACAGCGCACATCCAACCCGGAAGCCAGCCGCACCAATGCGCCGGAGGAAACACCGTGCACCTGGCCACCTTGGTTAGCAAACACTGCGCCCAGCCCGCCACAGGAGTAGCTGGTGCGCGATGAGACAAGGACACCCCTACCGACCAAGCCCTCCCTAACCCGGGCGACGCTAGGTCAATTGTGCGTCGCCCCACGGACCTCCCGGTCGCGGCCGGTTACAACAGAGCCTGGACGCGAACCCAGGGACTCTGATGGCACAGCTGGCGCTGCAGTATAGCACCCTTAACCACTGCGCCACCCGGGAGGCCAAAATGTTTTTAGTACTGATAACAGGAACAGGAAGTTGCCACGAAATGAGTACCTTTTGCGTCCCCTCTTATTTTCAGTAGAAATTGTGCACAAATATTGCATTTTAAAAGCCTGTTATATTAAATGAAGTGCACTTTTAATATAGACCACATTCAAAATTCAGCTTCAGTTTAACCCACTTAAACCCAACACTTCTCCAAGTTTTCACCTTCACTGTAAAGCCCTCGCTATTTTGTTGCTTTGACACAGTCATTTCTGAAGATTATTATTTATTTCATGTTATTAGTGATTCATTTTAAGGGGGGCGGACCTGTTACGTGAACTGAGATCTCATTTTAATTTGGTGAAATTATTATTATTTAAATATTTTTTTCAAGAGAGACATTGAACATCTAATAGTCAAATCATAGTGTACAAGCAGGTGATCTGGTTCTACACTTTTTGGCCATTTTCTGGTGTTTTGTGGTCCAAAACTGAGCGGGTCGAGCATAACACGTCAACCCTGTTACCCATAGATAGACAGGCTAGAATAACACATCAACCCTGTTACCCATAGATAGACAGACTAGAATAACATATCAACCCTGTTACCCATAGATAGACAGGCTAGAATAACACGTCAACCCTGTTACCCATAGATAGACAGGCTAGAATAACACATCAACCCTGTTACCCATAGATAGACAGACTAGAATAACACATCAACCCTGTTACCCATAGATAGACAGACTAGAATAACACATCAACCCTGTTACCCATAGATAGACAGGCTAGAATAACACATCAACCCTGTTACCCATAGATAGACAGGCTAGAATAACACGTCAACCCTGTTACCCATAGATAGACAGACTAGAATAACACATCAACCCTGTTACCCATAGATAGACAGGGTAGAATAACACATCAACCCTGTTACCCATAGATAGACAGGCTAGAATAACACGTCAACCCTGTTACCCATAGATAGACAGGCTAGAATAACACATCAACCCTGTTACCCATAGATAGACAGGGTAGAATAACACGTCAACCCTGTTACCCATAGATAGACAGGCTAGAATAACATATCAACCCTGTTACCCATAGATAGACAGGCTAGAATAACACATCAACCCTGTTACCCATAGATAGACAGGGTAGAATAACACGTCAACCCTGTTACCCATAGATAGACAGGCTAGAATAACATATCAACCCTGTTACCCATAGATAGACAGGCTAGAATAACACATCAACCCTGTTACCCATAGATAGACAGGCTAGAATAACACGTCAACCCTGTTACCCATAGATAGACAGGGTAGAATAACACGTCAACCCTGTTACCCATAGATAGACAGGCTAGAATAACACGTCAACCCTGTTACCCATAGATAGACAGACTAGAATAACACATCAACCCTGTTACCCATAGATAGACAGGCTAGAATAACACGTCAACCCTGTTACCCATAGATAGACAGGGTAGAATAACACGTCAACCCTGTTACCCATAGATAGACAGGCTAGAATAACACGTCAACCCTGTTACCCATAGATAGACAGACTAGAATAACACATCAACCCTGTTACCCATAGATAGACAGGCTAGAATAACACGTCAACCCTGTTACCCATAGATAGACAGGGTAGAATAACATATCAACCCTGTTACCCATAGATAGACAGGCTAGAATAACACATCAACCCTGTTCATAGATAGATAGGCTAGAATAACACGTCAACCCTGTTACCCATAGATAGACAGGCTAGAATAACACATCAACCCTGTTACCCATAGATAGACAGACTAGAATAACACGTCAACCCTGTTACCCATAGATAGACAGGCTAGAATAACACGTCAACCCTGTTACCCATAGATAGACAGGGTAGAATAACACATCAACCCTGTTACCCATAGATAGACAGGCTAGAATAACACGTCAACCCTGTTACCCATAGATAGACAGACTAGAATAACACATCAACCCTGTTACCCATAGATAGACAGGGT
Source organism: Oncorhynchus mykiss (assembly GCF_057628025.1). Classification (NCBI taxonomy): domain Eukaryota; kingdom Metazoa; phylum Chordata; class Actinopteri; order Salmoniformes; family Salmonidae; genus Oncorhynchus; species Oncorhynchus mykiss. The sequence continues at coordinate 64,763,857 of NC_143026.1, forward strand.
AGAAATGTCTGAACAAGTTAAACACATTTGTGAAGCCTGCACACAACAATCTTCCACTCCCCCTGTCACAAGGGGATTCCTGGCTGTCCCTATACAGAACTACTTTTGACCAGGGGTCAGGTACCATGGGGATGCAATCTGAGAATAGCTGTGTGGATACTTGAGATAATGGAGGTGCCCAGTGTATATATGTTATTGACCAAATCAGTCCTGGACAGTCAGCTCTATATGCTTTTTTCCTGCTAGAAGTAACTCCTGTTTTCCCTGATGGAAATAATACTGGTCTCCTTCACTCTGCCTTATTGACCTCGCCTCTCCCCCTCAGACAGCTCTCTGTGGCTCAGTGACTCACATCCACCACAGGGTGAACCACATTGGCTCTTTGTTCTATTAGATTAGCGCTTGGTATCTTATGGTATATATATTTCACTTCTATATAAGATGGGTTCTATATTTCCAGGCCCTGTTGCTCAATCAGGGTTTTGTCATTTCGGTCTCCCAGTCTGTTTAGTTTATTTCCTCATCTCATCACTTCTCTCTCTCTCTCCCTCCTCATCTTCTTGTCTCCCTCTTTTTCTCTACACCTTCTTACCCCCCCTTCTCTCTCTCTCCCTGTGCAGTGAGATCAACAGGCTGGACCTGGGGCTGACGGTGGAGGTGTGGAACAAAGGGTTAATCTGGGACACCATGGTGGGGACCTTGTGGATCCCCCTGCAAAACATCCGCCAGTCTAATGAGGTACGGTACGCCCCCCCCCCCCCCCCCCCCCCCCGATGCCCCCTCTCCTTCCCCACCACACTCCACCCTCCTGAGAGCACAAGGCGGTTTACCAGCAGCACATCCGAGGCTCAAACGCTAGTTCATCACAACAATAGACTCATACTGTTTGTTGTCAAGCTACATCAAAGTGTTTAAGGTGGAATACACTTCATATCAGGGATGAAAGGAGTTTAAGGGGAGTGTTCTTGGATGGTAAAGATGGATAACCTACAGGGAGTGAATTCCTCTGCTTTGAAACACTGTAACTAGGACTCTTTTTAGCATCCTCCCAATTGTTTGACTGTAAGAGGGAAAGTGTTACCCTGTACAGTAACAGTACGTGTGTGTGTGTGTGTGTGTGTGTGCTCGTGCTAGGACGGGCCGGGGCAGTGGCTGACCCTGGACTCCCAGGTCATCATGGCTGAGAATGAGATCACCGGCACCAAAGACCCCACCTTCCACCGCGTGCTGCTGGACACCCGCTTTGAACTGCCATTAGGTTAGTGTGTGTGTGTGCGTGTGTGCGTGCGTGCGTGCATGAATGTGTCCTTAGTGACTGACCAGTGAATGGGTCTTTCTGCTTCAGACATTCCAGAGGATGAGGCTCGATACTGGGCCAAGAAACTGGAGCAACTCAATGCCATGAGGGACCAGGACGTAAGGCATCTCCTCCTCTCCTCCCTCTGTGTTTACATCTTACCCGCCCGCCACAAGGCAGGGCCATCAGTAATTACAGAAGTCATCACTTACTCTATGCATTAAATATGATGTAGACCTTTCGGTACACCCAGAACTCTCCTAGATGGTGATTACCCCATGTTAGATTAGCTGCAGTGCAATGTACAGTGTCAGTCAGCTGTATCTATTGTGTGTGTGTGTGTGTTGCAGTACACATACCAGGAGGAGGAGGAGAGACCACTGCAAGCGCCATCAACACAGTGCTGTGAGTAGTAGACACTTGATACTGGCTGTAGCCTCTTCACACCGTCTTTAATACCCTCCTCCCTTTCATCCTCCTTTTCACTTTGTTCCTGCCCCCCCCCCCCCCCCCCCCCCCACTTCCTACTTGTCACTCTCCCTGTCTCCACTTCCTCCTCCTCTTCTTCACTCTCCTTCTCTCCCTCATTACTATCCTCCCTTATCCTCCCTCCTCCTCATATTCACTTCATTCCTCCTCCTCCTCTTCTTCCTCGTCCCCCCTTCTTCTTCACTCTCCTCCCGAGTCTTTGGGATGCAGATTAGAGGGGAAGCAGCAGGCAGAAAGGCAGGCAGGCGGATGGAGGGAGGGAGGGAGGGAAGGAAGGAGGGAGAGAGAAAAGCTGACATGACGAATCGAGCCAGCAGGCCTGCCTCATAGTCAGCCCCACACACAGTGATTTATGGCTGCTAGCTGTGTGATGGATGTGTGCTGGCATACTTACACTGCCCTGTCAGACACAGCCCTGTCTGTCTGATGATGACGGCCCATGTGGGTGGGTGGAAACGACTGTGGATGAGTCTGGGCTGTGGTGGGTGTTTCAGTCTGTCAGTGGGTATTTGTGAGAGACGATTTGTGAGAGATCAGCCGTAAAGGTTGGTCAGTATGTGTGTGAGTGCTTGTCCGCATGCATGCTGTGTTTCAGTGAGTGTTTACGGATGGAGTCTGCGAATGCGCTTTGAGTGATGGGATGCTGGGTAGTCAGTTATGGCTGACTACCCACTGCTCTGTGCACATTATTTAGCATGGGAGTTTATGGCTCAGGCCCAAATAAAAAAATTCTGTGGTAACTTATTACCTACTTACCCTCTGTCCTTGTAGGTAACTGGAGTCTTTGGGGAGACCAGCAAAGTAAGTCTTTCTAGTTTTTTTCACACAGTTTAACGAACAATGTATACGGACTCAAATGGAACCTTGTACTGCAGGCCTATATTGCTAGGTTTAATTATGTCACCAAGCACATACTAGCATAATGAGTACAGATGAACCCAGCCTCACATCATGATAATCATCATCACATTTCAACCATTTCCTGTGTAGACGAAGACCCAGACAGTGCGGTGGACGACAGAGACAGCGACTACCGCAGTGAGACCAGTAACAGCATCCCCCCTCCCTTCTACACCACGTCTCAGCCCAACGCCTCCATGCACCAGTACCCCATCCAGAGAGACCAGCGCTACTCCTCGCACACCTCCTACAACGGCTCCATCCAAGAGCTGGACTACGACAACCAGAGACCCATGAGGTAACCTAGCCTCTCTCCTGTCCTGTTCTGTCATCCTTACCTGCTTCATTACCTGGTTCACCACTCGGGGTCTCAATGGGGGGTTCGTCCCAATAAGCTTCCTTTCATTGTCTCCTCTCTTTCATTTGAAACTTACCTTTAAGTTATTTTATTACACGCTGCTGTCCTACAGTTGTTCTAATCTAAAAACATGCAGGGGAGGTGGACGTCGTCACTTTTCCCTGTCCAGCTCTTTGAGATATGTGTGGGTGAAGGAAAGGAGACAAGGAAAGGAAACTACATTAGACTATTGACAGAGCATGGATCTCACTCGCAACACCTCTTCTTAGTCAAGGGATCCATATTGACTTTGTCTCCTCTAGAGATCGACACTCTATTCACCACAGAGTAAATCAGACTAATACAGAACCCACAGAGCCCCGTGAGCTTGTTTTGGTTTACACTGTTGTTACATGGTAACCTGTTGTCCCACTGTGACTTCACTCTCCAGAGCATACTGCGGTGCGGCCTCACTATACAAACCCAAAGGAGCAGTCATGCCCACCTTGTACACAGGCCGTGTGGGAAGAGCCTCACTGGCACCATCAGTGTGTGTGTGTGTGTGTGTGTGTGTGTGTGTGTGTGTGTGTGTGTGTGTGTGTGTGTGTGTGTGTGTGTGTGTGTGTGTGTGTGTGTGTGTGTGTGTGTGTGTGTGTGTGTGTGTGTGTGTGTGTGTGTGTGTGTGTGTGTGTGTGTGTGTGTGTGTGTGTGTGTGTGTGTGTGTGTGTGTGTGTGTGTGTGTGTGTGTGCGCGTACGTGTGTGAGTGTGCATGCGTCTGTGTGTGGCTGAAATACAGCCCCCTGTGATCACTTAGCAACCCCCCCCCCCCCAAAATCAAGTGTGTTTTTTGTCTTTACATCTATTGTTCAAAGGCACAAGTTCACTCAAACTCATGCCTTGCTTGGGGCAGCCACGTTATTGCATAAAGCCTTCTCTTGACAGTGATTCTGTTTTTAGCCATATGGACCTGCAAGTTCCTCTATAGCTAAAACCAATCACTCTCTTCTCTGTCTGACTGGCTCTGTCTGGCTCCTTGGTCAGTGCCAGTGGTCTTTATGCTGTAGGTTTGCCAGGCAGTTTGGTGTTGTGGATGTTGCTGTGTGTCTTTGAAAAGCCCCAGGCTAGACTGTACTGATGCTCCTCCTCTACTGCCTCTCCCTCCTTCCTGCCAGACGCTATGATAGTTTAGACTCGGCCACCAACGGGCGCAGCGATCTCGATTCAGCCTCAGGTTCGAGCCGGCACACCAGCCGCCAGTACTCTCTAGACAGTAGGCACTCGCTCTCCGATAGGTGGGTCTCTGCACCTCCTCTTCCTCCTCTTCCTCTTCCTCCTGCTCCAGCCTGTGACTTCGTCCGTGATCTCGCTGTGACGTCAGTGGTGGAATAGTCCTGTCCTCCTCGCTCGCTGTGCTTGCATGCATGTGCTGTTCAACTCCCTCTCTCTACTTCTTATCTACGTTCCGATCCTGTATCTACCTGATAATAACTACTGTATACACACCGGTATCACACACACATGATCTCCCCTCTCTCTGTCGTACATCTGTGGTGAAATGTGAATGAGTTCCCCTGTTGTGTTTGTGTTGTTATGTAAGACGTTGAAGGCATAGAGGAGAAGCTTGGCTAAGTTGATGTGAGTTGCAGTGATGAGGTGTTAGTGTGTTCTGTATGGTTCCTCTGCCTCCTCTGTCTCTCATTTGGCAGCCTGTTATTATCTCCTCCTACGGTGCCTCAGTGACAAGTCCTCTCTGTGATTAACTATGCAGCTCAGGCTTCCCCCAGCCAGAGCCAGCCATACTGTTGGCCGAGGACCCCGGCCCCGGCTCTTGGGTGGCAGGAGGCATGCCTGTTCAGTATTAAATAGTAGCCTATCAGAGCGGGGAAGACACATGTCCTCCTGTATGTGCCACTGTACCTCTCTCTCCTGCTGTGTTTGGTGTTTGAGAAGGAAAATGCAGGTTTCTGTCAGACAGCTCAGTGAAAGAGCTGTGTGTGTCCATGTGGGTGTACTAAAGAGAGAGAGAGAGTTTGCATGCGTGTGCGCTTCTTGATTGAGTAGCAGGATTCTGGATGTGGTTTTGTGCGTATGCCGTGTGTGTATTTCTATGTGTGTGTTGGTTTCATCAGGTGTTCTGTTTTCCTGTTTGCATTCAGCCCAGGTTCCTGTCTCCTAGCTCTCACACAGACACACTCAGCCCAGGTTCCTGTCTCCTAGCTCTCAAACAGGCACATTCAGCCCAGGTTCCTGTCTCCTAACTCTCAAACAGGCACATTCAGCCCAGGTTCCTGTCTCCTAGCTCTCACACAGACACACACAGCCCAGGTTCCTGTCTCCTAGCTCTCACACAGACAACAGCCCAGGTCCCTGTCTCCTAGCTCTCAAACAGACACATTCAGCCCAGGTTCCTGTCTCCTAGCTCTCACACAGACAACAGCCCAGGTTCCTGTCTCCTAGCTCTCACACAGACATATACAACCCAGGTTCCTGACTCCTAGCTCTCACACAGACAACAGTCCAGGTCCCTGTCTCCTAGCTCTCACACAGACACACACAGCCCAGGTTCCTGTCTCCTAGCTCTCAAACAGACACATTCAGCCCAGGTTCCTGTCTCCTAGCTCTCACACAGACAACAGCCCAGGTTCCTGTCTCCTAGCTCTCACACAGACATATACAACCCAGGTTCCTGACTCAGCTCTCACACAGACAACAGTCCAGGTCCCTGTCTCCTAGCTCTCACACAGACACACACAGTCCAGGTCCCTGTCTCCTAGCTCTCACACAGACACACACAGCCCAGGTCCCTGTCTCCTAGCTCTCACACAGACACACACAGTCCAGGTCCCTGTCTCCTAGCTCTCAAACAGACACACTCAGTCCAGGTTCCTGTCTCCTAGCTCTCAAACAGACACACTCAGTCCAGGTTCCTGTCTCTCTCAAACAGACACACACAGCCCAGGTCCCTGTCTCTCTCACACAGACACACACAGTCCAGGTCACTGTCTCTCTCACACAGACACACACAGTCCAGGTTCCTGTCTCTTAGCTCTCAAACAGACACACACAGTCCAGGTTCCTGTCTCCTAGCTCTCAAACAGACACACTCAGCCCAGGTCCCTGTCTCTCTCACACAGACACACACAGTCCAGGTTCCTGTCTCTTAGCTCTCAAACAGACACACACAGTCCAGGTCCCTGTCTCCTAGCTCTCAAACAGACACACTCAGCCCAGGTCCCTGTCTCCTAGCTCTCAAACAGACACACTCAGTCCAGGTCCCTGTCTCTCTCACACAGACACACACAGTCCAGGTCCCTGTCTCTCTCACACAGACACACACAGTCCAGGTCCCTGTCTCTCTCACACAGACACACACAGTCCAGGGCTGTTTAACTCTTCCTTCTTTCTTTACTCCCCCTGTACCGCCTCATGCATTATTGAACCTTCACTGCTTTAATCGATTGTGTGTAAACGAGTGGACTTGTCTGTGTGTTGGGATGTGTGTTGTTCCAGTCTGCTCTCTCTCTCTCTCTGACTCATGAGGTGTCTCATTCTCTTTCTCTTCTCACTAATAGCCTCATTCATCAAAGTCGATAAATGTTCCGCTATTTTATTTGTCTGCTAAAAAGAGTCTGTTTCAGCCCAGTGTAGGCCCCTGCCTCTCTCTTTCCACTTGTACTTTCTTTCTCCACCCCTGTCCCTCTGATTTCTCTCTCAAAATGTGAAATGAACAATAAAAAGTGAACAGTAAATATTACACTCACACACTCTCTCCCTCTCTCATCACCTCACCTGAGTGGGTGCCATTTCTTGTCAAGGCTGTTTACCTCGCGTCTTGTTTCGCTGTTTATTGTGTTGGCTCTGGGTGTTTGTGAATCTCTGCTCTGTTGAATATGCAGATTTGTATTTGGCGTGTGATCAGAGCATCCACCAATAATATCTCTCTCTCTATACTAAAAACGAAGACTTCCCTGTTACTACACCACATAACCCCCACACTCATGCATCTGAACACACACTAGCCTATCCCTTGGTCCAGGATGCCTGGGTTTGTTCCTCTCCTTTTTATCCTAGGTTAACTGTTCTCCCTCACTTTAGTCCCAAATACGTCTCCTTAACATGCACTCTGGGCCCATTTGGTTGTTCATTTCTTTGTTTTTTCGTCCCCAGTCTGCTCTATGTGTCTGTGTTTCTGACTGTGGTCCATTTGTCTGTCTGTCTACAGTCCTACAGGCAGCAGTCGCTATGCCTCCTCTGGGGAGCTGAGCCGAGGCAGCTCCCAGCTCAGTGAGGAGTTTGGCCCTGAGAACGAGGGGAGTCTGAGAGGCTCTGTGGAGCTCTACGATGAGAACGACTCTTACCACTCCTGCCACTCCTCTGTCAGCTACGACAAGGAATCGGCTGGCTGGGACCCCGATGAGCCCGAGGTGGTGTACAGTGACGAAGGGGGCTATGTCAAAGATGGAGGAGAGGAGGGGGCTATTTACGATGAGGAGGGCGAGCTCTACCAGCCCGAGCAGGGAGAGGGGGAGTACAACTATGAGGGAGAGGAGGAGATCATTTACGAAGATGAAGATCTCTACCCTCTGGACGGCACGCTCAGCGAGGACCAGGAGCCACCCTACACCCCCACCCCCACCAGCACAGCCCCCACGCTGGCCCCCGAGGCCTCCATCACCAGGCCCCCTCTGGAGAAACAAGCCTCTCTGAGAGAGCAGCAGCCCGAGCCCCCCACCCTGGCCCCCACCACCCAGGCCCAGACCATGCCCCCTGTCCAGCCCCCTGTCACCACAGCCTCCACCAAGCCTCCATTTACTCCCATGATCCATCCATCCCTCACCCAGCCCCCGGTGCCCACTGCCCAGCCCCCGGTGCCCACCACCCAGCCCCCTGCTCCAGAGACCCAGCCTCCAGTGTCTGATGCCCTGGATGATATCCTCCTAGACCTTCAAGAGGAAGAGCCTCTGTCTTTAGAGCAGGAGGTCCCTGTGGTGGAGAGTCCCCCAGCAGAAGTCCCAGCAGAGAAGAGTGAGACTCCTCTTGTCAGGTGAACCCTCAACCATCCACGTCTGTAGTTATATAGTAATGCTGGCCTGAACACCATTGTCTGCTACGCTATTACCACAACTATTTACTACAACTTTCCCCTCTACACATTACGTTGTACTACAATAGACTTTTATTACTATCCACTACTGCCTTTAAAACAGAGCGAAGTTCGATCATTTTCTACCATCTAAGTATCTTCACAATTAATGAGCACCAGTCTGAAATCCCCTGTACATTTCCCTCCCAGCTATCAAAGGCCCATCATGGAGCCTGGACCAGACCGGGCCAGGGCCAACTGGCAACGGCTCTGCAGCAAGGTCCGACTACAGCTACAGCAGGTGAGACTGTGTGTGTGTGTGTGTGTGTGTGTACGTGGGGTGTGTGTACGTGGGGTGTGTGTGTGTGTGTACGTGGGGAGTTTGTGTGTGTGTGTGTGTGTGTGTGTGTGTGTGTGTACGTGGGGTGTGTGTACGTGGGGTGTGTGTGTGTGTGTACGTGGGGAGTTTGTGTGTGTTTGTGTGTGTGTGTGTGTGTTTGTGTGTGTGTACGTGCGACATGGACTCAGAGTTAGATGTAAGTAACAGTAAACGGAAATCTTTCTCCCTCCATTTAGTAGGATGTTACGTTTCATATAATATTAATTTGTGAATGTCCATCATCCATTTTGTATGATATGTTATGAATTATATTTTATATGACATGTTATGAATTATATTTTGTATAATATGTTACAAATTCCACTTTATTGTGGTTAAAATTGGCTAGGTGGCTAACGTTAGCTAGGCTAAGGGTTAAGGTTAGGAGAAGGGTTAGCTAACACGCTAAGTAGTTGCAAAGTAGCTAAAACGTAGTAAATAGTTGCAATGTTGCTAATTAGCCAAAATACTAAAGTTGTCCGTGATGTGATTCAAACACGCAACCTTTGGGTTGCTAGACATTTGCGTTAATGCGCTCACCCATCCTCCCCGACCAACAGCCTTCCTTTCATTTTAACCTTCTTTCTTATGTGACCAAATGTAACATATCATTCAAATTTTAGTTCCCCAGATTTCCATTTACTATGTTATGTCTAGTCTATGAGACCAGGCTGGTGCAGGTGGGTGTGTATGGATGGACCTTCTATGTGGCTGCCTGCTATGTTTCTCACCATAATGCTGTCACTCCTTCATATGTCCCTGCCCTGAAATGTATCTTCTGACATCTGTGCCCCTTCAGTTTAGTTTCATTCACTTCTTAATCATTAATTCCAGTTTATATGACCCTTTTAAGTTGTGATCCAGTGGTTGTTTTAGCCTGTCTTTATTTTGTCAAGATAATTTGTATTTGTTTACCCCTGTTTGTGTGCCATTTTATTTGTTTTCTTTTCAGTTTTGTTTTTGCCACCCCATAGCGATATGCATGTTGTCCGTTCTGATGGGCCAGGGCTGGAAACGACTGCCAGGTGGGTGTGTCCGTGGTTGCTTGTGAGCGCTGCTGGTGACAATAACGTGAATGTCAGTGTTGTTGTGTCGTGCTCTGAACACACAGAGAGATAAGGAGCACGTCTTCCTGTTAGAGCACAGATAGAATTACTGGAATGTTACTGCAGATAAGGATCTGTCACAAATCCACTTTCAACCATGGCCTTCAAACACAAAGGCCTCCCCACTGACGTCAATGGACAGTGAAATCACCCGAGGCAACGCCCTCTTGTCTCTCTTCCATGTTTTATGGCTGACATTAAGGACTGTTTTCTGCCCAATTAAACACATCCTTCTTGATTTTATATTAATAAACTGTGGGAGACTCAATCTTTGTTATTGTGGCGGGACAGACAGGGGCAGATATGTGATGTACTACGACCTAATAAAACCATTTCAAGGCATACTATGTGCCAATCACTCCTCACCCTGTCTCACCCTGTCTCACCCTGTCTCACCCGTCTCTCCACAGGCTCGAGGGGAGTCGGTTGGGATTTGCTCCCTGTTGCTATCAGCAGGGTAAGTGTCTGTCACGATCACACCCACAAGTATGCTAATAAAGCTTCACAACATGAAATAAGAACAAAACTGCATGACATTTTGAGTAAATAATTGGAGTGTAGTTTGTCCCAGATCTGTTTGTGTTGCAAATGGCCATTGTCATACAAACATGGCTATATAGCACAAACAGATCTGGGACCAGGTTTGTTCCTGTAATTTACAGTGTGTTTATGTGTTAGTGGTGTAAGGGGATGTTGTGATAATAAGAGTGTTGTGTTTGTGGGGTTTCTCCCCATGCAGGGTGGGTGGGGCGTTGTATAGCATCGACAGCATGCCGGACCTCCGCAAGAGGAAAGCCATGCCTCTGGTCAGGGACCTGGTCAGTGTAAGTCCTGACCACTTACTAAATATAGTCACTCGACATTCACCCCTTCTCTCTCTCTCTCTCTACTCTCTTTCTTTCTTTCTTCCCCCCTTCTTTCCTTGTTGTGCCCTGAGGGGGACGACCCTGCCCTTCTGTCTCTACTTGAAGAACCCAGAGTCAGGGGTCTCAGATGGCCACTGAGGCCTGCCTTGGAGAGGCTGTCAGACTCTAGCCCTCCACACCTCCCAGGGAGCGTCACTCTGTCCTCTCCTCTCTCTGACTGCTCACCCTGGGGGTGTGGTATGTTAACCAATGGGATGCTAGATGAGAGTGGAGAAAATAATCCTGGATAGTTATATCCTGCTGTACTGTACGTGAACACTCATATACTCATAGAAAAAAAGTGTTCTTTGGCTGTCCCCTAGGAGAACCCTTTTTGGTTCCAAGTAGAATCCTTTTTGGTTCCAGGTAGAACCAATTTTGGTTTCAAGTATAACCCTTTTTGGTTCCGGGTAGAACCCTTTAGGGTTCTATGTAGAACCCTCTGTGGAAAGGGTTATACATGGAACCCAGAAGGGTTCAACCTGGAACTTAAAGGGTTCTACCTGGAGCCAAAAAGGGTTCTTCGAAGGGTTATCTTATGGAACTGCCAAATAACCATTTTAGGTTCTAGATAGCACCTTTTTTTCTAAGAGTATAGCTGTCTTTATCTGTCCCGTTAAAGATTGAATAGAGTAGATTATTTTCATTGGAGAAGTATACAGAGGAATAGTACCATTGTTGGGCTCCAGCTGGAGTAATGGCAGAGCAGAGTGTTTAAGTAGCTGTCAAAGCAGGTGCTTACTAGGCTATTAAACTCACACCAAATAGATGGCCTTGTCCTTGTTCTATCCATCCTTGCCAATTGATCTGATTTCCAAGTTTTGAGTTGAATAGCTCTGATAAGCTGAAGGCCTGCCAGACTATACTGCCAGCTCAGCGCTCAGGTGGCTCGGCTCCAACGTGAGCTGTAATGAAGAATTACCATTCCGGACAAAATAGCTCAGCACTTTGTTTCTATGAATCCAGCTTACTGTCACACTGTACACCCCCCCCCCCCCCCACACACACACACACGCACGCATACACACACACTAACTGCCTGAGTCTGATTCATCCAGACCAGGTAATGTGCTGAGTGGAACTGAATCTGAATGTGCAACAAAGCCAGACTAATATTCAGCCAGTGTTCTCAGACACAGAAGTATGTGCAGGACAATGGCTCTCTCTCCTAATGCTGACTACCTCTCTCTCTCTCAGACAGTGTCCTAACTCTCTGTGTTTTAATGGTGTCTATCCTTCAACATTGCTAAGGAAGTACATTCATTTCCCACTCTGTCCCTAAGGGCCTTTGTCCTAGCCGTGTACAAAGTTGTTTACATGCCTCGTTTTCATCTTGTGTGATTTATAGGTCTAGACACTGGATGAAACCCAGTGTTTCATCAACAAAATCATAGAGTTATTTATCCTTTCCCTTGGCTAATTTATCACCGCCACCCTGTATCTGTTTTGAAATCACCCCTATGCCACTGTGGCCATGTTTGTGACTGTAGCTATAAAGTTGTTTTGACATGCCCCTTTTAACACTTGTTTCTCGTTCTGCTTCCTCCTTCCTTCACATGCACGGTCACAGGCTATGGTGAGTATCACTGGGTTCCAAATGAAAAGGGAATGTTGGAGCACTTTCATTTCAGATACCCACGACCCCTTGTTTCTTATATCAACACTTGGGGAGAATACAGCTGGACTGCATTATGCCCTATTGGCTTAGACTGCATTATGCCCTATTGGCTTAGACTGCATTATGCCCTATTGGTTTAGACTGCATTATGCCCTATTGGCTTAGACTGCATTATGCCCTATTGGTTTAGACTGCATTATGCCCTATTGGTTTAGACTGCATTATGCCCTATTGGTTTAGACTGCATTATGCCCTATTGGCTTAGACTGCATTATGCCCTATTGGTTTAGACTGCATTATGCCCTATTGGTTTAGACTGCATTATGCCCTATTGGTTTAGATGCATACTGAGATGTATTCTGATCCAAACTATGTTGAAAGATGTTAAAGTATGTATCAACAGAAGTATACTTCCCTCTTTGAGTAAAATCGAAGTTGTTACTTTGTTTTAAAAGCCCTTATTGAATGTATTTCAATCACAGTATGCACCGAACTACTATATTTCAAACGTATCTCTTCTTTCATTGTCATCCACTCCATCCTTTATTTTACTCCCCTTCCTGGCCTACCTCAGTCCCTGGCTCAGAACTCCAGGAAGGCAGGGATTACATCAGCCATGGCGTCCAGCACTCTCAATAACGAGGAACTGGTGCGTTTCTGGCTCTTTCTTTTCTCTATTCACACTATATGCAGCTAGTTTTTCTCTCTCTCCATGTACTCATAGATTCCACTAAGTCTCTGTAACTCTATAACTCCTCTCTCTTCTTCTGTTTCCTTCTCTTGTAGAAGAGCCATGTGTACAAGAAGACTCTACAGGCTCTGATCTACCCCATCTCCTGCACCACGCCCCATAACTTTGAGGTGTGGACGGCCACCACGCCCACCTACTGCTATGAGTGTGAGGGGCTGCTGTGGGGTATCGCCCGCCAGGGCATGAGATGCACCGAGTGTGGGGTCAAATGTCACGATAAGTGCCAGGACCTGCTCAACGCTGACTGCCTGCAAAGTAAGTAGCGCCATGTTGATGTTGCTCAGTGACTTGTAAAGTTTTCTTCAGTTGGTGCTAAAACATAATATAGCGGTGAGACATGAAAAATAAAGTTGGGAAAAAATAGTTTTGAGGTTTGTAGTAACTAGCAACACCAAACGTGTGAGGTTACTTCTGTAATGGACCTTACCGACCGCTGCTTTGGATAAGAGGGTTATTAACTAAAAGGCTCCTTTGACTGTTGTACTTCAGACTCTGCCCTCCATTCTCCTACATCTCTCATCCCACTCTGCTTGTCCTCCTCCCTCTTATTCTCTCATCCCACTCTGCTTGTCCTCCTCCCTCTTATTCTCTCATCCCACTCTGCTTGTCCTCCTCCCTCTTATTCTCTCATCCCACTCTGCTTGTCCTCCTCCCTCTCATTCTCTCATCCCACTCTGCTTGTCCTCCTCCCTCTTATTCTCTCATCCCACTCTGCTTGTCCTCCTCCCTCTTATTCTCTCATCCCACTCTGCTTGTCCTCCTCCCTCTTATTCTCTCATCCCACTCTGCTTGTCCTCCTCCCTCTTATTCTCTCATCCCACTCTGCTTGTCCTCCTCCCTCTTATTCTCTCATCCCACTCTGCTTGTCCTCCTCCCTCTTATTCTCTCATCCCACTCTGCTTGTCCTCCTCCCTCTTATTCTCTCATCCCACTCTGCTTGTCCTCCTCCCTCTTATTCTCTCATCCCACTCTGCTGTCTCAGACACTCTCTATCTTGTTTGGTTTTTCTGGAAAGGAAATGAAAAGCCATTTGTCTTTCCTTGACATCCTCTCCACCTTTCCAACTCTTCATGGGCGTTTCACAGGTCTGCAGATACTGCCAGAGTACTCATCCATAAATCATACTGCATACTCTGTCTCACAGTGTTCTGATGATGGGGCACATTTGCTCTTATAGATCAAATCAAGATTTATTTGAACTGCATTTAAAATTGCAACGTACTTTACAGCAAAACAATTTTAAAAATGCAGGATAAGAAGTTTTAAAAAACAACAGAAGGCAATAAAAGAGATGAATAAAAGAACAATAAAACAAAGATAACAGTAAAATCTGTGTTTATAGATGCCATGGTTTATGTTATGCATCCTTCGTATACGTTCATCCAATATTTATCCCATTCAACCCAATGAAAACTGTTCATGACCTCCATGCAGCATCACAAAAACCTTCTAATTTCTAATGTAACTCAATAAATAAAATCTGACCTTCATCGCTCTTGTCTACCTCAGGGGCAGCGGAGAAGAGTTCTAAGCATGGGGCGGAGGACCGAACCCAGAACATCATCATGGTACTGAAGGACAGGATGAAGATCCGGGAGAGGAACAAGCCGGAGATCTTTGAGCTGATCCAGGAGGTGTTTGCCATGGTCAAAGCCACTCACGTCACCTACATGAAGCAGATCAAACAGAGTGTACTGGACGGCACCTCCAAGTGGTCGGCCAAGATCAGCATCACAGGTGAGAGAGAGAGGGGGGAAGATACCAGGGCTTCAGAGTTGGAGTGCTGATCTAGGACCAGGTCTGCGCTATCAGAATCACAAAAAGAATCTTATTCATTATGATGTAAAAAGATAAACAAGCAGAGTCCTATTCTGAGACGCTTTGTGAATTGTATGAGTCCAGAACCATTCATTTGTAAAGCTCTGGCAGATGCCATTGGGTGTCTGACTCCATCACGAGTCACGACACACATCATCCCCCTCTGTCTCCTCTTGTTTGTTTGCGTTCCAGTTCTGTTTGTTGTAAAGGTCATACTGTGCTGTAGACCGTTGAGCCACTGTCTGACACAAAGGAGACAGATTAGATAAATCCCTTGAACGGCCATATGAGGAGGGATTAGAGATATCCGTCTGTAGGTAGGAAAGGCAAATATTCTGAATAGGTCAATGGGAGTATGTGGGAGGGCGAACTCTCTCCACTTAGCCTCTTAAACTAGACGTCTGTTTAAACAAGCTATGCTCCAGCCAGACTGACCACCTGATGCTGTCGCCTGTCCCCTCCCCCTGTCCCCTCCACAGTGCTGTGTGCTCAGGGCCTTCAGGCCAAGGATAAAACTGGCACGAGTGACCCTTATGTCACGGTCCAGGTGGGCAAGACCAAGAAGAGGACCAAGACTATCTACGGCAACCTCAACCCTGTCTGGGAGGAGAACTTCCACTTGTGAGTACTATAAGAGAGAGAAAGTACTAGACTGAAATGACATTGAAGGTTGTGTATTCACAGGTTATGAATGGGTCACAATTAATGCATATGTCCAACTCTGAACCCATGTGAATAGATGGGATTGGTGGGTCCCTCAAGCAGGAAACGACATAGTGGCGTCTTCCTGTTTCTCTCTCTCTTTCTCCCTGTAGTGAGTGCCACAACTCCTCGGACCGGATCAAGGTACGGGTGTGGGACGAGGATGATGACATCAAGTCTCGGGTGAAACAGAAGTTCAAGAGGGAGTCAGATGACTTCCTGGGTCAGACCATCATTGAGGTCCGCACGCTGAGCGGAGAGATGGACGTCTGGTACAACCTGGGTCAGTAGGGGAAAGACCTGGGTCATTTGGGGAAAGACCTGGGTCATTTGGGGAAAGACCTGGGTCATTTGGGGAAAGACCTGGGTTAGTAGGGGAAAGACCTGGGTCATTAGGGGAAAGACCTGGGTCATTAGGGGAAAGACCTGGGTCAGTAGGGGAAAGACCTGGGTCAGTAGGGGAAAGACCTGGGGAAACATTCATTTTGTTGATGTTCTACTTGTAATTCTAATACTATGTGTCAATTAATCCCATAAGGGATTGGTTGCAAACTGGCGATTTAACATGAAAATAAAATGTCATTAATTAAAACCAAATCATTGAGTCCATAAAATGACTTTCTAGGTATCCATTAGATGAGGCACATTTGGTGAACTAATTTGGGTGAAAGGTTGAGGTCTTTAATAAAGATAGTTATTGTTATTTATGACTCTAATATGTGTTGACTGAGACTCTTGTCTTTTGTCCCTCTCTGCAGACAAGCGTACAGACAAGTCAGCTGTGTCTGGTGCCATCAGGATGCACATCAATGTAGAGATCAAAGGAGAGGAAACAGTCGCTCCATATCATGTCCAATACACCTGTCTGCACGAGGTAAGCTCTCTGTGTGTGTGTGTGTGTGTGTGTGTGTGTGTGTGTGTGTGTGTGTGTGCATGCCTTCAGGTGGCAAGTGAGATTAATGAGCCCAGTCATCTTGTTTCATTTAGCTGACTGATGTAGCAGTCGTTCATTGAAGTGGCCGTTACAGATGAATCAGAAGTTAATATCCCATAAAAGTGACACCGTCTGCATTGCTCAATCAACATTAAGACCACATCAGATATGAAATACCACAGATATTAGTTCTCCCTCTGACCTTCTTCAAATATGGAATGATCTACCATAGTTATTCTAAATGAGCATTGCCCTATATCAGAGTTCTCCAAGTTCTGTGAGCCCAATAGTTTTTTAGTTTTTTCCCCTTAATTTTATTTGTATTCTATTGTTGGACATAAAATACTAAAATAAACACTGTAAATAGATGATCTGTAGCAAATTCTCTTAATTAATGGTGAGTCGTCACACTGCGTGATTCTGATCCTTCTGTACTCTCTAAGCCCAAATAGACAAACACAATTTTGCAAATGAACTGCAATTTTTAAAGGCAGCAGTTGACTAGGTCTTTTTCATTTGTTTCAATTTGCATGAAGAATTTGAACATGAAATCAACTTGATCCATTTCTAATGAAAGTCGTGTGATGAATGGCGGCCCAGGCCTGAATGAATAATTCAAATGAACAACCCTCTGATCACCGAGCAGTCAGTCAGTTATAGAGTGTGACGTGCTCTGCTCTGCTCTCCTGCTCAGACATACTCACACTGAGATCGTAATGACATCTCCCTGTATTCAGCCACTTTAGCCACTTCAACTCATTGAAATCATAGTCTGGATTGAATAACCCATGCATTTCTCTCCCTCCCTCTCTCTCCCCAGAACCTCTTCCACTTTGTCACAGATGTGCAGAGCTCTGGCGTTGTGAAGATTCCTGACGCTAAAGGGGATGATGCATGGAAGGTGTACTTTGATGAGACTCCTCAGGAGATAGTGGATGAGTTTGCCATGCGCTACGGAGTGGAATCCATCTACCAGGCTATGACGTGAGCTCCAATGTACCCTGTCACTTAGCAATAGCATACACATTGCCCGATTGTAATGTGTTGAGAGGACACATGGTGTACGGTTGTGTTTAGGACGATATTGGGGTATAACATCACAAGGGAAATACACGGGCCTTTATAGGAGTCCGCTTCATATATACCACAGTGATCATGTTTATGCCGTGTGTGTTCTCCCACAGTCACTTTGCCTGCCTGTCGTCTAAGTACATGTGCCCGGGGGTTCCCGCGGTAATGAGTACCCTGCTGGCCAACATCAATGCCTACTACGCCCACACCACCCAGGCCACCAACAACGTGTCGGCCTCCGACCGCTTCGCCGCATCCAACTTCGGGGTGAGTCGCCCCAAATTAATGAGGGGTGGATGGAGACAGAAAATATAATGCAATGCCTCAACCCAGTGTTAAAGGTGAGCCAATGGATATGCTAGCTGTTAGGCTAATGTGTTGTGGTGTGTTTTAAACCCCCCCCCCCCCTTTTTTTTACAGAAAGAACGATTTGTGAAGCTCTTGGACCAACTCCACAATTCTCTGAGGATTGATCTGTCCATGTACCGGGTACTACTGTTGACCTTCACTCTTCTATTTGTCTCTGTTTGCTTTTCTATCTGTGTCCTTACCTACCCTTATTTACCTCTTTCTCTCTTTCTCTCTCTCTCTATCTCTCTTTCTCTCTCTCTTTCTCTTTCTCTCTCTCTTTCTCTCTCTCTCTTTCTCTTTCTCTCTCTCTCTTTCTCTCTTTCTCTCTCTCTCTCTTTCTCTCTCTCTTTCTCTCTCTGTCTTTCTCTCTCTCTCTCTCTCTCTCTCTCTCTCTCTCTCTCTCTCTCTCTCTCTTTCTCTCTTTCTCTCTTTCTCTCTCTCTCTCTCTCTTTCTCTGTGTGTGATGTGAGAAAGGAGGCTGATGTGTTAATTGGGCTGGCAACTCCTCATACACACAGGGTCAGTGAGGTGAAGAGCTGAGGGTTTTAATTTAGTCTGGAGTCAGTGGAAGAGACTGAGACTGCTGCTTCTGCACTACCGCATTGGCCAGTTTATACAACATAGTCTGCACACACACACACACATACACACACATCACACACACACCTCACTGTGGATCTACAGTTGAGTCGGAAGTTTATATGCACTTATTTTGGAGTCATTAAAACTCGTTTTTCAACCACTCCACAAATTTCTTGTTAACAGTTAGGACATCTACTTTGTGCATGACACAAGTAATTTTTCCATCAATTATTTACAGACAGATTATTTCACATATAATTCACTGTATCACAATTCCAGTGGGTCAGAAGTTTACATACACTAAGTTGACTGTGCCTTTAAACAGCTTTGAAAATTCCAGAAAATGGTGTCATGGCTTTAGAAGCTTTAGAAGCTGAGCTACCGCTCAGGAAGGAGACACCTTCTGTCTCCTAGAGATGACCGTACTTTGGTGCAAAAGTGAAAATCATTCCCAGAACAACAGCAAAGGACCTTCTGAAGATGCTGGAGGAAACAGGAACAAAAGTATCTATATCCACAGTCAAACGAGTCCTATATCGACATAACCTGAAAGGCTCCTCAGCAAGGAAAAAGCCACTGCTCCAAAACCGCCATAAAAAGCCAGACTACGGTTTGCAACTGCACACGAGGACAAAGATCGTACTTTTTAAAGAAATGTCCTCTGGTCTGATGAAACAAAAATAGAACTGTCTGGCCATAATGACCATTGTTATGTTTGGAGGAAAAATGGGGAGGCTTTGAGCCAAAGAACACCATCCCAACCGTGAAGCACGGTGGTGGCTGCATCATGTTGTGGGGGTGCTTTGCTGTAGGAGGGACTGGTGCACTTCACAAAATAGATGGCATAATGAGGGAGGAAAATTATGTAGATATATTGAAGCAACATCTCAAGACATCAGTCAGGAAGTTAAAGCTTGGTCGCAAATGGGTCTTCCAAATGGACAATGACCTCAAGCATACTTCCAAATTTGTGTCAAAATGGCTTAAGGACAACAAAGTCAAGGAATTGGAGTGGCCATCACAAAGCCCTGACCTCAATCACATAGAAAGTTTGTGGGCAGAACTGAAAAAGCGTGTGCGAGCAAGGAGGCCTACAAACCTGACTCAGTTACACCAGCTCTGTCAGGAGGAATGGGCTAAAATTCCCACAACTTATTGTGGGAAGCTTGTGGAAGGCTACCCGAAACGTTAAGCAATTTAAAGCTAATGCTACCAAATACTAATTGAGTGTATGTATACTTCTGACCCACTGGGAATGTGATGAAGGGAATAAAAGCTGAAATAAATCATTCTCTCTACTATTATTCTGACATGTCACATTCTTAAAATAAAGTGGTGATCCTAAGACAGGGATTTTTTACTAGGATTAAATGTCAGGAATTGTGATAAACTGAGTTTAAATGTATTTGGCGATGGTGTATGGTAACTTCTGTCTGTAGCCATGAAGTGCTTTGAAAGGCTGGTCATGGCTCACATCAACACCATTATCCCAGAAACCCTAGACCCACTTCAATTTGCATACCGCCCAAACAGATACACAGATGATGCAATCTCTATTGCACTCCACACTGCCCTTTCCCACCTGGACAAAAGGAACACCTATGTGCGAATGGGCCGCCCCCACATGGTAAGGGTAGGTAACAACACATCCGCCACTCTGATCATCAACTCAGGGGCCCCTCAGGGGTGCATGCTCAGTCCCCTCCTGTACTCCCTGTTCACTCATGACTGCACGACCAGGCACAACGCCTGCGCCTGCGCCTGATCACCGACAACGATGAAACAGTCTATAGGGAGGAGGTCAGAGACCTGGCAGTGTGGTGCCAGGACCACAACCTCTCCCTCAATGTGATCAAGACAAAGGATATGTTTGTGGACTACAGGAAAAAGAGGACCGAGCACACCCCCATTCTCATCGACAGGGCTGCAGTTGAGCAGGTTGAGAGCTTCAAGTTCCTTGGTGTCCACATCATCAACAAACTAACATGGTCCCAGCACACCATGACAGTCGTGAAGAGGGCAGCACAAAACCTATTCCCCCTCAGGAGACTGAAAAGATTTGGCATGGGTCTTCAGATCCTCAAAAGGTTCTACAGCTGCACCATCAACTGCTCGGCCTCCGACCGCAAGGCATTACAGAGGGTAGTGCGAACTGCCCAGTACATCACTGGGGCCAAACTTCCTGCCATCCAGGATCTCTATACCAGATGGTGTCAGAGAAAGGCCCTAAGAATTGTCAAAGACTCCAGCCACGCTAGTCATAAACTGTTCTCTCTGCTACCGCACGGCAAGCGGTACTGGAGCCCCAAGTCTAGGTCCATGAGGCTTCTAAACAGCTTCTACTCCCAAGCCATAAGACTCCTGAATAGCTAATCAAATGTCTACCCAGACTACTTGCATTGACCCCCTCTTTTACACCGCTGCTACTCTCTGTTATCATCTATGCATAGTCACTTTAATAACCCTACCTTCATGTACATATTACCTCAAGTAACTGGTGCCCCCGCACATTGACTCTGTACTGGTACCCCCCTGTATATAGTCTCGCTATTGTTATTTTACTGCTGCTCTTTAATTACTTATTACTTTTATTTCTTATCCGTATTTTTTAAACTGCATTGTTGGTTAGGGGCTCGTAAATAAGCATCTCACTGTAAGGTTGTTGTATTCGGCGCATGTGACTAATAAAATGTGATTTTTGATTTGATTTGCTCTATTCTCTGTGTGTATCAGAATAACTTCCCAGCCAGCAGTTCTGAGAGGCTGCAGGACCTCAAGTCTACTGTGGACCTGCTCACCAGCATCACCTTCTTCAGGATGAAGGTAACTCTCTCTTTACATCTTCCTCAGCTTGGATCGCCTCTGCTTTGCTCTGGTCAATACATGTTCCTCTACTCGTATTCTTTACTCTGTTGGTGCCACATGTCTCTATTCTTGTTTGCACTGTACAGTATCGCTACACTACGTGCTCTTATCAGACATCCATCTTCATTGAGTTCCTTTGACTGAGTGTGGTTGTATGGGGCTTTCCTAGTCTGAGGATCCTCTCTCTGTCTGTGACTGTCCTCAGGTCCAGGAGCTACAGAGTCCCCCCAGAGCCAGTCAGGTGGTGAAGGACTGTGTCAAGGCCTGTCTCAACTCCACCTATGAATACATCTTCAATAACTGTCACGAGCTCTACAGCCGGGAGTACCAGACAGATCCGGTAGGCTGTGTGCGTGTGCGTGCGTGTGTGTGTGCGCGTGCGTGTGTGTGTGTGTGTGTGTGCGCTCTGTGAAGGTGTGTGTGTGTCTCTGTCCGTGTCATTAACACCTCAGGCTGGTCTCCATCAAGCCTGTACAGGATTTAGATAGGGATTTACAAGCCTTGGTTTTGCCTCATTAAAGTGGCACGATTCATTCGGACTCCCTTCATGAATTTCAAAAGCAAATTTTTCCTTTCGAATAAAACCTTCCATCCTGAGGGGCCCATATTTTGTTGAATTCTTTGCTACATAATTCTTCAGTTTGAACCCCTGCGGTGGTAGGAATACTTTTTTCTGACTGTCAGCTCTTTCCAAAGGACTAAACCATGTACATGTGGTTTGATGGGTTCATCAGCTCATTAGAGTTGAGCGGTAGCGATGAGAGAGATAATGGACAAACTATTGAGCAAAATAGAGGAGAGTCAGAATGGGGTTGAATCCTGACTTGATATCTGCACAATTCAAACTCTTGATTAACTTGAAACTCTTGAGTTATGTCTGCATGTTAAGCTACGATAGTAGCCAATGTGAAAGTATCCCAGTGACTCAGTGTGTTTTGTTTTGTCCAGGCCAAGCCAGGAGTGGATCACCCAGAAGAGCAGGGTCCCAGCATCAAGAACCTGGACTTCTGGTCCAAACTCATCACCCTCATCGTGTCCATCATAGAAGAGGACAAGAACTCCTACACACCCTGCCTCAACCAGTGAGTCTGTCCCTCTCTTTCTCTGAGTCTCTTTGTCTCGCTGTCTCGCTCTCTTTGTCTCTCTCCTCTACATCAATACATAACTCTGTGTTTCTTACCGTCTACAACGTGTAGGTTTCCTCAGGAGCTCAACGTGGGTAAAATCAGTGCCGAGGTGATGTGGAACCTGTTTGCTCAGGATATGAAGTATGCCATGGAGGGTGAGCACTGAATGAAGTCGCACCATCCTCACCAGTGGTTTAGCTCTGTCCTAACAGTCTTAGTCTCTTCTTCTGTTTTTATGGGGCTGTCAGTGTGCGTTTACAAGCAGATATGACACTATTGGCACTGAGGCGGTTTGCCAGAGCATAAGGGCTTTTCTCGATTAGCCTGTTAGCGCTACATGGCGGAGAATAGATCACCCCTCTGGGCTCATTTGCTCTTTAATTAAGAGCTTTGTCTTTCCTCTCTCTCTCTTTCTCTCATTTTCTCTCTCCCCTCTCTCGTTCTTCTCTCTCTCAGAGCATGAAAAGAACCGGCTGTGTAAGAGTGCGGATTACATGAACCTGCATTTTAAAGTCAAGTGGCTTTACAACGAGTACTGCAAAGACCTGCCCTTCTTCAAGAGTCGTGTGCCCGAGTACCCGGCGTAAGTGCCACCCTGTGCCATGAGGACACACACACACTCACATTAACACACACGTATGCATGCATGCAGGCATACATAAGCAGGCACACACTCTCACACACACACATACACACACACACACAAAACACTTCCCGTCTGGTACTGTACAGCACAGCCCATAAGCAAGACCAGATGGACTCTACAGCCACAGAAGTTGTTTGAAATGAAAACTTCCAGTGGGGTCGACTCATATCAAACCACCCCCGTGTGATGTCTCCTAGGTGGTTTGAGCCGTTTGTCATCCAGTGGTTGGACGAGAATGAGGAAGTGTCTCGAGACTTCCTGCACGGTGCGCTGGAGAGGGACAAAAAAGACGGGGTAAACTTTTCCACTTCTCCTCCTCAGCTCCTCAAAATGCAAGTGCTGAGTCACATTGGTTGTGGCAGAATTAAAGTACTCCCTTCCTTTGTCGCTTCCTCATTTTACCATCCTAGTTATCAGGCAGACTTCTCATCCTCTCCCTTTCCTGCACTCATTAAAGACTTCCCTGAGACAATGGAATCCAAAGCACAAAAAGTTGAGAAAGTGTTGAGAGAGACTATAAAGAGATTTGCTCAGACTGCTCTCATGTAGGGAGTTAGAGCTTGACTGTACCAACCTGTGGATTAATGAGTCATGTTCTCATTACCCAGCAACCTCTGGGAACCGCCACAGACCGGCCGTCTACCCTGTCTGGTCTGCTGTCCGGCTTCAAACAACCCTAGAAATCCTCGAACCAGACCACAACAATCATGTTTATTTATGCTCTCAGAGCTCAGTGGTCCTGCAGCCCTCACAACATCTCTCTTCCCCTCCCTCTTTCATATACTCCATCTCTCAAACCTCTCCCTTTATTCCACCCCCCCCCCTCTCTCTCTCTCCCGCTCTCTCCCCTGATGTTAACAATCTGTGGCCTCTGTCCCTCAGTCAAAAATGTCTCCCTACTTTTCTCCCCTTCTCTTCACTCTCTTCTCTTCCTCTCTTCCTTCCCCTCCCTCCCCAGTCTCTCTCTCCTCCCTCCCCAGTCTCTTAATGCCCTCTCTCCTCTCCTCTCTTCCCCTCCAGTTCCAGGTAACGTCGGAACATGCTCTGTTCTCCTGCTCCGTGGTGGACGTCTTCTCTCAGCTCAACCAGAGCTTCGAGATCATCCGCAAGCTGGAGTGTCCCGACCCCCAGATCGTAGGCAACTATATGAAACGATTTGCCAAGGTACACTACAGTATTCTACACACTAATATCCACTTCCTTAATGGCTGCATGGTGATAAGCTGAGCCAGCATGCCCAGTCACAGAGACAGTGGTTGGCATACTCCTATCGCCTTCTCTCTCCTCAGACCATCGGTAACGTTCTCCTGTCCTACGCTGACATCATCTCCAAGTGCTTTGCTAACTACGTCAACATGGAGAAAGTGGTGAGTGGCCAATGACTCGACATGACACATGTTGTATGGGGATGCACTACAGTACAGTGCTTGTGCATTTCAGTGAAAATGTGCGATATTTGGATAGTGTAGTTGATAATGCCTTTGTGTTGTTTGCAGCCATGCATCCTGATCAACAACATCCAGCAGCTCAGAGTTCAACTGGAGAGGATGTTTGAGGCCATGGGAGGAAAGGACGTGAGTGGCTCTCTTTTCCCTGTTTTCCCCCAGCCCAGGCTGTATCTGACTGTGTATGTGTTGAGAGTGTCTCTGTGTGTGTGTGTGTGTGTCTCTGTGTGTTAGCCTGTCTCACTGACCAGGTTTCTCTGCTCAGGGCATCTATTCTCCGAGACCGTCTGTTTGTTGGGGAATGTTTCCGTGTGCCCGCTGAGAGCTCTGTGTGAGAGCCCCGGTGCTCTGCCAGTCTCACTGTTACTTTTTCCCTCTCCCTGTGTGTGTGTCTGTGTGTGTGTCTATGTGTGTTTCAGCTGTGCAAAGAGGCCAGTGACTTCCTGAAAGACCTGCAGGTGAAGCTGAATACTGTGATGGATGATCTCAGCAGGATCTTTTCTGTCAGGTGAGCTGGGCACACTGCTGGGCACACTGTTGGGCACACTGGTGGGCACACTGCTGGGCACACTGCTGGGCACACTGCTGGGCACACTGGTGGGCACGCTGCTGGGTACGCTGGTGGGCACGCTGGTGGGCACACTGGTGGGTACACTGCTGGGCACACTGCTGGGTACACTGGTGGGCACACTGCTGGGTACGCTGGTGGGCACACTGCTGGGTACGCTGCTGGGTACACTGGTGGGCACACTGCTGGGCACACTGCTGGGCACACTGCTGGGTACACTGCTGGGCACACTGGTGGGCACACTGGTGGGCACACTGCTGGGCACACTGGTGGGCACACTGCTGGGTACGCTGGTGGGCACGCTGGTGGGCACACTGGTGAGCACACTGCTGGGTACACTGCTGGGCACACTGCTGGGCACACTGGTGGGCACTGCCAGGCAACAGTCAGCCATGCAAACTACCCATACATGCCTACTCCAATATGTCTTTCATTAATATCACAGTGCCTTTCTCTCCTGGTAAAATGTTTGGTCTCATCTGAATATGTCAAAATGGTTACATTTTAATCACGTTACGTCTCCTATGTGTCTGTTTGTGTGTAGTTTCCAGCCGCAGATTGAGGACAACGTGAAACAGATGGGAGACATCCTTGGCCAGGTGAAGGGGACCAACGTGGGGGCTAACAACTGCAGTAGCGTGGCCCAGGACGCTGACAATGTGCTGCAGCCCATCATGGACTTCCTGGACAGCAAGTGAGTGACAGAGATGTTGCTAATCACTTTTTGGCAGCAGTGTCTCTTTCTGCCATTTTCTCTC
This sequence comes from Oncorhynchus mykiss, assembly GCF_057628025.1. Taxonomy (NCBI): domain Eukaryota; kingdom Metazoa; phylum Chordata; class Actinopteri; order Salmoniformes; family Salmonidae; genus Oncorhynchus; species Oncorhynchus mykiss. The sequence goes on from NC_143026.1 coordinate 64,789,590, forward strand.
TTCCTATGTCTGTCGCTCTCTCTTGCAACTCATCTAACATCTTGTTCTCTCTTGTTCTCTCTTGTTCTCTCTTGTTCTCTCTTGTTCTCTCTTTTTCTCTCTTTTTCTCTCTTTCTCTCTCTCTCTCTCTCTCTCTCTCTCTCTCTCTCTCTCTCTCTCTCTCTCTCTCTCTCTCTCTCTCGTCAGCCTGACGCTGTTTGCTAAGATCTGTGAGAAGACGGTGCTGAAACGTGTTCTGAAGGAGCTGTGGAAACTGGTGATGAACACCATGGAGAAGACTATCGTCCTACCCCCTCTTACCGACCAGACGGTACGAACACCCACCCCTCTGAGCACACACGTACTTATGCACTACATGCTCACGCTCACACACACACTAACATGCACACACTCACACACACTGACATGCACACACTCACACACACTAACATGCATGCATACACACACACACACACACACACACACTAACATGCACACACACACACACACACACACACTAACATGCACACACCCACACACACACTAACATGCACACACTCACACACACACTAACATGCATACACTCACACACACACACAAACACACCGACATGCACACACACACACACACACACACACTAACATGCACACACTCACACATACACACACTGACATGCACATCATCTCACATACTTCAATGCACACACACAGCCCACACTGCCAACACTACCCACAATGCCAACTGCTACACAGGCACAAGCCACCTCTCAGTATGGGATGGGAACCAAGACAGATCAGAGTTATTTTTAGTCAAGGCACTCTGCTCTGATATGTGGTATGTGAATATTTGATCTGTTCTGAGGAGGACTTCAACATTTGGTACAGTGAAGACTCTCCCACAGTGAGCAGCCAGGACAGCTATTAGACAGGATGAGGAGTAGGGTTGAGATGGCAGGCATTTTGTCTACATTATAAAATGGCTCCTCTGCTTACACTGTAAGGATAAATAGATCAGATTAGTGATTAAGGTTAGCCTGATACGCCCCTCTCCCCAGCCCCCACGCCCACATACAAAAAGACCCCAACTCTTCCATTCACTCGATGGATTTAGGTGAAACCCAAAAGTGGGATGGAGTGCATCATATCATTCTAACCCCAGCTCATGGCTGCTCTCCAGGATAGTGCTCCTAGACACAAACTAACATCTAAACTACTTCAAACTCAAATGTAAAATAGACACACAAAAAAAGTGCAATTTGGACCCAGGATTTGCCCTCAGTTCTGAGCCTTTCATGTTGGAAAGCAGCCGGTATTTATTTTGTTTTTGATATATCTGTTCTCATTTTTATTTGGTAACAAAAGAGCCTCACATCATTCTATAGTAGTGTATGGTGGGTTAGTCCCCGGCCACTCTCTCTACTCTCCCACGGGTGCAGAGACAGGGTCCAGAGGGGGTGTTACAGTACCAGTCTCAGCTAGGGCCAGGACGATACCAGTATCACTATACTTGTTAGTATCGTGGCAAGGAAGCAAAACACAAAGCGGATTTAACTTCTTTAGGAAAAAAGCCCTAATGTTGGAAACAAACATCATTATGTTGTCATCCAGAGTCACATTTAGTTATTTTCCAAGATATAGCACACAATATGTTACATACAGCAGGTTTTTAAAGAACCAAAGAGTTTGGGCTGCTTTGTGTTTTCATTTTTGCCATGGAACATGGTATCGTCACAGCCCTAGTCTCAGTCAGTACTGTAGGTCCCTCTGGCCCTCTGCCCATCCATCTGATATGCGTGTTGCTGCTGCTTGGAGGCTTGATCTGGGGCTCTTTACAGCGTCACTGACCCTTCTTTCTGGTTATTACATCCTGCTCCCACTGCTCTTCCTCCACAGATGATTGTAAGTACGGCACTCCTGTGTGTCAGTGTGTCTGTCTGTCCCACAGTCCGTTAGTGCAAGGTGGTCGGTCCTCTGCTATATGTGGCTGCAAACTATCCCCCCCCCCCCCCCCCCCAACACATCCTCACTCCTCCTATTTGTCTCTCTGTCTTCTACCTGCTCTGTTGTTCCTCTCCTCCTCTCTCTGTCCTCCTCTCTTCTCCTGTCCACCTCTGTCCTTTTCTCTCTGAGGTGACAGCAGCATGGTGCATTCCTGACTGACTCAGAGAGGGCGCCGCCCTCCCCCCTACGAACCCTCCAATCGGGCAACCCCCTGCCTCCCACTGCCCCCTGCCCTGCCCCCTCTCTGTGCTCTCTCTCTCGCTCTCCTTCACACTCTCCTGTCCTTAGGAAGTGACACTTCTCTAGCTGTTGCCTTGTTCTTCTTGCATCGTGTTCCAGGACTCTACTCCTTCTATGGGTGACTGGCGTTGTGATGGTTTAATATCTGGTGCCCACCCTCTCTTCTCAGCCCCCCTCTCCACTATCTCTCCCACTCCCCCCACGTGTTCCCTGTTTGAAGTGTGTCACCCTGCCCTATGTGGGTCTGTTGCTTGCGTCTGATCTTCTCCAACTCCACTGTAGTAAGTCTCCTAGTATGTCTCTGCAGGCCTGCTGTGTTGATCTGTCCTGGTTTGGTTCCATGTCCTGTTGTTGTAGAATGATAATCACAATAACATAGTGATACTCTGAGGTATATACTTTCAACAAGGCTGGTCTATACCAGAACAAGTATTCTACGCTCATGGAGTTCAGGATTGGTGACATACACACGCAGTAGACATTATGTCTAAGAACACACTTCTGCTTTACCGCACAAAAACACTCTCAATGCCTAAAGAAAAGCTATTTTCTGCCTTTAAGCTTTTTCCTAAATGTTTTCGTACCTGGTATGGAAAATCAAGGTTTCTGTTGATTTACTTTTATTTATTTATATTTCTAGAATATTTTTCATTTTCCTAATATTTAAAAAAAGAAATGTTATATTTTGAAATGTTAGATATCTGTTAGACACAGCTTTTCATTGTGAGATGTGTAAATGGACTCTGCGGACTGGTGGAGGTACAGTTAAAGTCAGAAGTTTACATACACGTAGGTTGGAGTAACTAAAGCTTGTTTTTCAACCACTCCACAAATTTCTTGTCAACAAATTATTGTTTTGGCAAGTCGGTTAGGACATCTACTTTGTGCATGACACAAGTCGTTTTTCCAACAATTGTTTACAGACAGATTATTTCACTTATTATTCACTGTATCACAAATTGACATAATTTGAGTCAATTGGAGGTGTACCTGTGGATGTATGTCAAGGCCTACCTTCAAACTCGGTGTCTCTTTGCATCAAATCAAATTGTATTTGTCACATGCACATGGTTAGCAGATGTTAATGCGAGTGTAGCGAAATGCTTGTGCTTCTAGTTCCGACAATGCAGTAATAACCAACGAGCAATCTAACCTAACAATTCCACAACTACTACCTTATACACACAAGTGTAAAGGAATAAAGAATATGTACATAAAGATATATGAATGAGTGATGGTACAGAACGGCATAGGCAAAATGCAGTAGATGGTATCGAGTACAGTATACATATGAGATTAGTAATGTAGGGTATGTAAACAAAGTGGCATAGTTTAAAGTGGCTAGTGATACATGTATTACATAAAGATGCAGTAGATGATATAGAGTACAGTATATACATATACATCTGAGATTAGTAATGTAGGATATGTAAACATTATATTAAGTGGCATTGTGGCTAGTGATACATTTTTTCCATCAATTTCCATTATTAATGTGGTTGGAGTTGAGTCAGTATGTTGGCAGCAGCCACTCAATGTTAGTGGTGGCTGTTTAACAGTCTGATGGCCTTGAGATATAAGCTGTTTTTCAGTCTCTCGGTCCCTGCTTTGATGCACCTGTACTGACCTCGCCTTCTGGATGATAGGAGGGTGAAGAGGCAGTGGCTCGGGTGGTTGTTGTCCTTGATGATCTTTATGGCCTTCCTGCGACATCGGGTGGTGTAGGTGTCCTGGGGGGCAGGTAGTTTGCCCCCGGTGATGCGTTGTGCAGACCTCACTATCCTCTGGAGAGCCTTACGGTTGTGGGCGGAGCAGTTGCCATACCAGGCGGTGATACAGCCCGACAGGATGCTCTCGATTGTGCATCTGTAGAAGTTTGCCGAATTTCTTCAGCTCCTTTGTTTTGTTGACGTTGAGTGTAAGGTTATTTTCCTGACACCACACTCCGAGGGCCCTCACCTCCTCCCTGTAGGCCGTCTCGTCGTTGTTGGTAATCAAGCCTACCACTGTAGTGTCGTCCGCAAACTTGATGATTGAGTTGGAGGCGTGCATGGCCACGCAGTTGTGGGTGAACAGGGAGTACAGGAGAGGGCTCAGAACGCACCCTTGTGGGGCCCCAGTGTTGAGGATCAGCGGGGTGGAGATGTTGTTACCTACCCTCACCACCTGGGGGTGGCCCGTCAGGAAGTCCAGTACCCAGTTGCACAGGGCGGGGTTGAGACCCAGGGTCTCGAACTTTGAAGACGAGTTTGGAGGGTACTATGGTGTTAAATGCTGAGCTGTAGTCGATGAACAGCATTCTCACATAGGTATTCCTCTTGTCCAGATGGGTTAGGGCAGTGTGGTTGCGATTGCGTCGTCTGTGGACCTATTGGGGCGGTAAGCAAATTGGAGTGGATCTTGGGTGTCAGGTAGGGTGGAGGTGATATGGTCCTTGACTAGTCTCTCAAAGCACTTCATGATGACGGAAGTGAGTGCTACGGGGCGGTAGTCGTTTAGCTCAGTTACCTTAGCTTTCTTGGGAACAGGAACAATGGTGGCCCTCTTGAAGCATGTGGGAACAGCAGACTGGGATAAGGATTGATTGAATATGTCCGTAAACACACCAGCCAGCTGGTCTGCGTATGCTCTGAGGACGCGGCCGGGGATGCCGTCTGGGCAGCCTTGCGAGGGTTAACACGTTTAAATGTTTTACTCACGTCGGCTGCAGTGAAGGGGAGTCCGCAGGTTTTGGTAGCGGGCCGTGTCAGTGGCACTGTATTGTCCTCAAAGCGAGCAAAAAAGTTATTTAGTCTGTCTGTGAGCAAGACATCCTGGTCCGCGACGAGGCTGGTTTTCTTTTTGTAATCCGTGATTGACTGTAGACCCTGCCACATACCTCTTGTGTCTGAGCCGTTGAATTGCGACTCTACTTTGTCTCTATACTGATGCTTAGATTGTTTGATTGCCTTGCGGAGGGAATAGCTACACTGTTTGTATTTGGTCATGTTTCCGGTCACCTTGCCCTGGTAAAAAGCAGTGGTTCGCGCTTTCAGTTTCTTGCGAATGTTGCCATCAATCCACGGTAGACCTCCACAAGTCTGGTTCATCTTTGTGAACAATTTCCAAAAGCCTGAAGTTATCACGTTCATCTGTACAAACAATAGTACGCAAGTTCAGACCACGCAGCTGTCATACCGTTCAGGAAGGAAACACCTTCTATCTCCTAGAGATGAACGTACTTTGGTGCGAAGAGTGCAAATAAATCCCAGAACAACAGCAAAGGACCTTGTGAAGATGTTGGAGGAAACAGGAACAAAAGTATCTATATCCCCAGTCAAACGAGTACTACATCGACCTAACCTGAAAGGCCGCTCAGCAAGGAAGAAGCCACTGCTCCAAAACCGCCATAAAAAATCTAGACTAAGGTTTGCAACTGCATATCGGGACAAATATTGTAATTTTTGGAGAAATGTCCTCTGGTCTGATGAAACAAAATAGAACTGTTTGGCCATAATGACCATCGTTATGTTTGGAGGAAAAAGGGGGAGGCTTGCAAGCCGAAGAACACCATCCCAACCGTGAAGCACGGGGGTGGCAGCATCATGTTGTGGGGGTGCTTTGCTGTAGGAGGGCCTGGTGCACTTCACAAAATAGGTGGCATCATGAGGGAGGAAAATTAGTTACACCAGCTCTGTCAGGAGGAATAGGCCAAAAGTCACCCAACTTATTGTGGGAAGCTTGTGGAAGGCTACCTGAAATGTTTGACCCAAGTTAAACAATTTAAAGGCAATGCTACCAAATACTAATTGAGTGTATGTATACTTCTGACCCACTGGGAATGTGATGAAAGAAATAAAAGCTGAAATAAATCATTCTCTATACTATTATTCTGACATTTCACATTCTTAAAATAAAGTGGTGATCCTAACTGACCTAAGACAGGGAATTTTTACTAGGATTAAATGTCAGGAATTGTGAAAAACTGAGTTTAAATGTATTTGGCTAAGGTGTATGTAAACTTCCGACTTCAACTGTATTGTCGGTCGTCAGTGGCCTGTCCCCTTATAGGCAGCTAGTATGGGTTCATTACCATGCTGGATCGACTGCTCATACTGATATAGACCTGACTGGCCAGCTGTAGGCTCAACTCTTAAGGTCAATTATAAAGGCAGAAATAGACCTTATGTTGATCTGTAGAGTTTACTTGTCGGACCCATTTATAAAAAGAGAGCTAGAATGGATTGGCTTTGATCCATATCAATTAGCCTATCAGATGGACAATTACTGAGATGTCCACGCAATTAGTCAGTCAGCCAATCAGACTGTGGGGACAGGATCCTTCCTGAAGTATTAACCAATGTCCTCTCTTTACAGGGGAGGGTGAAGCTTGCTTGTCACAGTGATGTAAGGACTAAAATCACTTTAGCTCAATGTGTCCTGTCTTCTCTCCTCTCTATGTCTCTTTCTCTGTGTTTTCTCGCCTCTCCGTTCGAAACAAAGTGATGGAAGCGATCGTTTCTCACCTTTGTTTTTAAAACGGCGTTCCTCTTTGCCGGATTACCGTACCGTCCTGTCTGTTGTGGGCCACCCCCTGTAAACCTATCTGTAGCTACCTGCCTCCCAGCCTCCACACAACCCAAGTAGTGCTGGACACATGGAGGGTTAACATTACACAACATTAGCACACTAACAAACAGCCTTTAGGGCCGGACTGTTGTTGACCCGCTGCATGACCATGTTCCTGCTGCAGTCTTACTGTTGTTCAACAGACTGGCATTGAGCGTCCATAATGGCATAAATGATTTGATCAGCCACATTTATGAGATGAGAGTGGAACCCTTCTTGTTATAATCCTTTTGTAGGATGATAATGCTTCTGTCTTTGCACAGGTCTTTTTGTTTGTTTTGTCTGTTTTTCTGTTGTTTTTGCTCTTTTTGAAGTGTTATCTTACAGATAAGGTGTAACCATGGTGATGGGTACTGTGTGGAGCACTTATTGATATATTCTGCTAACAGAGTATCACAGAGTCGTCATAGATACGGGATATATCACCACAGTGCTACTGCGCAGGCTGTAGGGTTCTGGCTTGTTGAACCTCTGCATTTGTATGTCTGTCTGTCTGTCTGTCTGTCTGTCTGTCTGTCTGTCTGTCTGTCTGTCTGTCTGTCTGTCTCTGTCTGTCTCTGTCTGTCTGTCTGTCTGTCTCTGTCTGTCTCTCTCTGTCTGTCTCTCTCTGTCTGTCTGTCTGTCTGTCTGTCTGTCTGTCTCTGTCTGTCTGTCTGTCTGTCTGTCTGTCTGTCTATCTGTCTCTGTCTGTCTCTGTCTGTCTGTCTCTGTCTGTCTGTCTGTCTGTCTGTCTGTCTGTCTGTCTGTCTGTCTGTCTGTCTGTCTGTCTGTCTGTCTGTCTCTGTCTGTCTGTCTGTCTGTCTCTGTCTGTCTGTCTGTCTTTCTGTCTGTCTGTCTGTCTGTCTCTGTCTGTCTGTCTGTCTGTCTCTGTCTGTCTCTGTCTGTCTGTCTGTCTGTCTCTGTCTGTCTCTGTCTGTCTGTCTGTCTGTCTCTGTCTGTCTCTGTCTGTCTGTCTGTCTCTGTCTGTCTGTCTGTCTCTGTCTGTCTGTCTGTCTGTCTGTCTGTCTCTGTCTGTCTGTCTGTCTCTGTCTGTCTGTCTGTCTGTCTCTGTCTGTCTCTGTCTGTCTGTCTGTCTCTGTCTGTCTGTCTGTCTGTCTGTCTGTCTGTCTGTCTGTCTGTCTGTCTGTCTGTCTCTGTCTGTCTGTCTGTCTGTCTCTGTCTGTCTCTGTCTGTCTGTCTGTCTCTGTCTGTCTGTCTGTCTCTGTCTGTCTGTCTGTCTGTCTCTGTCTGTCTCTGTCTGTCTGTCTGTCTCTGTCTGTCTGTCTTTGCAATAAGCTGAGCTCCTGTCTTCTCTTCCTGTACTGCATTGTCTTGCTTTGTGCGTGCGTGTTCGTGAGCGAGATAATGACAAGTATGATCATATTTCTGACAGTCCTTTGATGTGTTAAGTGAGTTTTGGAGTGTGTATGTGAATATGAATGACTCAGAACTGTGTCTGTCCTTTGTGATGTGACGTTAGTCTGTGTGACAGCTACCCTGTGGCGTGACGATAATAACGCCCTCTTCCCTCGTTCTCTGTTCCCTCTCCCCCCCCTCTGTTTATACCTCTGCTCGCCTCTAGGGCACTCAGCTCATCTCCAACGCTGCCAAACAGCTGGGACAGCTCTCCAAGATAAAGGTAGCACACATCGTATCTCGTGCCACGTTGGCACTGTCTGTATTTCAGATAATGAGTTATTTGTTTGTGTTGTTAATCTGTATGTGTGTGTTTCTCAGGAGCACATGGGTCGTGAGGAGGCCAAGGCACTGTCCCCTAAGCAGTGTGCTGTGATAGAACTGGCTCTGGACACCATCAAGGTACAACCCAACACCCCTCTCTCTCCCCAGGACCTCAGCTACAGTCGTGCCCACACACACACACACACTCACACTTTGACTTGATCACTGTTTAAAATGCACATTATATTATGAACAAGAGAGTAGCACATTTTAGGCCTTCTGTTGAAGGTCAGTAAACGTGTACGCCTCAGGCTAGTGCAGTTAAGCAACCCTAATCTAGAAAGGCTCTTTTAAAGATACAGTGTGAGGAGGAATTCCTCCGTAGCCTGTGTCGTTTGATTTAAGGCAGATTAAGCTGAGGTAAATGAGGCTAATTTGAAATGGTCATTTGAATAAGGACTTGTCAGTGAGCCAAATGGCAACTAATGCTCTTCCTCATGCCAAGAGTGCTATAGCTGTAGAATACTAAACCACAGTGTGTTACCAGAGTAGTGCATCCTCAGGAAACATCAATGTGTCATTATCCCAGAAAAAAACTAAGAAGTACGAATGGAATGTCTGTATAATGTCTGAAATGGGTATGCATCAGTGTAGGCTCCTCAGAGGAGGAAGGGGAGGACCATTCTCCTCGGTGAATATGATACAAATAAAAATTGGAAAACAAAGTTATCCTTTTTAAATAAAACTATACTAAATATATTCACATTACAAAATCATTGATTAAAACACACTGTTTTTCATTGAAGGTCTGCAGTAGTCTCAACAGCAGTCTGTAGGGTATCACCATGGTGTAGTCGGAGGACAGCTAGCTTCCGTCCTCCTCTGGGTACATAACTTCAATACAAAAATTAGGAGGCTGATGGTTCTCACCCCCTTCCATTGACTTACACAGTAATTATGACAACTTCCAGAGGACGTCCTCAACCTGTCAGAGCTCTTGCAGCATGAACTGACATGTTGTCCACCCAATCAAAGGATCAGAGAATTAATCTACTACTGAAACATAAGGTGCAGCTAGCTAGCACTGCAATTCATAAAATGTGGTGAGTAGTTGGCTCAAAGAGCGAGAAAAACAATAGTTGGACCGTTTTCAACAAATTAATTTCTTCAAAAATGAAGGAGAGAGAGAGAGTTAGAGATTTTGTCATTTTTTTCACTTTCAGTTTCACTTATTAAGGTAGCAAATGGAGCTGGCTAGTTTTTAGTAACTCAAAAACCCAGCTCAAACAGAAGGATGCTATGTTAGCTAGCTAGCTATGACTTTCCAACACAACACTGGAACTCTTCCAAGTCAAGGTAAACTTTTGGTTTTATTAATTTATTGCCACCGGGGTCCGCCATTCTAACTTCTTACTGACTGTACACTGTAACGTTACTGCATGATTGAAGCAGGTTTACTAATGCATTCATTCTATTTGCTATGTTGACTAGGACGCTACTTTAGCTAATATGGGGACAATGATGTAGGCGCTGTGTAGCGGTTATGAAATGGTTTGGCTTGGAAAGGTTTTTTCACCTGGTCACATACAGCTGAAGTCCACAAACCAAGAGTAAAGGTGAGAGGATAGTGCATAGAGGCTAGAATGAATACAACGTGGCTGCTATGAAAGTGAACTGTGTTTATGCGGGATCATGGGTGTATTCATTCCGTCGATTCTGTTGAAAAACGTTTCTTAAACGGAAGCAAACGAAACGGGGATAGAAATACCTGAATTTGTCCAATAGAAACTCTCGTTTGCAAGACCCTAGATCAGCTAGATGCAGGCAAGAGTGCAAGGCAGTATAGAATGTGTAACTGTCTTTCCATGTGTCACTGTCTGTAACCTAAACATTTTCTATCGACCTGTGTGCACCTACATTGTAAACGTTCATTCATAGGCTTGGTTGTAGCAACCTCATGATGGGAATAGGGAAAATTTGAGTATCATGTAGTAGCCTATTTATGTTACATTGAACTGGGTGAATGGAATATGAATGACAGTCATCCAACATGGGGTAATAGAACTAAGGCCATGCTCATGAAAAAAAAGAATCCTCCCTCATCCTAAACGACACTGACCCCCACTGGTCTGCATGTAGTTTATTTCAGTGACATACGGGTGTGGGTCTTGTGTGCATACTCAACACACTTCAGCCTAGTTTGGAAACAGCTATAGTCTGACTCTGTCCTCTCTCTGCCGTACTGTAGCAATACTTCCATGCTGGAGGGGTGGGTCTGAAAAAGACCTTCCTGGAGAAGAGTCCTGACCTGTTGTCTCTACACTACGCCCTGTCCCTCTACACCCAGGCCACAGACAAACTCATCAAGACCTTTGTTTCATCTCAGAACGCACAAGGTAGGGTGCCTCTCCACCCCATCTCTTCCCCCAGTTTCTCTCGCTCTATTTTTCTCACTCTCAAGTCTTCCCTTTCTTTACTTCCTCCCTCTCTCCTCTACCTCCCTCTGTACAGTCCGTTTATCTTTATGGACATTGAAGTGTGTAATATGGCCAGTTATTGATTGTAGTATGATGCCATGAAACTGTATCCTTTTGTACTGGTATGCACCAGAGACATTCTCTAACATATCCCCCGTGTTGTGTTTACTCCAGGGTTGCCCAGACACTCATTGTTTTTATTTCCTGTTCAATATGTCCGTGGTTTTCTAGAGCAGAACCAAACACTTTGGAGGAGTGCTTCCTCTCTCTCGGCGGTATGACACAGTCAAGTCTCCAGTCAGGCTCTCCGGGGGCAGAAAGAGAAACGCGTAATGTGACCGGACAGGCGTTTTCAGATGAAAAATGAATGAGAGATTCTCCTGTCCTTCTCCCTTTTCCTCATCCCTCAATCATGATATAACAGTGATGGTGTGTTACGCGGTGGAAACACTGACACACTTTGTCTCTGAACGCCCCTGGCTGGATACCCCACTTAATGAATGATCATTTGAAATGTAATTAGAAGAAATAACTTTGGTGCTTTTGGAGACTGTTAAACCACACGTCATAGCGACGACACTGTGGGAAGGGAGCTGTGTGTGTGGCTTGAATGAGCAACACCATAGACTGCATCGAGTTACGTTGGATGGTTAATGATGTAACTTCAGTAGATGTCACTGATAACAGTATATTAATCAAGGACAACATCAGTTCTACGTCTGAATCTATTTGACTTCCCTTTTTGACTCTCTGACTCTATCTCTGCACTCTTTATAATTCTCCATGTCTCTTCTATTTCCTCTCACCTTCTTCCTCCTCCTCGTCCCCCTCTGTCCGCTAGTTTTCGGCGGGAAGGGGGTGAGGTTCACGGCTAGTGAGGATGTGTACCCAGAGAAGGGTATGTGGACACTAAGGGCCTGAAACACCAGGCCGCCAAGAACCCAGACCTCCATTTACATACGCTTCATCAGACTACCCTCCTGCCTGCTCAACCTTAACCTCATCCCCACACACAAACACACACTGACAGCCCAATAGCATGCACAAACATCCTAACACGTGCATAGGGACATGCATGCATATGATGACATACAGTACACACATATGATGTATGTACTACATATACATACCCAGTATGTATGACCAGAAACTACTAAGGCATGGTAGCCATCATACAAAGGGAACCACGTTATATGACTGTGAGGCAGTCATCAGCATGCGTCATGTGAGAAGACCCATGGCTCACACACACACACAGAGAGAGAGAGAGAGAGAGAGAGAGAGAGAGAGAGAGAGAGAGAGAGAGAGAGAGAGAGAGAGAGAGAGAGAGAGAAAGAGTGAGTCTGAGAGTCTGTCTCCTGCAAGGTCTTGGAGTTGGAGATGTATTTTTCTCTTCCTTCCTGAATGATGGAGTGATGATGATGATGAAGTGTGGCTCAGTTTGTCTGGAAGGGCTCCCTGTCCTTGTTGGCACCCTCCCATACCATACCCTTATCTAAACACACACACTCCACCGTCCCTCAATGGTACAGAGTGGCCAGTCGTCCCTCCCCAGGGCAGGTCCCTCCAGCAGTGACAGGAGGTGAAAGTTCCCTCCTCCCTCTGGGCGTAACACCAAATCGTCCAATCAGCAGTGGTCCCTGGGGTCAGGTGATGTGCTCTCTGTCAGTATGCATCAGAGCTGAGGGAGCTGACTCCACGTCTCCTCTTCAGAGGTTTAGTCACTAAACTGCTAAACTTAGCCCCCCACTGACTGTACACACACACACACACACACACACACACCGGGGAGCCCAGGAGGCACAGGTACATGTAAAGCATAACCTCGGCTACAGACAATATTTGCTCTCCTCTTGTTTTCCGCTGATCTCACAGGAAGTCACACTTGTTCAAGCTCTCTTCACCAGTATGACTTCGAATCACTCACTGTGACTCACATGTCTACGTCAGAAGCTCACTGAAATACTCTGTAATATGCCATTAATGTACTAGTTCCTGTCAGCTGCCAGATGTAGGCTGAGTAGTGGAGGATGTGCGTTATGGTCAAATAATGAGATTTGAGATATTAGGTTGATTACAGCAGTAGAAGAGGAAGGAAGAGTCTCTCCACACACACACACACACACACACACACACGGCTCGCCCTCTATAATTTATTATAATACAGGACGTTTTCCAAAAGGGGAACTTTTAGCCTTGATGAAGTGCCAGGCTTCATACCTACTGTATTACGTATTAATTCATGCTGTATCGTGCTGACTTTTAATTATAGCCAGTTTAGCTCTCATTCCACAAAGAAGAGTGTATCTTTAGCCTGTTTTTGTGAGCCTCAACAGAAAGGGAGGCCAGATGGCTGAGTGCTGCATTCTCTGAGTGACTGGAGGACTGACAGTCACATCATGCCCCTGGAGAGAAACAGACAGAGCTGCCAGAACTCTGTTACCTCCCTCCTATAGAACACTGGCTTCCCTAGCCTGTCACTCACTGACACTCAGGCTGCTTTCAGTCACCACTGATTAAAACATACAGAGACGTAAATCATTACAAACTGAGATCACATTTTAGGCAAAGAAAGTCAATCAACCTACCCACTCCCCATCACCCCTCTTCCCTCCCAGACAAGCTGTCCATAACTGACTGGGAGCCCTCTACAGGGCCCTGCATGTATGTCCCTAACCCCCCCCGCCCCCCCAGGCCTAGCAGCATGGATCGAAGGACCCCTAGGCCAAGATCCCAAACCCAGGCCCAAGGATGAGTTATCCTGTGTTGTGAGGCGGGATATACACATACCATGGTCGTGTGCAGCTCAAATCCTGTTGGCTTTCTGGGCATAATCCCACCAAAAGTCACAAGTTAACAAGCCCTCTATAGGCATGTGTGCACCCTGCCTCAGGATAACTTGTGACTGGGCTGGGGCCGATGGGCTGCTCTCACCACAAGGTCCCTCTAGTCGCCATGCTTGCTCTGGGTAAAGGGTTTAGCTAGGAATGGGTCTCTCCGTCTGACTGGATCCATCTCAGCATGTTACTTGCCTGCTCTGCCCAGCAGCAGTAGAGGAGGACCAAGATAACCCTCTCCTCTCTTACCACCAGTCTCCTCTATCCCACTGTCACCCCCCCTGCATCCTGACTGACAGGCTCCTACCCCCCGGGCCCGGGCAGGCAGAGTCACAGGACAGCTATGAGTGGCTACATAAGATCATCCTAAGATCTTGAAATATCATCAGATGGTTCTCGTATTTATTTTGCCTGGAACTCTTGAGTGAAAAGACATTTACAACCCAAAACCACTCCTAGCTGCATGACTGTCTCATACGGGCCCACTTCAGCACAAGAGGCATTTCTCAAACCCTCCTACACACTATATATACAAAAGTATGTGGACACCCTTTCAAATTTGTGGATTTGGCTATTTCAGCCGCACCCGTTTCTGACAGGTGTATAAAATCGAACACACAATCTCCACAGACAAACATTGGCAGTAGAATGGTCTTACTGAAGATCTCAGTGACTTTCAACGTGGCACCGTCATAGGATGCCACCTTTCCAACAAGTCAGTTCGTCAAATTTCTGCCCTGTTAGAGCTTCCCCTGTCAACTGTAAGTGCTGTTATTGTGAAGTGGAAAAGTCTAGGAGCAAGAACGGCTCAGCCGCGAAGTGGTAGGCCACACAAGCTCACAGAATGGGACCGCCGAGTGCTGAAGTGCGTAGCGCGTAAAAATGGTTTGTCCTCGGTTGCAACACTCATTACCGAGTTCCAAACTGTCTTGGGAAGCAACGCCAGCACAATAACTGTTCGTCGGCAGCTTCATGAAATGGGTTTCCATGGCCGAGCAGCCGCACACAATCTTAAGATCACCATGCTCAATGCATTGGCTGAAGTGGTGTAAAGCTCACCGCCATTAGACTCTGGAGCAGTGGAAATGCATTCTCTGGAGTGATAAATCACACTTCACCATCTGGTAGTCTGACGGACGAATCTGGGTTTGGCGGATGCCAGGAGACCGCTACCTGCCCCAATGCATAGTGCCATTTGTAAAGTTTGGTGGAGGAGGAATAATTGTCTGGGGCTGTTTTTCATGATTCGGGCTAGGCCCCTTAGTTCCAGTGAAGGGAAATGTTAACGCTATAGCATAGATGATTCTGTGCTTCCAAATTTGCAGCAACAGTTTAGGAAAGGACCTTTCCTGTTTCAGCATGACAATTCCCCCATGCACAAAGCGAGGTCCATACAGAAATTGTTTGTCAAGATCGGAACTTGACTGGCCTGCACAGAGCCCTGACCTCATCCCCATTGAACACCTTTGGGATGAATTGAACACCGACAGCAAACCAAGGCTAATCGCACAACATCAGTGCCCAACCTCCCTAATGCTCTTGCGGCTGAATGGAAGCATGTCCCCGCAGCAATGTTCCAACATATAGTGGAAAGCCTTCCCAGAAGAGTGGAGGCTGTTATAGCAGCAAAGGAGGGACCAACTCCATATTAATGACGATGTCCACATACTTTTGGTCATGTAGTGTATGTTGTTTGTTTTACAACTCTCAGACACAATTACATCTGACATACAGTGCCTTGCGAAGGTATTCGGCCCCCTTGAACTTTGCGACCTTTTGCCACATTTCAGGCTTCAAACATAAAGATATAAAACTGTATTTTTTTGTGAAGAATCAACAACAAGTGGGACACAATCATGAAGTGGAACGACATTTATTGGATATTTCAAACTTTTTTAACAAATCAAAAACTGAAAAATTGGGCGTGTAAAATTATTCAGCCCCTTTACTTTCAGGGCAGCAAACTCTCTCCAGAAGTTCAGTGAGGATCTCTGAATGATCCAATGTTGACCTAAATGACTAATGATGATAAATACAATCCACCTGTGTGTAATCAAGTCTCCGTATAAATGCACCTGCACTGTGATAGTCTCAGAGGTCCGTTAAAAGCGCAGAGAGCATCATGAAGAACAAGGAACACACCAGGCAGGTCCGAGATACTGTTGTGAAGAAGTTTAAAGCCGGATTTGGATACAAAAAGATTTCCCAAGCTTTAAACATCCCAAGGAGCACTGTGCAAGCGATAATATTGAAATGGAAGGAGTATCAGACCACTGCAAATCTACCAAGACCTGGCCGTCCCTCTAAACTTTCAGCTCATACAAGGAGAAGACTGATCAGAGATGCAGCCAAGAGGCCCATGATCACTCTGGATGAACTGCAGAGATCTACAGCTGAGGTGGGAGACTCTGTCCATAGGACAACAATCAGTCGTATATTGCACAAATCTGGCCTTTATGGAAGAGTGGCAAGAAGAAAGCCATTTCTTAAAGATATCCATAAAAAGTGTCGTTTAAAGTTTGCCACAAGCCACCTGGGAGAAACACCAAACGTGGAAGAAGGTGCTCTGGTCAGATGAAACCAAAATTGAACTTTTTGGCAACAATGCAAAACGTTATGTTTGGCGTAAAAGCAACACAGCTGAACACACCATCCCCACTGTCAAACATGGTGGTGGCAGCATCATGGTTTGGGCCTGCTTTTCTTCAGCAGGGACAGGGAAGATGGTTAAAATTGATGGGAAGATCGATGGAGCCAAATACAGGACCATTCTGGAAGAAAACCTGATGGAGTCTGCAAAAGACCTGAGACTGGGACGGAGATTTGTCTTCAAACAAGACAATGATCCAAAACATAAAGCAAAATCTACAATGGAATGGTTCAAAAATAAACATATCCAGGTGTTAGAATGGCCAAGTCAAAGTCCAGACCTGAATCCAATCGAGAATCTGTGGAAAGAACTGAAAACTGCTGTTCACAAATGCTCTCCATCCAACCTCACTGAGCTCGAGCTGTTTTGCAAGGAGGAATGGGAAAAAATGTCAGTCTCTCAATGTGCAAAACTGATAGAGACATACCCCAAGCGACTTACAGCTGTAATCGCAGCAAAAGGTGGCGCTACAAAGTATTAACTTAAGGGGGCTGAATAATTTTGCACGCCCAATTTTTCAGTTTTTGATTTGTTAAAAAAGTTTGAAATATCCAATAAATGTCGTTCCACTTCATGATTGTGTCCCACTTGTTGTTGATTCTTCACAAAAAATACAGTTTTATATCTTTATGTTTGAAGCCTGAAATGTGGCAAAAAGTCGCAAAGTTCAAGGGGGCCGAATACTTTCGCAAGGCACTGTACTTAAGCATACAGCCTATAATGGCTGTATTGTACTTTCATTGAGGGAGTATGAGCTGAAGGGAAAGTATTATGGCTATAGTGTTGGCCTATCTGCAGTAGCAGTAAACGAGATAAGAGGAGTGACTTGTGCCCCCCCCCTGTTGTGCCAGGCTCTGGAGTGGACGACGCCGTGGGAGAGGTGTCTATCCACGTGGAGATCTTCACCCACCCCAACACTGGAGAGCACAAGGTCACCGTTAAAGGTCAGTGTTCACTGTCTAAATAGAGGTTGTAACACACCGTCCACAGACACAGAAAATGTCTACGGACGGTGTGTTAAAACATTGTTAATAAATGCCCCCCCCCTTTTGTTTTTCCCTCTCTGTCTCAGTGGTGGCAGCCAATGACCTGAGGTGGCAGACCACGGGGGTGTTCCGTCCCTTCGTGGAGATCTACATCATCGGTCCTCACCTGGCTGACAAGAAGAGGAAGTACGCCACCAAGTCCAAGAACAACAGCTACGCCCCCAAATACAACGAAACGTTCACATAGTGAGTACTACAGTCTGGCCTCAGTGGTACAAAGCGTCTGCCGATTGTGGTGGCGCCGTAGTGGAAGTTGTCACGTTGAATATGGATAGGGAATCTTGTCAGTTTTTCATCTATTTACAGTTATTATGATTATTATATTGTATTTAGCAGACCACCTATATGCTTTTATTATGCGTATGGGTGGTCCTGGAAATAAAACCCACTCTCCTGGCGTTGTCAGAGCGATGCTCTACCAACTGAACTAAAGAGGACCACCTCCCTTATGCGAGTGGTGGATCAGTGTAGATGCATTGATTTGAATGGTGTGTCTCTGTCTCGTCTCCCTGCAGCACCCTCAGTAACGAGGTGGGCACAGAGTGTTACGAGCTGCAGGTGTGTGTGAAGGACTACTGCTTCGCCCGGGAGGACCGTACGGTGGGCATGGCCGTGATGCAGTTGAAGGACATGTCCTCTAGGGGCAGCGTGGCGTGCTGGCTCCCCCTGGGGAAGAGGGTCCACATGGACGAGACGGGCCTCACCGTCCTCCGCATCCTGTCCCAGCGCAACAACGACGACGTGGCAAAGGAGTTCGTCAAGCTCAAGTCAGACCAGCGTTCTCCCGAGGAAGGCCGAGGCTGAGAGGGCAAAGTCTTTATTCGATCAGCACCCCCTACAGGCTAGGAAGTCCTTCTGCAGACTGACTGCAAGCCAAACCACTGCCCTGATGTTGTAGTGTTGGACAAGCACAGAGAAACAGTTCTTTACTACAATACTGTACATACATCTCATTGAAGAAGACGTGATACCATCTACAGGCACTGCCCTGATTGTCTTGAAAGCACCGATGTCTTTATTATGAATATGATTAATTATCTTGTAAAAATGCATAGATATAATCGTAAACACAGCAAACCCCACAACACTGACCAACATTCTACAACACATCCACACACACACAGAGAGTTTAAGTCATAGAGTATATAGAGTACCCTTGTTCTCTCCCTCTCTCTATTTCCCATAGCATAGGCCATGTCTTAGTGCTCTCCAATCACACATTTGAACTAGAATCTGCCAATCTCGACTAGTTTCATGCAGCGGTATCTAAAAGCTCCGGGAGATGAAGTTCTTGTAGCCTTGAAAGTCTTGACGTATCTTCTATTACATTAAATCCACGATCCCTTCCTTTGTCTAGACTAGACTAATGCCAATGGATCAATCCATGATGTTATGCCAAGTCAAGCCCTAAGCACAAGTCAACAGGACCAACTGTGAACAGCAGACCATCAGGCTTTTAGGCCTCACACATTCCAAAGAGTCAGGTTTGGTTTACTGGTTTATGATACTATTTCCATGGGATGTCCACCATAGGCTGAATTCTGGATCTTCTCTCATTCCGACATGGAGTATCTATAGAGAGCAGGCTGGACAAATTATAAATGTAAATGTTTCTAAGTATTAATTTGAGATATTATCAGTGAATTTATGGTATATTTAAAGACTATATGAAGACGTTGCACTTGGAAGAGTGTCTGTCTGTCTGTCTTGTCTGTCTTGTCTGTCCTGTCTGTCCTGTCTGTCCTGTCTGTCTGTCTGTCTGTCTGTCTGTCTGTCTGTCTGTCTGTCTGTCTGTCTGTCTGTCTGTCTGTCTGTCTGTCTGTCTGTCTGTCTGTCTGTCTGTCTGTCTGTCTGTCTGTCTGTCTGTCTGTCTGTCTGTCTGTCTGTCTGTCTGTCTGTCTGTCTGTCTGTCTATCTATCTATCTATCTATCTATCTATCTATCTACCCTGTTACAGAGCCTGCTGCCTGAAACCCTCTAATGCCTTGTCCTGTCAAACCTGTTGTCTGTCTTCAGTACATAGTGAGAGCAACCTGATGAAGACAAGCCTCGGAGCTCTGTGGTTCATCAGCACGTGTGTGGGTGTATGTTCAAGAGAAGGAGATGAATGAGTGTGTATACAGGTGTGCTATCTTAATTTGAACAGTTTCTCAGGAAATGTGAATTACTATGTGGATTATAATTAATGGACATTTTTGTAGGGGTTTCTAAATGTTTAGTTAGGATAATTCAAGTCTGACATTTTAAAGTGGAAATGACAAACATTAGAAGCATTTTTAATCCTTGAATATATTACAATTTGCATTTGCTGCAGCGCCGGAAAAAAAATCTGCGACAACAGAGTGATCAAATTAAGATATTACATCTGTATACTGTTTGTGTGTTATATTGTTACAATGTTGACCTTGTGTAGACACCAGTGTTGCCTGTTTGTGTAAATGTGTAAATCACAGAAAGCCATCAAGAACATAGAACACATTATAGTGGAAGAACACATAGTCTATAGTATATTTAGATTCTTTGAGAATTTCCTAAGTGTCTTTTACTTGGTGGAATGCAAGTCAACATTTTTGGTTGAAGGTTTATTGCTTGTTTGATCAGAAACATTTAGTGGGCTGTACAGTACAGAGTATAAACAGAGCTCCATTAGTTTGCCTTGGAAAACAGCCACCTCCTCTCCTTTAACCTCTCTGATCAACATGTGTCAGCGTGGAAGAGAGCAGCTAGAGACAAAACACTGAGACATTTCTTACCGCTTGTGTTGCCATAGCAACCTCTTGTCAAATGAAGATGTCAGGCCACGGGTGACCCCCACGGTCTCTTTTTTTTGTCTTTCTTCCCCTCTGCTGGGGGAAGCACACATGACCTATAACCTTTTACCTAGAATGGCCAGGCTGTCTGGTCCTGGTTCTGAGCACACAGGGTCTGTCCACAAGGGCTATAGTACAGAACTGCTCCTGCCTGCCCTCTGCAATGGTGAAACTTGCCATAGATATGTGACTGAGATAGCTATGTGGGGGGAAATCTCATAACATCCATGGCTCTCACATTTAGAAGAAGCACATAGAAAGCATGCAAAGAGTAGTAAGCACAGGGAAGGGTAGTAAGCACATGGAAGGGTAGTAAGCACAGGGAAGGGTAGTAAGCACAGGGAAGGGTAGTAAGCACAGGGAAGGGTAGTAAACACAGGGAAGGGTAGTAAGCACAGGGAAGGGTAGTAAGCACAGGGAAGGGTAGTAAGCACAGGGAAGGGTAGTAAGCACAGGGAAGGGTAGTAAGCACAGGGAAGGGTAGTAAGCACAGGGAAGGGTAGTAAGCACAGGGAAGGGTAGTAAGCACAGGGAAGGGTAGTAAGCACAGGGAAGGGTAGTAAGCACAGGGAAGGGTAGTAAGCACAGGGAAGGGTAGTAAGCACAGGGAAGGGTAGTAAGCACAGGGAAGGGTAGTAAACACATGGAAGGGTAGTAAGCACAGGGAAGGGTAGTAAGCACAGGGAAGGGTAGTAAGCACAGGGAAGGGTAGTAAGCACAGGGAAGGGTAGTAAGCACAGGGAAGGGTAGTAAGCACAGGGAAGGGTAGTAAACACAGGGAAGGGTAGTAAGCACAGGGAAGGGTAGTAAGCACAGGGAAGGGTAGTAAGCACAGGGTACCTACAGGTATTGGTGGTGTTGTAGCTCATAGTGCATGCATGGTACCCAGACTGTAACCATACTGTATCTAGTGCCATTCCAGGACCAAAGGTCCCAACTTTCACCCTTTTATCATTGATTAAAGTTCCTGGAGGTTGAGCCTGCAGGATAGGATCGTATGTATTCCTGTGATGTCAAAACTGGATTATATTAAGACTGTCAATGGAATGACAGGTCTCTCATCTCATCCCCACTCCCTCCCCTCTCTCCCCTCCAGAGGCCACTGCACTGCCTTCCCTCTCTCCCATCCACAGCCCACTACACTGCCTCCCATCTCTCCCCTCCACAGCCCACTGCACTGCCTCCCCTCTCTCCCCTCCACAGCCCACTACACTACCTCTCCTCTCTCCCCTCTACAGCCCACTACACTGCCTCCCCTCTACAGCCCACTACACTGCCTCCCCTCCCCTGGGTTCTGCCCCAGGTATCAGACAGGGCAGTGACTCTGCTCAGAACCTGTGTAAGTAGTTGCACTTGCCAATTACAACTTACTCTGGTGGTACAGCTCCAGAAAGCACTGCATATAGTATCACCAATTTTTATATGTGGCTCCCATATTTAAACGTGTGTACAATTTGACTCTATGCATCTAATCAGTACCGTTTCTAAGTAGATCAGTCGGTTTTGAGCAGTCCTATAATGTTTACATTGTGAGTTATCAGCACAAAGTGTTTTTGTGGAGTCGTGTAAATGTTGTTTTGAAACGGGCCAGATGCCTGGGGCAGCTAGTAGTGGCTAAATAACATGGAGAGCAGTGTCAACAGACTCAGCATAGAGAGGATCAACAACATACTCTGTATATTGTCATTGTAAATAGTACCTCTGTACCAAACATATATGGTTATATATCTATAGAAATACATACACTGAATGAAGTGAAGCTGCTGCTACTTAGTCAACTTGAATCCTGCTGTGGCTGGGTAGTGGATGGACATCCATTTGAACTTTGAACTCCAATGGGAGATGGAATAGGAGTCTATAGGCTACGAATACACAGCCTCAGACTATTGCGTTGTCACTACATTAACGTACAGGTATAGCAACTGTAGCAAGGAATGCAAATGGCACAATATCTTATTTATTGCTGTTGACAATGATACTGAGTACATTCGGTCACCGAGGCCATTTTCGTTCAGACAGACGTTCGGTGTCTGTGCTTTGAGGCAAAAAGGAAATCTCACCCTTTCAGGTTGGCATGTATGTAGTACAGACAGGCACAGAGGCATGATACAAAGATATAGAAGAAGCACAATGACAACCAGACAGGCACGCATGTACTGTCCCTGACATGCCCACACAGGCAGACACATTGGCCGTGTTCAAGCGCAACGATTGATCTACAAGTAATAATGAGTAGTTCATTAGGATGAGGCGATTTGTAGATCAGTCAGTCTGCAGTCACCGACTGCAATGTAGTCAATCTTGAACACGATCCCACTGTGATGCCAGCCTGTACATAGGAAGCAGTGCATGATGGGGGGAAAAAAACGTCTTTCTTGTGCCCGCACGCGTTTATTTGGCGTTATATTTTCCAATTGTTGTCTTCATTTATTTTGATATTTTAGTATTATTTTCTATTTTTCAGAGGTTTGTGAATATATAAATATGTATTACTGATGATGTGTAGTGGTACAAAGTACTCGCATGAGATCATTTTTTTATACTGAAGATGTTTCTAATTTTTTTATTTATTCTGGTTGTTCTTCTTGAGGGTTGAGGTGGGGGACTGCAGCGTTGCTGTGGTTCTGATTCCAATAAAATGTTAGAGAAAATCTGAACTCTTTTTCATAGTCTTCATTATGGGTCAGACATTAAGTTCAAATGATTGATCAGAGTGAAAAACATGTTAAGTTTACATTATACAATTATAAATTCTGATATCTGGAACTTATTACCAATTAAACAATATATTAAGCACACACTTCCAACATACAACATGCCCCAGTGGAAAACTACACATGGGTAGGCACTGAAGTATGTGGGATGCATCAAATAGGGAAATGTCAATCAGCAGACAGGCAATACTGTAATCTTAGTACAGATAAGGAAATCTATGTGTCCAAAATCCAAACTCTGGAACAGATGAGAAAGAATCCATATGGCCATTCTAACAGCACAATAACCCTCTCAGGAAGAGTAGCAGTAAGAGTCCTATACTTGTGCTACTGAAAGAATGCCTGATACAGAATACTTATGACTGATGTATTATTCACTTAGAATTACTTTGATATAGTGTATAGCCTGCAGGAAAAAGACCAGAGGTAGCAATACCAAAACTTTAAAAAAGAGTGTAATCCACAGTGAATAACTACTGCTTCCTCTAAGGCCGTCGTAGGAAGGAGATTTTGAGGGAGTCTGGGATATCCAGCTGGTCAGCGCGGACAGGCGGGGGCAGCAGGTAGGGGAAGGTGACGGGGAACACACGCCGTACATCCATCAGCAGCTGTGGAGGCTGACCGCCTGAACGCTCCTTCAGCAGACCCTGATGGATGAGAGGAAATGATGACCGTAACACAACCACACTACTGGTAACCAGACCACACTACTGGTAACCAGACCACACTACTGGTAATACAACCACACTACTGGTAACACAACCGCAATACTGGTAACAAGACGACACTACTGGTAACCAGACAACACTACTGGTAACTCAACCACACTACTGGTAACACAACCACACTACTGGTAACCAGACCACACTACTGGTAACACAACCACACTACTGGTAACACAACCACACTAATGGTAACCAGACCACACTACTGGTAACACAACCACACTACTGGTAACCAGACCACACTACTGGTAACACAACCGCACTACTGGTAAGCAGACCACACTACTGGTAACCAGACCACACTACTGGTAACACAACCACACTACTGGTAACCAGGTCACACTACTGGTAACCAGACCATGCTACTGGTAACCAGACCGCACTACTGGTAACACAACCACACTACTGGTAACCAGACCCCACTACTGGTAACCAGACCACACTACTGGTAATACAACCGCAATACTGGTAACCAGACCACACTACTGGTAACACAACCACACTACTGGTAACACAACCACACTACTGGTAACCAGACCACACTACTGGTAACACAACCACACTACTGGTAACCAGACCACACTACTGGTAACCAGACCACACTACTGGTAACACAACCGCACTACTGGTAACCAGACCACACTACTGGTAACACAACTGCACTACTGGTAACCAGACCACACTACTGGTAACACAACCACACTACTGGTAACCAGACCACACTACTGGTAACCAGACCACACTACTGGTAACCAGACCACACTACTGGTAACCGGACCACACTACTGGTAACCAGACCACACTACTGGTAACCAGACCACACTACTGGTAACACAACCACACTACTGGTAACCAGACCACACTACTGGTAACCAGACCACACTACTGGTAACACAACCACACTACTGGTAACCAGACCACACTACTGGTAACCAGACCACACTACTGGTAACACAACCACACTACTGGTAACACAACCACACTACTGGTAACACAACCACACTACTGGTAACCAGACCACACTACTGGTAACCAGACCACACTACTGGTAACCAGACCACACTACTGGTAACCAGACCACACTACTGGTAACCAGACCACACTACTGGTAACACAACCACACTACTGGTAACCAGACCACACTACTAGTAACACAACCACACTACTGGTAACCAGACCACACTACTAGTAACACAACCACACTACTGGTTTATGTGTCAATTAATCCCATAAGGGATGGGTTGCCAACTGGTGATTTCACAAAAATAAAATGTCATTAATTCAGTTGAAAATTCAATATGCCATGTTATGAGAAGTTTACATTACTGTTGTGTGTATTACGGTACTGTACCTGCACTGTGCGGATAAAATTGAGTGTCACCCTCTCCTCTAGGTCACTGTGAGGGGTGTACAGGGTCAGAATCTTTACAATCTGGAACAGAGAAACAGTTAGCCCTGCAAGGATGTGTACATAGACATATACTGTATAAAAATAACATGGTTCTCTAGTGAAGGGAATAATGTTCACAGAATCATATTGGTTTTATTCTATTTAAATAATATCTACAACACTTTGAACATTTCACCCTGCCAATACCAGTTTAAAAACCACCCATTGCAATAGTATAGTAATAGTGATAAGGGCGCCACCTGCTGGGTAGACAGGGCAGTGCAGGTGTGAACGAGGGCCTGTGCGTCAGCCTCTGTCTTCTTGCCCACTTGCAGGAGCTGAGCGGCCTGGATGAGAGGCTCCAACAGGGCCACAGCTCCCCCTGCCTGCAGCCCACGGGTCCGCAGCCACTCCTCCAGCAGACTCACATTATACCTGGCAGAACCCAGCAGAAAAAAAAGAATGGAGTCAGGTCCAACAGTCACCTGGTACTCTACATGCAAACTGTCCCCTTAGGAAACCAACTCTAGTGGCTCTATTCAATGCTGAAGCGTTACAGATTGCACGATAGAAATATAAAGGTAATTTACGCTTGGTATAACATACAGCGTTTACTGTGAATGCAGTCTAAGCCAACGCAGGGCGAGAACATTGCCTTTAAATTTCAATTGGGCTTAAGCGCCGAACTTCCACAATACAGATTGAATAGAGCCCTAGCTTTATATTAGACATCTGGCTGGATATCTTTTACTGAAACTTGTTCCTGCTCAGGCCCTGTGTGTGTGTATGTGTTTCTGTCCTCTGACCGTATCTGCAAGCCGCGGCTCCAGCTACACATGTCCTTGCGTAGCAGCAGGCTGTTGAGGGCAGAGGCAGAAAGGAGGTGGGTGAGCTGACGGAAGGCCTGCTCCATCAGGGTGGGGGGTAGGGCCTGGCGGGACATGGCCGTGTGGAGGGCACTCAGCTCCCTCAGCACTGCAGCCATACTAGGGGTCTCCCCTGCATTCCTCTCTACGGCCCTGGGATCAGACCCCGCACGCTTCCTAAAGTTCCCCAGCTTCACCCCCGACCCAGACAGTCCTGGGATCATCTCACTCTCCAGCATGGCAGGAACTGTGGAGGGATTGAGTGGGTCAGGGAAACAGGAGCTACTGTTGAAGGGTTACATAGTGGAATGAAAGCAAACTATGATAAAACATTTAGTCGACTGGTTGGGTTGGTTTTGATATTGTTCTGGAGTTGGTCAGTCCTACCAATGATGGGCTGCAGGCGGGTTTCTGAGATGGACAGGAGCTGCTGATAGGCCTGGATACAGAGGGCACTCAGAGCACGGTTTAACTCACTCAGGTCAGAGGTCAATGGAACCAAATCCTCATCCTAGAGACCAAGCACAAATACTGTCTGTCAATCACATGTTGAAGTATGTATGTAATGGCTGTTGTTGCCATTAACTCAATAACTAGGGGTGTAAATAACCATTAACTCAATAACTAGGGGTGTAAATAACCATTAACTCAATAACTAGGGGTGTAAATAACCATTAACTCAATAACTAGGGGTGTAAATAACCATTAACTCAATGACTAGGGGTGTAAATAACCATTAACTCAATAACTAGGGGTGTAAATAACCATTAACTCAATAACTAGGGGTGTAAATAACCATTAACTCAATAACTAGGGGTGTAAATAACCATTAACTCAATAACTAGGGGTGTAAATAACCATTAACTCAATAACTAGGGGTGTAAATAACCATTAACTCAATAACTAGGGGTGTAAATAACCATTAACTCAATAACTAGGGGTGTAAATAACCATTAACTCAATAACTAGGGGTGTAAATAACCATTAACTCAATAACTAGGGGTGTAAATAACCATTAACTCAATAACTAGGGGTGTAAATAACCATTAACTCAATAACTAGGGGTGTAAATAACCATTAACTCAATAACTAGGGGTGTAAATAACCATTAACTCAATAACTAGGGGTGTAAATAACCATTAACTCAATAACTAGGGGTGTAAATAACCATTAACTCAATAACTAGGGGTGTAAATAACCATTAACTCAATAACTAGGGGTGTAAATAACCATTAACTCAATAACCATTAACTCAATAACTAGGGGTGTAAATAACCATTAACTCAATAACTAGGGGTGTAAATAACCATTAACTCAATAACTAGGGGTGTAAATAACCATTAACTCAATAACTAGGGGTGTAAATAACCATTAACTCAATAACCATTAACTCAATAACTAGGGGTGTAAATAACCATTAACTCAATAACTAGGGGTGTAAATAACCATTAACTCAATAACCATTAACTCAATAACTAGGGGTGTAAATAACCATTAACTCAATAACTAGGGGTGTAAATAACCATTAACTCAATAACTAGGGGTGTAAATAACCATTAACTCAATAACTAGGGGTGTAAATAACCATTAACTCAATAACTAGGGGTGTAAATAACCATTAACTCAATAACTAGGGGTGTAAATAACCATTAACTCAATAACTAGGGGTGTAAATAACCATTAACTCAATAACTAGGGGTGTAAATAACCATTAACTCAATAACTAGGGGTGTAAATAACCATTAACTCAATAACTAGGGGTGTAAATAACCATTAACTCAATAACTAGGGGTGTAAATAACCATTAACTCAATAACTAGGGGTGTAAATAACCATTAACTCAATAACTAGGGGTGTAAATAACCATTAACTCAATAACTAGGGGTGTAAATAACCATTAACTCAATAACTAGGGGTGTAAATAACCATTAACTCAATAACCATTAACTCAATAACTAGGGGTGTAAATAACCATTAACTCAATAACTAGGGGTGTAAATAACCATTAACTCAATAACTAGGGGTGTAAATAACCATTAACTCAATAACTAGGGGTGTAAATAACCATTAACTCAATAACTAGGGGTGTAAATAACCATTAACTCAATAACTAGGGGTGTAAATAACCATTAACTCAATAACCATTAACTCAATAACTAGGGGTGTAAATAACCATTAACTCAATAACTAGGGGTGTAAATAACCATTAACTCAATAACTAGGGGTGTAAATAACCATTAACTCAATAACTAGGGGTGTAAATAACCATTAACTCAATAACTAGGGGTGTAAATAACCATTAACTCAATAACTAGGGGTGTAAATAACCATTAACTCAATAACTAGGGGTGTAAATAACCATTAACTCAATAACTAGGGGTGTATTTCCCCGGTCAGCTTACATGGCCATGAATAACTCCTAACATTATTTAGTGATAATAACTCCTGACATTATTTAGTGATAATAACTCCTGACGTTATTTAGTGATAATAACTCCTGACGTTATTTAGTGATAATAACTCCTGACGTTATTTAGTGATAATAACTCCTGACGTTATTTAGTGGTAATAACTCCTGACATTATTTAGTGATAATAACTCCTGACATTATTTAGTGAGCATAACATGACATTGGTAACATTTTGATGAGAGGTGTCGATGCCTTACCTGTTTGGAGTGCTGGGTCAGTAGGTCATTGAGAAGGCAGGCATTTTTCAGCCACAGTGCTGTCATGTCCACATCATTACAGTGTTTCTGATAGGAGGGGAAAACAAAGACACAACAAGTTAATAAGAAACAGACCTGTAAGAGAGCCATGATTGAAAAGCAGTGTGTGTGTGTGTGTATGTGTGTGTGTGTGTGTGTGTGTGTGTGTGTGCGTGCGTGCGTGCGCGTGCGCGTGTGCGTGTGTGCATGCCAGCGTGCGTGCGTGTGCGTGCGTGCGTGCACGTGCGTGTACGTGCGTGTGCGTGCGTGTGTGCGTGCGTGCACGTGCGTGTGTGCGGGTGTGCGTGCGTGTGCGTGCGTGCGTGTGTGCGTACTTTCAGAGCCCCCTTCATGGCAGTGACAGCAGCAGTGCAGAGAGAGCGGGCGCGGATTTCGTCTCCGCTACAGTCTGCCTGGCGTACACACAGGAACAGCACACTAGCAGCCAGGCCAGGGGGCAGGGAGAGGGCACTGTCCACCCTCACGTCTGGAACAAACACAGAGGTTTGAGGGCACATTCACTAATTATACAGATGGAGCTAGGGTTAGGGGTCCTACCTGTGATGAGGGTCTTCATGAGCTTGGCCTCATCCCTCTTCCTACACTCCAGCAGCCCTGTGACAGTCCCAGCTTTGGCATGGGG
This sequence comes from Oncorhynchus mykiss, assembly GCF_057628025.1. Lineage (NCBI taxonomy): Eukaryota > Metazoa > Chordata > Actinopteri > Salmoniformes > Salmonidae > Oncorhynchus > Oncorhynchus mykiss. The sequence goes on from NC_143026.1 coordinate 64,818,940, forward strand.
GGCAGAGGAATCCTCTGTGGACTGGGAAAGCACTGGGCCTAGGGGGACGAGCAAACAAGTATGATCGATATCGATGTGTCCCTCCACACATTTATTTTGTAGACATTTCGGTCAAGACATTTTTCAAGTATGTAGTAATGTGTTGTCCAGACCTGTCTGTGCCAGTAGTCTTCTGAGTGTGACTGTGTGTCTCAGCTCCTTCAGTTCTCTCCTCAGTCTGAAGACCTCCTGCTCCCTGGCTTCCACCAGTTCCACCAGGTACTGAACATTGAGCACAGATGCAGGGCCATTATGACACGTTTACAGCAGTGATGCTCAAAGTAACAGAATCTGCACTGTAGTCCACCTGACGAGACCGCTCATACGAGACCCTACCTGCTGGTCTGCAGAGGGGGAGGGATCAGAGCACGTCCGTTTAGCCTGCAGCCGCAGAGCCTCCAGCTCCGCCTCCTCCTGAGAGCGCTGGCTACGCAGCTGGTTCTCCAGGAACCTGACAGTTACACACAGACAGGGGGTAGAATATATCTGCATTCTTTAAATGATAAAATATAACGATATTGCTGTGAACGTATTGATCAGGGAATAGGGACTGACTTGTTGGCCACTCGTACAGCATCATAGGCGTGCCACAGGTCTTCTCCAGTCATCTTCCCGGCTGAGTCTTTAGCCACACCCATATTCTCCATCAAAGTGTCCTGGGTAAAGAACAGAGCACAGTCTCAGCCACAGGAGCCATATTGATTGATTGACAAGTAGAACTGAACCACACATCTCCTACTGATTCCCCATTAGGGAGCCATCCAGATGGAGGGAGGGAGGGCATCTCACCATGAGTGTGTCAGAGCTAAGCCAGGCCTTCCTCTCTGCGGTGGGGGACGTCACACTAACCCTCCTCACCTCCTCCGGAGAGGGGAAGGGAGGGAGGCCGAAGAAGGAAGGTGTGGCTGGGAAGGTAGGGGGCCCAGAAAAGGGCGACGACATCGGGGAAGGAGATGGGGGCTCCATGATCAGGCTTTGGTTTGAATCTGTCCGTCTGTAGCCCTTAGAGTGCTGCATCGGTAACACAGAGAAATATCATATTTTTCAGCGAGGTTGAATATTATAACCTGGGTATCTCTCAACAATGCTACATTGATACGTCACATAGGCAAAACAGAAAGGCCGGCACCAAGGCTAGGGGAATATGGAGTTGAATATAATGTGTGAGTACCTCAGTGAGCATGCTCATTTCCCGTAGGTTTTCGTATCTCTGCTCCAGCCTGGTGAACTCTCTGAGCAGACCCTGGTACTTCCTCCTCTCCTCATCCAGCTCTGCTGTCAGAGCTTTACCTTCCTGGGCTACAGCCTGTACTACACTCTCTGGGTGCACAGACATAAAACATAGGATTCAAAGTAAATTAAGAGAGACGCACTGAAAACAGATACCTGTTATGAATAGACCTACCCTCCTGAGCTGTCTCCTGCTCCAGTAAGCGAGTGGTCAGATCCTCCTTCTCTTTCCCCAAACAGTCCCTCTCAACCCGCAGGGCCTGCACCTCCTGTAAACAGAGAAAGAGGAGAGATCTTAAATACCACTATTCTGCAGAAAACATAAGAGCTGTTTCGGATCCATTAGGACCAACAAGACCTACCAGTGTGAGTCGTAGGATCTCCTGGGCTGCTTTCTCCTCTGCCCTCCTCCTCTCCTCAGTCTCCTCCTCTGTGATGGCGGTGCTGGGCTGAGACTGCTGAGTCTGGAGCTGGGTCTCTAACTGGTACTCCAGCTTAACTAGCGCCCCCCGCAGGGTGTCCAGCTCAGTGTTGTGGGCCTTACGCTCCGCCTGGAGGGTCTCTCTCAGAGCACCGCTCTCCCTGGCCTGGACACACACACATAAACACACACATAAACACACACATAAACACGCACATACATAAACACACACATAAACACGCACATACATAAACACACACATACCCACACACATAAACACACACATACATAAACACACATACACACACACAAACACACACACACACACATACATACACACACACATAAACACGCACATACATAAACACACACATACACACATACATAAACACACACATAAACACACACATACATAAACACACATACACACACACAAACACACACATACATACAAACCTAAACACACACCTAAACACACACATACACACACATAAACACACACATACATACAAACACATACACACACACACACACACACACACACACACACACACACACACACACACACACACACACACACACACACACACACATACATAAACACACACATACACACACACATAAACACACACACAAATACACACATACAAACACAAACACACACATACACACACAAACACACACATACACACACACATAAACACACACAAACACACACATAAACACACACACACAAACACATGCACATAAACACATACATAAACCCACACATACACACACACATACACACAAACACACGTAAACACACACATAAACACACACATACATACACACACACACACACACACACACATACACACACCTAAACACACACATAAACACACACATATACACTCACAAACACACACACATAAACACACACAAACACATACACACACAGACAAACCAACAAATAAACACACACAAACACACACACACACATACATACATAAACACACACATACATACACACACACATAAACACACACATACACGCATACACAAACACACACGTAAACACACACACACATACATAAACACACACATACATACACACACACATAAACACACACATACACGCATACACAAACACACACGTAAACACACATGTACACACACATACACACACACATAAACACACACAAACATAAACACACACAAACATAAACACACACACATACACACACACACATACACACAAGTAAACACACACATACACACACACATAATCACACACATACACACACACACACATACACACATACACACACACATAAACACACACACATAAACACACACATAAACACACACACACACATACACACACACATCCACCCACACATAAACCCACACATAAACCCACACATAAACACACACACATAAACACACACACATACACACACATTAACACACACATAAACCCACACAAACACCCACATACACACACACATAAACCCACACAAACACACACACACACACACACACACACACAAACACACAAATACACACATAAACCCACACATGAACACACACATACACACACACACATACACACCCATACACACACACATAAACCCACACAAACACACACACATACAAATACACACATAAACACACACATGAACACACACATAAACCCACACATACACATACTCACACACACACAAACACACACACATAAACACACACAAACACACACATAAACACACACATGAACACACACATGAACACACACATACACGCACATAAACACACACACATAAACACACACATAAACCCACACAAACACACATACACACACACACATAAACACATACATAAACACACATAAACACACACACACACACATACACACACATAAACACACACATAAACACACACATAAACCCACACACACACACACACACACACACACACACACACACATACACACACAAACACACACACAAATACACACATAAAACACACACAAACACACACATACCCACACACACATATACATTCACATAAACCCACATAAGCACACACATAAAGCATCACGCATCTCACCTTCTGGTCGGCCCTGAGCTGCAGCTGCATCAGTTTGACCTCCATGCCCTTGTTGAGTTCTCTGAACTTCTCCACCGAGCGAGCCTCTGCCTTCAGCTTCAGCAGCTCCCTCCTGGCAGCCCGCCGCCTCACACAACACTGCATCAACACTATGGCGGCCCTCACCCTCCTGTAAGCAAGGCGGGCCAGCCAGCCACGCACTGCAGACTGGAGCAACACCGCAGCCCGCTCTGCCACCACCTGGGGAGGGAGAGGATAGAAGGGACACATTATATTATTGCACACAGTTATGATTACAGTTATGATTAAGGACACTGAGTGTACAAAACATTAGGAACACCTCCTCTTTCCATGACATAGACTGACAGATGAATCCAGGTGAAAGGTATGATCCCTTATTGATGTCATCTGTTAAATACACTTCAATCAGTGTAGATGAAGGGGAGGAGACAGGTTAAATAAGGATTTTTAAGCCTTGAGGCAAGGATTGTGTGTGTGTGTGCCATTCAGAGGGTACGGTAGTAGGTGCCAGTCAAGTAGTAGGTAGTGTCAAGGACTGCAAAGCTGATGGGTATTTCACGCTCAACAGTTTCCCGTGTGTATCAAGAATGGTCCACCACCCAAAGGACATCCAGTTAATTTAACACAACTGTTGGACGCACTGGAGTCAACACGGGTCAGCATCCCTGTGGAATGAGAGAGAGTCCATGCCACAATGTATTGAGGCTGCTCTGAGGGCAAAAGGGGACGCAACTCAATATTAGGAAGGTGTTCCTGTACACTCAGTGTATCAGGATAGTCTAGAATCTGGATCTGATATTACTGAGGAATAGTTCCTGGGGCTGGAGCCCTGCCTTGACTTATCTCTGGAGGTACAAGTTATCACATGTATGAAATGCATTTTATATTTAAGCTGTAAATAAAAACATTAGATGCTCTGATAAAAAAGATTCTGAGGCCTTCGTGCCAGTGTTTCCTCACCCGTCTGTATTGGCGTCGTGCCAGCGAGCCCCTGGTGAAAGCCTGGATGGTGACGGTGGCCTCACGGATCATCAGAAACATCTGTCTTATCGCCACCATACGGTATGTCTTCTGGATGATCAGCGCTGCCTTGGTGTAGCGCAGAAGGTCTGCCAGCCTAGATCACACAGAACAGAACAGTCGCTTAAATAGTTGGACAAATGTAGGTAGCCTACTGCTGAGACACACTGTACTATATGACAGTATGAAGTGTAAAGCAGATTGACGTGTAGTCAGTCATTCTGCTCTCACCGTCTAGCCAGGGCTCCTCTTGTGTATCTCTGGATGGTGAGTGTTGCCCAGCGTGTCTTGATGTATCGCCTGCGGCCCAGCCAGCCTCTGACCCAGCTCTGGATGATCACCCCGGCTGCCCTCAGTCTCTCTGCCCTCAGTCTCTCCAGCAGAGCCACCTGCCCAGCACGGAAGAACACCTTGGTCTTCCCAAAGCAATACTGCTCCGGGTCTGGAATGAGCTCCGGCAGGGCCCTCTGGCACGACGCCTGGATCTGTTCCTGAGTCTGAACCCCACCCCCGCGCAGCAGAACCCGGTACCGGCTGAAGAACTCTGCATAGGTCCACCTGGAACCAAGATGGTGGAAGGAAGAGAGGGACACATTTTCACAGAGTGAGTACAAATACTCTTGAGATCTTTAATTGTGCGTTTTTCATAAATGTTGGTGGCTACAGGACAGATACAGTGTTACTGTATAGGTGAAATAACTATGCTACTATGTATTCGTTTTCTGTGCATGTGATGGGTTTATCTGTGAATATTCCAGAGGTGAAGCTGGTGTTAAATGTGCTGTGTACCTGGATGGGTAGCCTGCAGCACTGATGCGTATGGTCTCTAGCACCCCACAGGCTCGCAGCTGCTGGACGGCCCTTTTAGGGTCAAACCTGAGAGGGGAAATCTGCTTAACACGCTGCACACACACACACACACAAACACACACAACCCCCTACTGACAATATTGATATTATACACACAACGCAACACATAATACACACTGCACACCCAACAAACACAGATAACATACTGTTTATCATACTACACACACACCTCTCTCCACATAATACACACATTATACACACTGTTTAACACACCGCACACACATGCCTCCCCCACCACAAACACACACACATGGCAGGAGCACAGGGGTCTGACTCACATAAAAGGCTCTTTGAGGTCATTGGGCTTAATACAGCGGATGTAGTGGGGGGTGGTGCTGTTCAGAGTGTCCATCAGCAGCTGCAGAGACTGACGGAACTGTTTGAAGAAACATGGAGGAACACACAAACTCACACTCCTGTCCTACAGTCCATAGAACATACAACAACATGCAACGAGCCATGGATGCAGTCATAGAGACATTATTACTTCAAACCAATACATTCTGTCAACTGTTAAAAGCTGGACACGAATGGGGTTGCTTGGCCACAGCAGGGTGAGGCATACAGTACCTGGAAGCCCACAGTGAGTTTGTGTTCCCGCTGAGCTCTCATCCCAGGGCCAGAGCGCAGACTGCCATTGGGCAGAGAGGACTTCCCCTCTGAGAGGGACAGACTGCCCCCTACTGGCTTCTGCTGGAACAGCTCAGACACCAGCTCAGACTGACGGAGAGACAGACAGACAGGGTTACAGTATGTTAATAAGGCTTCATCTCTCCCTCTACTGTCCTCCATTTCACCCTAGGATCTTGATCTCAGCCTAGATTTCACCCCAGTCCGACAAAAGTGGACAGCTGAAATCTGGTTCCTCAGAGAGCCTCCCTCAAATTCCTCTACTCTTCAGATGCACTCAAAACTGACAGGGAGGTAAGAAAAGTGAGCCAAGACTTCTGACAGGGGAAGCTGCAGATCCTCACTGTGTGAATGCAGATCATCAGCGTTGTAATTTAAGACATTGACAGGTGATACCTGACTGGCTCTTAGGATGTTGATGGGTTCCTCAAAAACTGTATCCCGGTTCTTGTCTAAAAACCCATCACATTCATATTGGACCTAACAAACAAAATAAAAAAGTTTAAGTCAAATACTTTACAGCAACCAGCACATTCTGCAAACAGGTCAAACTGAGGCATCTAATATACTCTGGCTAATATAACTAGCTCACCATGTCAGCAAAGTGCAGGATGATGAAGGCAGTGTTGGACATTCGAGGTTTGCGGAAGTGTGGACTGGGGTTGTTACTCTGATGCTGATCATACAGCTTCCTAGCCCAGCTCTCCTCTGAACCTTTGGGCATCTGATCAAGGAAACAGACACCATGGGAGGTAAGGTTTTTCTGGATCAATGTACATTTGATAAATCTTCTGTTTTTTATATAAATACTTTGAAGTTTGACTTTTAGCAGGAGAAAAACATTTCTGGCAGGACTTGCTTTTGTTTTCTATATACATATATATTTGTTTTAATTGTTGGGGATCAAATCCGTCACAAGGCGTTCATGGCTTGTCAGTGCACTCAGTAATGATTTAGATGCACAGCATATCCTGAGTACATGTACTTATTGTATTTCAAACCGATTTGGACACATGAACACAAACCAGACACAACACAATGTGGTCTTGATAGAAACCAGGACTGTGACTGACTGACCCTGCACTCCTCATCCAGCAGGTCGAGCAGGCCCAGCTGTCCCTCGATGAGAGCGATGCACGGCTGGTTATCACTAAACTCTATCCTGTTCCACGGCAGCTCCTCACGGACATACTCCTCCTGCTCCAACTGGAACACGTGCTGCATGGGTGAGGGGAGGAGAGGGAGACCAAGGGTTACCGAGGGGACATGAGGATAACAAGTTCATGGACATAGACTCACATTCATATTGATGTCCAATCCCCCACACACACTTGGTGACTCACCCTGTTGAATTGCTGCTGCAATTTCTCATTGGCGTAATTTATACAGAACTGTTCAAAACTGTTCCTTTCAAACGTCTCAAACCTGCCAAAGAGAAATGGACAAAAAGGGAAATCAACATGTTAATAATGTGTTGTTACTACAGTCATTACAGTAATTACAGGTATAACAACAACTTCATCTAAGGTGTGACCCCCTGCCCTTTCTAGTCACCCATAGATGTCCAGCACCCCAATAAATGACTTGGGCTTCTCGCTCTGGGCTCGAAGGGCTGAGTTGAGCCGGGTCACTGTCCAGGTGAACAGCTGACCGTACACATGCTTGGCCAGGGCATCCCGGGCCTCTAGGGACTGCTGACCAGGCATGGGCTTGACCAGCATCTCTCCCCCTACTGTCAGCCTGCGGTGGCACAGCCAGTGGGCCATCTGGGTCCTCTCCACCCCCAGCAGCTTGGAGAACACCGACAGGGAACGCTCCTCCCCCTGGTTATGGAATATTTTAACGAATTATGTGAGAGTTTTAGGGAAATAATGAACAAAAAATGTAAGAAAAAACTAAAAATCTTACATCAATGTAACTTCGATCACCACCTCTCCCACTGGCCTGGATGTTGACATTGCCCAGGTGCAGAACAGCTGCAAGGATCCTGAAGAGCTCCATCTGCTGGTCCGGAGGCACACCTGGAGGAGTACACACAACACCGGCATGTTCAAACTGCATACCACTACAGTCAGAGTAAACATGTTAGCATAGACGTGTTTAATGTAGAAGCTGTATACCTAGAATGGTGAAAGCATTGCGAGTGCGCTCCAGATCTACTACATCATCAGTGCCTGGGATCTGCATGGAGTCTTCCCCTCCTTGGTTCGTGTAGCGGAACGTTTCCGCACCACCTACAGAAACACACATCAAAACACGTAATGAACACATTCTGAAATACATGGCTAGACCCATTGACGTTCATTTCTTCCCTGCTGTTGACGTTGTAATAAGTTCCTGAATACATAGTGGTCCAGTCTCACCCAGTTTGAGGACTCTCATCTCTGGCAGGTCTCTAGAAGCACACAGCTGGTAGAAGATGTGGTAGTTTCTCTCCTGTGACGCCTGGAAGACGACTCGAGACTTCTCCAGCAGGTACGTCCTCATGTTGGCCCCAATGATGTCCCCCTTCCGTCCGAAGCCGATCTCAATGTACTTCCCAAACCGGCTACTGTTGTCATTGCGTGTAGTCTTAGCATTCCCAATGGACTAAAGAGTAAAGGAAAGAATTACAAATACGATACATTACACTGTTTTACCTTTACAACTGAATACTGATATAATACAGTACTCATTTTCTATATGCAGAATACATGCTTTTTCCAAAATCACACTCTTCAAAAAAAATGTGTGAGTGAACCGCATTGCAGGTTAAGAGAACTCATTCACCCACATGTCAGTACCTCCATGATGGGGTTGGAGGCCAGTACTCTCTCCTCCACACTGGTCTGCTGGGCTGCTCCCCCCACCACAGCAAAGTAGCGCATGGTGAACTTAGCAGAGACTGTTTTCCCTGCTCCAGATTCCCCACTGATTATAATGGACTGGTTCTTCTCCTCCCTGCACACATAGACAACTACCCTCTTAATAATCTTGTCATGTACAGAGCTATTTGTCACACAGGGCAACTAAAGAGATCCGATCAAAGGCTCTCTCGTGTCACTGCTATTTTGTCTGTATAGAGCTCTTTACAAAGAACAGCAACCCTGGCTCAACCCCCCCAAAGAGCAGGCAAAATGACAGTGTTTTGAGGTAACAAAGGGCATATAAAATGGAGACCAAAGACTAGGGTGACCCCTGGCCCTTGACCTTTAACCCCTGACCTGGTCATGGTGCGGTAGGCCTCTTCTGCCACAGAGAAGATGTGAGGCTCCATGTCAGCCATGTCCTGCCCACTGTAGGCATCGATCACTTCCTCTCCATAGATGGGCAGCTGGTCATATGGGTTGAGGGCCACCAACACAATCCCTGGAATGAGCAGTTGGTGTGAATGACCAATGGTTTAAAGTACTTGAGTAAAAATACATTAAAGTATTATTTAAGTAGTTTTTCGGGATATCTGTACTTTACTACCTATATTCTTGACAACTTTTACATTTAGTCCACTACATTGTATAATGTACTTTTTACTCCAGACATTTCCATGACAACCAAAAGTACTAGTTACATTTTGAATGCTTAGAAGGACTGGAAAATGGTCCAATTCAGACATGTATCAAGAGAACATCCCTGGTCACCCGTACTGCCTCTGATCTGGCGGACTCACTAAACACACATGCTTTGTTTGTAAATTATGTCTGAGTGTAGGAGTGTGCTCCTGGATGTCCGTAAATTAAAAAACCAAGATCGGGCTGTTTGGTTTGCTTAATATTAGGAATTTGAAATTATTTAAACTTTTACTTTTGATATTTAAGCATATTTTTGCAATTACATTTACTTTTGATTCTTAAGTATATTTATAACCAAATACTTTTAGACTTTCACTCAAGTAGTATTTTACTGGGTGACTTTCACTTGAGTCCTTTTCTATTAAGGTATCTTTACTTTTACTCAAGTATGACAATTGGGTACTTTTTCCACCACTGTAAATGACAGTGTTATTAATCGAATAAAAGGAATCTGTAAGAATACAAGATATTATTATTTTTCCTGTGACTTTTTATATATCAAAACGACTTTGATTACTGTTTATGTCTGCAACATATCACAGCAATCACATAAGATGCATATGTTCTCAGGTTAATGTTTATTTAGCATCTTATGGAGAACCAATTTGTATGAAGCCAAAGAGAGGAGGCCATGTCCCTGTGAACTTTACACCTAGTAAAGATTATGTGGCCATGAGGCCATAATCATAAAAGCAGGAGCACACAGGAGCGGCATATATGTCCACTGGCAAAACAGCATCTGAAGAAAGACCTCCACCCTTGATCTCTTTCTATCTCTCTCTCATCTCTCTCAACCTATTCCTCTCTCTGTCTCTCCATCATATTTCCTCTCTCCCCCTCTCTCTGTTCCTTACCACAGTAGGTGTAGATGCTGCTGTAGTCCAGGAATCGGACTCTCAGGTTGTGTAGAACAGCAGGCTCGTGCAGGAAGCTGAGAGCAGTGAGGTCATTCTCCCCCTCCAGAATATCAGGGTTTGCCAGAGGGGGGAGGCCAGAGGGTGGCGCCACTGGGTACTGCACCTCCTAGAGGGGTGGCACATTAAATATTTGTCATTATCAAATGCTTATCCAAGAACGACTAACAATACATCTACAGTATGCCAGCTGTTGACTGTGTGTGAGTGTGTCACCCTGCCATCGCTGATCTGCAGCACCACATTCTCATCTCCAAGGTTGTAGTCCTTGAGGAGCTTGGCTGACACCCACACTGCCTCTGGGTCAGGTACCCACACACTGGCACCCTGTTATAGAAATAAACGTTATCACAAACGTTGAGCTCCTTGAAGAAACCCAGTGAAAAAGTAAGCATGCATTGAGGGGGATTTCCTGTACTAATGACCAACACCCTTGGCTGTATCACTTTCACACCAGGTGGACAGGCCCAACTGCCAGTTGCCCAAAAACACAGCTGTAGAGGATAGTATTACATCACACGGGACACTATCTGTTCTACTGCTCTACAGTCTGTCATTACTCTGTGTGCCTTTTACTGTTACACTGCCAGGTCCCACCCAAGCAAGACATTTGTCGTCCATCAGCATAAAACACCCTAAATGTCGTTAAGAATTAACGTCCATCATCCCTCTCTGTCTCATCTTGGATTACTCATTATGTTCTCGCAGATCTATGCCAACACACAACACTTCCTGTGCAATATGATATTGTGTGTGTCATTGCTAGAAGAGTCTAGTTCCCTGAGCATGGGCATTTAAAGCATTTCCAGTTATTACATCTCTATTACTAGATTATGCCGTCGTGATACATACATAAGGTAGCCAGCAGGTAGCCTAGTGGTTCAGAGCGTTAGGCCACTAACTGAAAGGTTGCTGTTTGAATCCCAGAGCCAACTAGAAGAAAACAAATCCCAGGTCCAACTAGAAACATCTGTCAATGTGCCTACCTTTGGGCAAGGTACTTAACCCTCTGGATAAACTATGACTTCGTTGAAAATAAACTGTCAAAAAAGAAGTCTACTCCGCTATTCAGACATACAGGCGTAAACACTTACCTTGGCGTACAACTCCATAGTTCCAATCATAATCTTTTCCAGATATGAACCCTCTACCTGCAAAAACCCTGACCAATTTCAGAAGGGGTCTCCTAAATCACTCAAAAAGGCAACAAGGGTATCCTCTCCGAGATAGTTGGGTGTCCTCCTCCCCTGTGAGTGTGTTCAAGCACCGCTCTGTCCCTTTGCACTTTGTTCTGTTTGACACTGACATGAAAACCCCTGAGAGGCAGCAGTCAGGTTAACTGTTAATCTCAAGGAGGTGATTGAGATGGAAGGATTTACAAGCACTTCTCTTCTACGGTCTCATTCACAGCAGCAGTTAGCCTCAAGCTGTGGTGGCCTTCTCAGCACTGTTAAACACATGTAGTATTCAGAAGATACAAGACAAGGCAGTGCCAAGTATGGCTCATCAAAATAGAGACAAAAACTGACCATGGAAAAATGAAACCGTATTCTGTATTCTGTTGATACATTTTACTCAGTAACAAAAAATTCAGTTCAGCCTGCTGATGTTGGATAGGGATCTCATTGAGCTTGACAATTGAAACATACAAACTTTGAGAAATGTGGGTATATGTACAAAGCGCAATTATTTTTCTCAACACAGAATCTTTGGGCTGGATTTAATCTACATCGTGGAAAATCCACACTATAACTCAATTTTTTTTTCTTACAAATTTTAAACAAATCGAATCTTTATTTAACTAGGCAAGTCAGTTAATAACAAACTCTTAATTTACAATGAAGGCCGACTGGGGGTAGGTGGGCCCCCTCCAGGGGCAGAACGACAGATTTTTACCATGTCAGCTCGGGGATTCGATCCAGCAACCTTTCTGTTACTGGCCCAACGCTCTAACCACTAGGCTACCTGCCACCCCAAAAAGGCATTTCAAAGACTGCATTCACATCAAACGCTGCATATGTCAACGGAATGTCAAAAAATGGCCTTTAAATTTAACGCCGATCTTCCACGATACAGATTGAGTCCAGCCCTTAATCTTTAGTCAAACAAAATCGGCTTAGTTTACTCTGTCTGGCACCCAGTGCACAAGATAATGGAGGCAGCAAGTGTTGTGATGGCTTTGACCCATAACTGGAAACATTTTAAAAAGCATGGCCATGGGGACAAACATGCATTGGCTAGAAACAGCAACGTTAAACCAACAACTTCAGTGAGCAATGAGTGTTAAAATGAATAAAATCCACACAATGCAGGAGAGAAGGGTCCAAGTCACTTCTACTACCCATTTTAACCATGTACAGTATGACTTCACTCATAACTCGGTGTCATGTGGAAACACCACTAGCTATTGAAAAGCTGGATATGATGCTATAACAAAATAACTACAGTAGAATACTGCAAGACTTTCCAAAAAAAAAAATCACAGGAACCATCTTTGGTCAATACTTGGTAAGGGGTTTGAATGGACTACATTACAATGACAAGAATACTTCCTTGAGAACACCATTCAATCATTTTTCACTAATTCTCTGTCCTGTGACTATAACTCATGCTTTAGAGTGCATCATTTGGGCAAATATATTGTTCCCTCTCATCAAAGCCTCTCTCCCATAGCCCTGTAAACTGAACCAAAGTACCCCTACACTATGGTCCATCGAGCCCCATGGAGTGCATTAGAAACCCAGAAAGAAAAACAGCATTCGCTACTAATTGAAAATCTCCAAATACATTTAAAAAGTAGTTTTTTGTTTGTTTTGTGTGTGTGTGTGTGTGTGTGGGGGGGGGGGGTTGATATGATTGTCACAACATACATCTCACATTCAGAAAATCCATACAATGTCTTGTAAAAAATAAAACTACATCATTGAACACTGAATTTGTCATACTGTATGTAAATCGCTCTCCTCTCACTCTGCACTGTCAAAAAGTTATTGGATGATCTCTTTTTCAAATGAAAGATTATTAGCTCAATTATTTGATTCAGAATGGCTTGGTCCAAGTCCTTTCTTAGCACTGGAGCCAGAAGAGCCCAACCAGCGGGCGAGGTGGGCAGTGGGTAGGTAAAGCTTCAGAGGGGTAGTAGGTGGAACATGGGCAGTTCTTTTGGTTGGATTGGTACAGGTTTCATGGTCCTGTGATAAGGTGTTGAAAGACCCATCCAAACTACTCTCCCCATCACCCTGTAAGAGAGGAGAGGAAGAGATTTGTTGAAACGGCAAAACAAATAGACAGTAAATTATATTAGAAACGTGTCATCCCTTGGGTGGCATGCTTTGCAGCTCTTAAATTAAAATACTGACATCTATTGAGAAACTGTGGGAAACCATCAATTTTGTACAAGCCTGAACAACCCTCACAATGTATTTTCAACAAAAGGAGGCCGTCAGCTAACCTTAAAGGTCCTTTAAACCAAATAATGTCTGTTCCAGGTGAGTAGGTATCAAAATGAGAATACTGGAAGCGATAGACACACACACAGTAAAATAAAATAAGAGGAATACAATCAAAACTGAGGCTTAAATACACAAATAGAGGTTTTATTGGGCATCATGATTTTTCATTGTGCAGAAAAGTGCGGAATTTAAAACGTTTCGGCATCAAGACATCAGTGTCAAACATCTATATTGAAGCCTCTGTTTTGGATTTATTCCTCTTTTGACAGTGTACGGGTCTCCATCTCTTCCACCAATACTGACACCTTTGAACAGTAGCCTACCTCTGCTATACAGTCTCCATGTCGTCATTGTCTTCCTCGAGTGAGTCGCCCTCGCTGGCTGCTTCCTCCACATGAGCCAACATGTCCGCCATTAGAGCCTCCTCCAGCTTCTTCCTCACACTGTACACCAGCTCCTCCTGCTTCCTGCACTCACCATGAGCAGATAACACAACACACCAAAACATTTAGAGATATGGACTGAGATGAAAATAGCAAGTGAAAAATCAGCATTGTGTCATAATGTTCAAATACAATTCCATTAATGTATTCAGTTATTCAATTTATACATTTATTAAATGACTTCATAAATTCACAGATGCCATTACTTTCGGCACTGATAGGACTCCATGGATAGAGTGTACAGTCCTGTGTGTAGCCTACCTGATGTCCTCGTCAGTGACAATGAAGGCCTTGCACAGGGGCTGCGATGTGTTGAGCCACACCCCTGGGTTCTTCTCCACGGCTGCAGACAGCTGACCGGTGATGGGGGCTGCACTAGTGTGCAGGGCGCTGGCTATCGCTGACAGTAGAGTCTTGTCTGTACATCCAGGTCCAACTCCTGTAGGACAGACAGGTGTTCACAATCCCAGTAGCGAGAAGTCATTAAAAAAATAACAGGAAATGGGGATCATACTTGGCCCACTCTCTTACATTTCATTCAGCAGACACTCTTATCCGACTTAAGTGCATACATTTTCCCCGTACTGGTCCCCTGTGGGAATCAAACCCACAACCCTGGGATTGCAAGCGCTTTGCTCTACCAACTGAGCTACACAGGTCTCCAGTTGGTAGAGCATAGCCACTCAGGACTCTTACCTTGAAGACCTTTAGGCAGGTCCATTGTCTTCACTAGCTCCTCTGCGATGTCAAAGGCATCGAGACCACCAAGCTTCTTCTCCCAGAAAAGCTGTAAATTTAAAAATAAAATAAAAATACAAATGGATTTAGATTTGGTCTCATTAGTCAAAATTATCTTCAGGAATAAAAGCATATAACTCAATGTAACTGTAGGTTACATTAAACAGCAGACAGGCTAATGGCTGTTTACCTGTCTCGGCTGGTCGACGGCTTTCTGTGGATCTGTCTTGACTTTGTTGCTGGGGTGGTTGGTAACCTTGGTGACAGGTTGCTTAAAGATGGAAGCAGTCTGTCTGACGGGGAGTGATGTGTTCAGGTCTGGCTTGCCCTTGAAGACACACAAAGAAACATTAGCCAACAGTGACAACCAACACGATATTGCCACAGTGCTGTTCCTGAAATACTAGATAATATTAAACATGTGGGTTATCCTTAGCACCTGGGAGAAAAGTCTTGAAACACGTTATTCTGCCTTCTTTTTTCCTCTAACGGCTGGGTGACAGCGAATAAGGGTGCAGTCATTGAGAAGTTTGTCCAAAGTGTCTAGAAATATTACTTCAGAAGACAACCCTCTCACCTTGGTCTGATTGTTGTTGTCATAGCGCAGTCTCTGCCTGTTCTTGTTCAGTTTACTCATGAGCATCTTCCCTGTGCGGAAGTCGAAGGAGCTGAGGTCCATCTGGTTGCCAAGGTAACGAGCCAGCTGAGGCTTGCTCCGAAACTTCTTCCCGGTTGGACTAGGTGTGTGTGTGTGGGGGGGACACAACAGAACACAGTGTGAGGATATGGACAACTGACCAGGGGATAGCAAGAGGGGAAAAGTAGAGAGATGGATACAGGTAACTGACAAAATAATGGAAATACTTGAGTAAATGAGGGATACAAAGTATATTGAAAGCGAGTGCTTCCACACAGGTGTGGTTCCTGAGTTAATTAAGCAATTAACATCCCATAATGCTTAGGGTCATGTATAAAATGGTTGGACAGGCCATTATTTTGGCTACCATGGATATGCCCCCATAGGATGACAGTGCCCATCCACGGGGCACGAGTGGTCAATCAATGGTTTGATGAGCATAAAAACGATTTAAGCCATATGCCATGGCAGTCTCAGTCACCAGAACTGAACCCAATTGAACACTTATGGGAGATTCTAGAGCAACGCCCGAGACAGCATTTTCCACGATCGTCAACAAAACACCAAATGTGCTATTTATTGTGGAAGAATGGTATCGCGTCGCTCCAATAGAGGTCCAGGCACATAGAATATATTCCATAGTGCATTGAAGTGGTTCTGGATCATGGTGGCCCTATGAAGACAATTTATGTTCCGGTTTCCTTTATTTTGGCAGTTACCTGTAGATCAGGAAAGCTGCAAACAGACAGACTCTGCAACAAACAAGTT
This sequence comes from Oncorhynchus mykiss, assembly GCF_057628025.1. NCBI lineage: Eukaryota > Metazoa > Chordata > Actinopteri > Salmoniformes > Salmonidae > Oncorhynchus > Oncorhynchus mykiss. The sequence goes on from NC_143026.1 coordinate 64,835,759, forward strand.
TTAAGCTGAACAAAAACAAACTGGAGACATGAAGAGTAGATGTAAAACAAGATATCATGCAAGAACCAAGACAGCCAAGGATTTACTATTCACAGATTATTCATATGGAAACAGTGAGTCTGCATGAGCATTTATTTAACAAAACAATTGACCAATTTTATGTGTAATTGTATAATAAACTATTTAAGCAATAGGATACATGTTAATGTATATTCCCAAATGTATGACCAATTCGCTATTAAATGTATAATAGTTTCAGATAAATGACCTATAAACTATTGGGATACAATGTAACTGGGCAATCGAGAGCGATAAATGTTGCAACATTTCGAACGTTTGATTGGAAACATTGTTTCACATTAATTGTGTAGACCGGTCGCCTTCTACTGCCTAGTTAGTTAGTTAGTTAGTTGTCAGCAGGTATTTCATCTAGATCTTAATCCGTGGACAAAGGCGTTGATAAATCAGCAATAGAAATGCATATTCTGCTATAATAACAATTTATATCTCAAATACGTAGCCTATTGACGCACTGTTTATTTTTGATGCATTACGATTTTCTAAAACATTTAAAACTGTTGACCAAACTATGGAAACATCCGTGCTTGCTGATAATTAATGCAAAAAATCTTGCACTTGCTTTCCATATCATAAATTGAGACAATTCACTTGAAAATAAGGTGCGTGCATCACACCACAGAATCAAAATGCGGTATAAAGTAGCCTACCACAAACTATACAATCGACCCGCCTCCCCAGCTCCTCCTCACCTAACCTAAAAAATAACTTGTGGTTTCATGTTTTTTCCTCTGTGGCTATTAAACAATCGGCCAGTCGACTATTTAATAGTTAGTTCCTCTGGTCAAATAAAAATGATAAAGCTATTGTAAGGACTTTAAATCAGGCTAGGCTATTTGTGATGCAATCATTCACATAACCTAACACTAGGTTGACAGGTTCTTAGGCCTACATAGGCTAAACATTAGTTACCGAGATCCTTATCCAACAATTATGTAGAACTACGCTATGAGAGGTGGCCTAGTTACCCTGATGCCACAAATAGAACAGTAATATCGGCTACTCCCCTCCCCGAATTTCTGTCTCCAGGTCACCCCCCTCCAAGTAAACCCAGAGCCCCAACCCCCTTGTAATACCGCCCGTAGACTACATTTGCATGAGAACACCCTCCTCTTTCTCAGTAACGTTACCTAAAATAATAGACATCTCTTTTTCCCGCAGACAAACCCGACTTTCTGGTCACTTCTTCGATCTGCCAGCCCTTGGGGAGAGCCAAGCATGCCCACCTTTTCTTCTCCATGTTCTCCTGTGAAGTGTTCAGTGATTCTCTTTGCTAGCGTGTTTATATTTGGGGTTACATTTCGTGTTTTATACAATGACTCCGTCCATTAGTGACATAGGGCTCAAACACTATTCATGGGATCTCCCTCCCGATTTATCGCAGCTCTTTGTAGAAGACTACAGCATATCACTCCGCCGTAACCTTTAGCCATATCACTGCCTGCCTCGAGAGGGCAATGAGGGCTACATCCGCAATACATTGGACCGTCGCCAACATTGCATTATTGAATCCTGAACCGATAAATCATTGATTTGACGAGCGCGGTAGCCTACGCGAACGCTCCAAAAGTAGAGCATTATAATAGAGCATTATAATATAGCCTATCCCCAAAATATGGATAGATTTCCAATATGATTTCACAACATCAACAAAGGAGATTATTCAGGCAAAGTTTCACATAGGTAAAATTCGAGTCATTTTGACCACGACAAAACTCACTTGTCATTCAGTCGTTTACATAATGCTTTTTTAATGAATGGACAAAGTAGGCAGGAGCTTCATAGGTTGAGATGGCTACATGAATTACAATACTTTGAAATATTCGGTATAAAACAATTATCTATTTAGAGCTAGAGTAGTAATTAGTCATCTCACGAATTCCTTACCAAACGAATTACTCGTCATATTTAGAAAAAAAATGGATTGCTATTAAGAAAAGTTACAACTGCAACACCAATAAGTGTGTAACTAAATTTGGAATCCCTGAACACTACCTACAGTTCAATGGTTTGCGGATACACTCGAGACCACCGAAACGCCTCCCACACGAGAACCTTTCATCGATGACAAAATAGTATTTTGCAACAATGCATTCCTAAAACAACACATTTAATGTCAAAGATAGCAATATAAGAAATATAGATGGGTATTACTTTGTGTAGGGTACTTACTCGTTTTTGTCCATCTCGCATAATATCAAGGTTTCTCCCTTTCGGTCTGTGTTAAATCCCTTCTCCCCTCCTTTCACTCCCCTCCCCCTTCAACGAGAGAAATGAAAGACATCCGCGCAAAAACAGAATCGCCCCCAGATTAAACCTGATTGTTAATAATGGATATCAATGGGGGTTTGAAACAAAGTTGCCCTGTGTGTTTCAAATAGTCAATGTATCCAACAAGAAACACAAGACAATGTATCCTTTATGATAGTAACTGGAATGTGACATGTAACCATCTTTCTGAATCTTCAGAGCAGCCCACATGTGTACTATTTAGCAAGGAAGCGTAAAACGAGTCATTAAACTGTAACAGTGGTTGCTAATACCACTTTGTATTTCAGTTGGACAAAGTATCGAGTGTCAAATACATTTTTACAGACAATATTTGACAAATAACCAGTTTCTCTCAGTGACTGACTAACCAATTATTTGCAATTCCATTCAAATGGTTGCAGCATGTCCTTACTTGGAGGATATGCTGCCTTCTCTTATTTGATGCGGTGTGAACGTTAACTTCACTCCAGGAATGTTAAACGAAATAAAACATATTTACAAGCATTTTTAAACCAATTGAATTTATTGGTAAAATACTTCACGCATTAATAAATATTTTTGGGAACTTCTCAAAATAACTTTCACACAATCGTATCAACGAGTTTGCCACCCAAACGCTGCATTGTGTAGAATAATGACAAAGACAGTAATTAAATGACATTTATTGACATTAAATAACAAAACAGCATTCAAGCTAACATGACATCCTTTTGTGCAAACCCCTACAAGCTCTGTGTCGCGTCATTCCACTTTAGCCAACGCAGAAAGAGCAAGCACTCCACCCATGCCCATCTCCAAGTCATAGTCCTGCAGATAGACACAAACACTCCAGTCATTAGCAGTAATATTACACAAATATAATTCTTTATTAATTCATTCGCTAGCATATCCTTAGGGGACGAATGAAAATTGTAAATTGTTTTTAAAGTTGGAATCCACAGCAGAAACTGCGCTACTGTTGCCACATGGGCCTTGTTACTGGGGTTTTATACTGTGTATTTCAATACTATTACAAACAGCTCATTCTAATATTTATACTTCTGTACTTTAGTTACACTTTATATACACACAACGTATATTTATTTATATACCGCTGTACATACCATTCCTAGTACATCTTGTGTAAATCCATCCGGTGTATATAAAGTGCATTCAGCAAGTGAGCCTACCCATTGTTACAGTGCCTTGCGAAAGTATTCGGCCCCCTTGAACTTTGCGACCTTTTGCCACATTTCAGGCTTCAAACATAAAGATATAAAATTGTATTTTTTTGTGAAGAATCAACAACAAGTGGGACACAATCATGAAGTGGAACGACATTTATTGGATATTTCAAACTTTTTTAACAAATCAAAAACTGAAAAATTGGGCGTGCAAAATTATTCAGCCCCTTTACTTTCAGTGCAGCAAACTCTCTCCAGAAGTTCAGTGAGGATCTCTGAATGATCCAATGTTGACCTAAATGACTAATGACGATAAATACAATCCACCTGTGTGTAATCAAGTCTCCGTATAAATGCACCTGCACTGTGATAGTGTCAGAGGTCCGTTAAAAGCGCAGAGAGCATCATGAAGAACAAGGAACACACCAGGCAGGTCCGAGATACTGTTGTGAAGAAGTTTAAAGCCGGATTTGGATACACAAAGATTTCCCAAGCTTTAAACATCCCAAGGAGCACTGTGCAAGCGATAATATTGAAATGGAAGGAGTATCAGACCACTGCAAATCTACCAAGACCTGGCCGTCCCTCTAAACTTTCAGCTCATACAAGGAGAAGACTGATCAGAGATGCAGCCAAGAGGCCCATGATCACTCTGGATGAACTGCAGAGATCTACAGCTGAGGTGGGAGACTCTGTCCATAGGACAACAATCAGTCGTGTATTGCACAAATCTGGCCTTTATGGAAGAGTGGCAAGAAGAAAGCCATTTCTTAAAGATATCCATAAAAAGTGTCGTTTAAAGTTTGCCACAAGCCACCTGGGAGACACACCAAACATGTGGAAGAAGGTGCTCTGGTCAGATGAAACCAAAATTGAACTTTTTGGCAACAATGCAAAACGTTATGTTTGGCGTAAAAGCAACACAGCTGAACACACCATCCCCACTGTCAAACATGGTGGTGGCAGCATCATGGTTTGGGCCTGCTTTTCTTCAGCAGGGACAGGGATGATGGTTAAAATTGATGGGAAGATGGATGGAGCCAAATACAGGACCATTCTGGAAGAAAACCTGATGGAGTCTGCAAAAGACCTGAGACTGGGACGGAGATTTGTCTTCCAACAAGACAATGATCCAAAACATAAAGCAAAATCTACAATGGAATGGTTCAAAAATAAACATATCCAGGTGTTAGAATGGCCAAGTCAAAGTCCAGACTTGAATCCAATCGAGAATCTGTGGAAAGAACTGAAAACTGCTCACAAATGCTCTCCATCCAACCTCACTGAGCTCGAGCTGTTTTGCAAGGAGGAATGGGAAAAAATTTCAGTCTCTCAATGTGCAAAACTGATAGAGACATACCCCAAGCGACTTACAGCTGTAATCGCAGCAAAAGGTGGCGCTACAAAGTATTAACTTAAGGGGGCTGAATAATTTTGCACGCCCAATTTTTCAGTTTTTGATTTGTTAAAAAAGTTTGAAATATCCAATAAATGTCGTTCCACTTCATGATTGTGCCCCACTTGTTGTTGATTCTTCACAAAAAATACAGTTTTATATCTTTATGTTTGAAGCCTGAAATGTGGCAAAAGGTCGCAAAGTTCAAGGGGGCCGAATACTTTCGCAAGGCACTGTATATTCCACATTTTGTTGTGTTGCAACCTGAATTCAAAATGGATTAAATATTTTTATGGATGAATGATATATTTCCCCCCTCACCCATTTACACACAATACCCTATAATGACAAAGTGAAAACATATTTTTAGAAAACGACACCCGTGAGTCAATACTTTGTAGAAATATTATTTGGCAGTGATTACAACTGTGACTTTTCAGGGTAAGTCTCTAAGAATTTTCCACACTAGGACTGTACAACATTTGCCCAGTGTTGTTTCCAAAATTCTTCAAGCTCTGTCAAATTGGTTGTTTACAATTGCAGGTAAACCATTTTCGGGTCTTGCCATAGATTTTCAAGTAGATTTACTTTGCATTCGGAAAGTATTCTGACCCTTTGACTTAAAAAAATTACATTACAGCCTTAATCTAAAATTGATTAAATAACCCCCACCCCCCAAACAATCTACACACAATACCCCATAATGACAAAGCTAAAACTATTTTATTTTTTGCTAAATGTATAAAAAAACTAAAAAATACCTGAAATATCACAAGTATTCAGACCCTTTACTCAGTACTTTGTTGAAGCACCTTTGGCAGCGATTACAGCCTTGAGCATTCTTGGGTATGACACTACAAGCTTGGCACAGTTGTATTTGGGGAGTTTCTTCCATTCTTCTCTGCAGATCCTCTTAAGCTCTGTAAGGTTGAATGGGGAACATCGCTGCACAGCCATTTTCAGGTCTCTCCAGAGATGTTCGATCGGGTTCAAGTCCGGGCTCTGGTTGGGCCACTCAAGGACATTCAAAGACTTGTCCCGAAGCCACTCCTGCGTTGTCTTGGCTGGAGCAGGTTTTCATCAGGGCTCTCTCTGTACTTTGCTCCATTCATCTTTCCCTCGATCCTGACTAGTCTCCAAGTCCCTGTCGCTGGTAAACATCCCCACAGCATGATGCTGCCACCACCATGCTTCACCGTAGGGATTCTGCAAGGTTTCCTCCAGATGTGACACTTGGCATTCAGGCCAAAGAGTTCAATCTTGGTTTCATGAGACCAGAGAATCTTTTTTTCTCATGGTCTGAGAGTCTTTAGGTGCCTTTTTTCCAAACTCCAAGTGGGCTGTCATGTGGCTTTTAAAGAGGAGTGGCTTCCATCTGGCCCCTCTACCATAAAGCCCTGATTGGTGGAGTGCTGCAGAGATGGTTGTCTTTCCTGAATCTTCTCCCATCGCCACAGAGGAACTCTGGAGCTCTGTCAGAGTGACCATCGGGTTCTTGGTTACCTCCCTGACCAAGGCCCTTCTCCCCCGATTGCTCAGTTTGGCCCAGGCGGCCAGCTCTAGGAAGAGTCTTGGTGGTTCCAAACTTCTTCCCTCTCACCCTCTGAGCCCCATGCCTCACAACTACCTGGCCTGAGGACTCCTGGCTGTCCCCAGGACACCTTGTCGTGCTGCTGCTCTAGTTTCAACTGTTCTGCCTATGGAACCCCTATATGTTCACCGGACGTGCTACCTTGTCCCGGACCTGCTGTTTTCGACTCTCTACCGCACCTGCTGTCTTGACCTCTGAATGCTCGGCTATAAAAAGCCAAATGACATTTACTCTTGAGGTACTGACCAGATGCACCCTCTACAACCCTGCTGGTCACCTATAAAAGTTTGAATGTCTTGAAGAACAATCTGGCCTTAATGGCCATATACAGCCAGAAGAAGACTGGCCACCCCCCAGAGCCTGGTTCCTCTCTATATTTATTTCTAGGTTCCTGCCTTTCTAGGGATTGTTTTCTAGCCACTGTGCATCTGCATTGCTTGCTGTTTGGGGTTTTAGGCTGGGTTTCTGTATAGCACTGCGACATCGGCTGATGTAAAAAGGGCTTTATAAATACAGTTGATTGATGGAGGCCACTATGTTCTTTGGGACTTTCAATGCTGCAGAAATGTTTTGGTACCCTTCCCCAGATCTGTCACTTGACACAATCCTGTTTCGGAGCTCTACGGACAATTCCTGTACTGGTCAACTGTGGGACCTGTAATGTGGAAAATGTCAAGGGGTCTAAATACTTTCCGAATGCACTGTAGACAGGTGTGTGTCTTTCCAAATGATGTCCAATCAATTTAAAATGTACCACACGTTGACTCAAATCAAGTTGTAGAAACAGCTCAAGGATGATCAATGGTAACAGGATGCACCGGCTTGCCATAACAAAGGGGTTGAATACTTACTGACTTAAGACATTTCAGCTTTTAATTTTGTCAAAATGTCTAAAAACATGAATCCACTTTGACAGTATGGGGTATTGTGCGGAGGCCAGTAAAAAAAAAAAAAGTTAACTAAATTTTAAATTCAGGCTGTAATAACAAAATGTGGAAAAAGTCAAGGGGTGTGAATACTTTCTGAAGTCACTGTACATATTGAATGCATTTGGATAACACATATGGAATCATCTAGTAACCAAAAAAAACTGAATCAAAATGTATTTAACATTATTCAAAGCAGCCACCCTTTGCCTTAATGACAGCTTTGTACACTCGACCTTCTCTCAACCAGCTTCACCTGGAATGCTTTTCCAACAGTCTTGAAGGAGTTCCCACATATGCCGAGTACTTAATGGCTGATTTTCCTCCACTCTGCGGTCCAACTCATCCCAAACCATCTCAATTGGGTTGCGGTAGTATGATTGTGGCCAGGTCATCTGATGCAGCACTCCATCACTCTCCTGCTTGGTAAAATAGCCCTTACACAGCCTGTAGTTGTGTTTGGTCATTGTCCTGTTGAAAAACAAATGATAGTCCCACTAAGCACAAACCAGAAGGGATGGCATATTGCTGTGGTAGCCATGTTGGTTAATTTAGTATGCCTTGAATTCAAAATAAATAAATCAGACCGTGTCACCAGCAAAGCACCCCCACACCATCTCCTCCTGCATGCTTTACAGTGGGAACCACACATGTAGAGATCATCAGTTCATCTACTCTGCGTCTCAAAGACACTGCGGTTGGAACCAAAAATCACAAATTTGTCTCATCAAACCAAAGGACAGAAAATTCCACCGGTCTAATGTCCATTGCTCGTGTTTCTTGGCCCACGCAAGTCTCTACTTCTTATTAGTGTCCTTTAGTAGTGGTTTCTTTGCAGCAATTTGACCATGAAGGCCTGATTCATGCACTCTCCTCTGAACAGTTGATGTTGTGATGTGTCTGTTACGTCAACTCTGTGAAGCATTTATTTTGGCTGCAATGTCTAAGGCTGATAACTCTAATGAACTTATCCTCTGCAGCAGAGGTGTAACTGGGTCTTCCATTCCTGTGGTGTTCCTCATGAGAACCAGTTTCATCATAGTGCTTGATGGTTTTTGCGACTGCACTTGAAGAAACGTTCAAAGTCCTTGACATTTTCCCAAATTGACTGACCTTCATGTTTTAAAGTAATGATGGACTGTCGTTTCTCTTTGCTTATTTGAGCTGTTCTTGACCTAATATGAACTTGGTCTTTCACCAAATAGGGCCATCTTCTGTATACCAACCCAACTGCTTGGCTCAAATGCATTAAGGAAAGAAATTCCACAAATTAACAAGGCACAGCTGTTAATTGAAATGCATTCCAGGGGACTACCTCATGAAGCTGGTTGAGAGAATGCCAAGAGTGTGCAAAGCTGTCATCAAGGCAAAGGGTGGCTGGCTACTTTGAAGAATCTCAAATATAAAATATTTAGATTTTATGGTTACTACATGATTCTATGTGAGTTATTTCAAAGTTTTGATGTCTTCACTATTATTGTACAATGTAGAAAATATTTTTTTTAAAACACACAAAAAACGGAATGATAGGTGTGTATACAGTTGAAGTCGGAAGTTTACATACACCTTAGCCAAATACATTTAAACTACGTTTTTCACAATTCCTGGTATTTAATCCTAGTAAAAAATTCCCTATCTTAGGTCAGTTAGGATAACCACTATTTTAAGAATGTGAAATGTCAGAATAATAGTAGAGAATGATTGATTCCAGATGTTATTTATTTCATCACATTCCTAATCCGTCAGAAGTTACACTCAATTACACTCAATTAGCATTTGGTAGCATTGCCTTTAAATTGTTAATTTGGGTCAAATGTTTTAGGTAGCCTTCCACAAGCTTCCCACAATAAATTGGGTGAATTTTGGCCCATTCCTCCTGACAGAGCTGGTGTAACTGAGTCAGGTTTGTAGGCCTCCTTGCTCGCCGCACAAGCTTTTTCAGTTCTGCCCACACATTTTCTATGGGATTGAGGTCAGGGCCTTGTGATGGCCACTCCAATACCTTGATTGTTGTCGTCCTTATGCCATTTTGCCACAACTTTGGAAGTATGCTTGGGGTTATTGTCCATTTGGAAGACCCATTTGTGACCAGGCTTTAACTTCCCGACTGATGTCTTGAGATGTTGCTTCAACATATCCACATAATTTTCTTTCCTCATGATGCCATCTATTTTGTGAAGTGCACCAGTCCCTCCTTCAGCAAAGCACCCCCACAACATGATGCTGCCACCCCCGTGCTTCACAGTTGGGATAGTGTTCTTCAGCTTGCAAGCCTCCCCCTTTGTCCTCCAAACATAACGATGGTCATTATGGCCAAACAGTTCTATTTTTGTTTCATCAGACCAAAGGACATTTCTCCAAAAAGTATGATATTTGTCCCCATGTGCAGTTCAAACCATAGTCTGGCTTTTTTATGGCGGTTTTGGAGCAGCGACTTCTTCCTTGCTGAGCGGCCTGTCAGCTTATGTCGATTTAGGACTCGTTTTTACTGTGGATATAGATACTTTTGTACCTGTTTCCTCCAGCATCTTCACAAGGTCCTTTGCTGTTGTTCTGGGATTGATTTGCACTTTTCGCATCTCTAGGAGACAGAATGCGTCTCCTTCCTGAGCAGTATGATGGTTGCGTGGTCCCATGGTGTTTATACTTGCGTACTATTGTTTACACAGATGAACGTGGTACCTTCAGACGTATGGAAATTGCTCCCAAGGATGAACCAGTCTCGTGGAGGTCTACACATTTTTTCTGGGGTCTTGGCTGATTTCTTTTGATTTTCCCATGATGTCAAGCAAAGAGGCACTGAGTTTGAAGGTAGGCCTTGAAATACATCCACAGGTACACCTCCAATTGACCCAAATTATATCAATTAGCCTATCAGAAGCTTCTAAAACCATGACATAATTTTCTGGAATTTTCCAAGCTGTTTAAAGGCACAGTCAACTTAGTGTATGTACACTTCTGACCCACTGGAATTGTGATACGGTGAATTATAAGTGAAATAATCTGTCTGGCAACAATTGTTTGAAAAATTAATTGTGTCATGCACAAAGTAGATGTCCTAACCGACTTTCCAAAACTATAGTTTATTAACAAGAAATTTGTGGAGTGGTTGAAAAGCGAGTTTTAATTGACGCCAACCTAAGTGTATGTAAACTTCCGACTTCAACTGTATACATATATATTTTTTAAATGTTGTATAGGGAACATTTGTAAAAGAGACCGAGGTCTCAATGTCTTCCCTGTTAAAATGAAGGTTGAATAAAAATACCTTTAAAAAATATCTGATAACTTGACTACGCAACCAATAAACTGATTTGTCCTTTGTTTACTTGACGAATGAGATGGGGAGCGTCGCGCATCCATAATAAAAAATAAAAAAAGTGCACTACATTAATGATGTTCTATCAAGCGTGCAGTGATATCCGAGAGGAGGGGGACCGGTGTTCTTTGTTTGTTGTAACTTTGTTGTAATATTGCCAACGAACATGGCAGTTCTAGTTAAGGACAGTGCCATGTGTTGGCCAAGCAATAGCCTATAACTACAGGCTTGAAAGGATTGTTAAGTTGCTTTGGAAATAAACACACAATTAAACACACCCCAGAATTATTTTCTTACTTTATGTTCACTTACCAATCTGAGCCATAGAGGTGACTCTAGTCGTCCTTGAACTTGCCGTTGATATAGGGCACCCAGTCCAGGATCAGCCTCCAGTCTGTAAAGTAGACAAGGGCAACTCCGCCCACCGACCCCCAACCAGCCATTGTGGGAACCCTGGACAAATGATAACATGGGGGGGTAGATATTTGAAGTCCAGTATCTACTACAGGAGTTTGCACTACAGTTGCCTATTCAGTCCCTCCCACCCCCAATATTTAACCCCTTGACCACTCAACCTAGAGATCACTTGAGGTGGTGTAGGCTATTTTGGTTGGCATATCAATACAACAATGTATCTAAATTCCTATCAAATCGAAAAAAGGGGGTCAGTCTCACACGGTCACACATCAAGGCCAAGGGTAAGCTAGCTAACTAAACTCCACTCCATGGTGAAGGAAGTGGAGATTGGGCCCTAAGGGTAAGCCATCTAGATAAGACGGACTCATGGCTCAAGTTGTAAACAACTGGCAACACTAACACAAACCAAAGACTTGGATAAGGGGTAAAGCAAACACACTCCAACAAGGTGGATTTGGTAAATATGAGGCCATAATTAACACAAAGGCCTGATATGTTTAGCAAAATTAACTAGCTAGCTATTTTACACCACAGATAGGCAAAGAACAGTAGCTAACGTTAGCTTGCTAGCTCACTGCCTTGTTAGCGAGCTAACTGAGTGATGGGTCGTGGAAGAACACGTTGGACCTGTCAGAATTAATTTATACAAGTCTAAATACGTTTTCACAAAATTATAAACAGACTTCAACTTACCACGTCCTGGCGATGGCAATGTACTTAGCCCCAATCAACTTCTTTAGCACTTGCACCATTCTGAACTGATTGAGCTATAAGAAGATTCTGACCTTCCCCTCAAACACGGTCGTCACTAGTTACCACAGCCACACAAGTTATAAACCCCGACCATTACTAAAATGTATATATATATATATATTTACATCTGATTTTAAACCTAAACCTGATAATAACATTAAGTTAAGATCAAAAAGCAAACGTTTGTTATCATGAATTATTACGATAACGCCAATTTGACTTTGTGGCTGTAGTAACTAGTGGAACCCCCCCAGAAAGTCCCAGGACCACCTCAGGACTGTCCGTTGTAATGCCGGTTTGTTAAAAAGCTGTTAAACTGAAAATCACTATTTCAAATAGGATAAAATAATGTTCTCCGAGCAGAAAAGGATGCAGAATATTGTTGGTCTATGCATCAAGGCCATCTTATTTACAAGCTTACAAGGAGGTTTGAGAGCTAAACCTGCCTGAGTTTACCTTACAATCCTTTATCATCAGCTAGTTATGCCACAATTTAGTTTCCTCCCGATTCTTTAAACATCAAAACATGTATTTTATTAACTTAATTGGTTTACAGATAAGGCTATATATAAATCATAGGCCTATGTCTGTCTATTTGTGGTTCAAACTGACAATGCCATCAGTTTCTATTTTTATTATGATGGCATCATTTAGCTACCTTTCCAATAGTAAGTAAACCAAATCATTATCAAAAAGGTTCACTTTCAGAGCTCAAAAGATCCAAATTCCACCATTTGGAAAACATTAGTAAGGGATTGTGGGCTATACTTTCTCAGACCTTTCTGCACCAATGGGAGATTGATAGAAACCATTCATTTTCCAAGCTATAATCAACCCTTTATTACAATGTTTTCCTTTATTTCCTTTTTTTATGTATACAATATTCAAAAGCCAGACATTGAAAAAGGTATAATTCTGTTATTAAAAATGGCACATTTATTGCTACATTACTGTTATATACAGGACAGTTCTCAATAACTACTTTATATATATAAAAAATAATAAAGGAGACTGGGACTGGAGGCACTCTGAAGACACTGCTCAATCTTGATTGTGTCCTCACTGCAAGTGTAAGATGCCAGGCTCTGTAGCAGTGTGTGAGTAGCCCCATTTGAATACATACAAAAAAAGTATTTCCCTCCTCCTTGAATTGATCTATGATCGGATGTAAAAAAAAAAAAAAAGGGCTTTATAAATACATTTGATCTGAAAGAAGTGGTTAGGAAAAGAAAGGTTTGCTGTCATATACCAATGAAATCAAAAAGTTATTCATATAGCACATTTTAACAGGTTGACATTACACTTCACACTATCCAGTCATATCATTGGGCAAGGAGGGGTGGATGCACTTATAAGTATTCAAAAACAGGGCCAGTGTCAATATTCAGGTCAAGAGAGACAGAAAATAGACCCTCCATCTTTCCCCCCCTATCCAACAACTCAGAATACAGGTTGTGAATTGTCATTTTGGGATGTTCACAGAATAAGCAATGACAAATCAGCTCAGTCCATTTTTTCCCCCTCAGAACAAATCTTGTATATTTAGTACACATTTAACCTTGTAATAGTAGAGAAACAAGTCTTCAAATCAACTCTTTGAAGAGGTACATAAATACCTCTTACAAGAAGTCACTGTCAAAGTCAATAATGAGCTGGCAATCAGAAATAAGAAAGAGAAGTCTCAAAGCAAAGGAAATGGTCATAAATGACTAAATATAGCATCACTGCTGCGCGCTCTTTTTTTTTTTTTTTACACAGACAAATTTTGTAAGTTGTAATATGACAAGAAGCTCCAGTTATCATGGCTCAAAATAACACAGCCCCCCCACTTCAAAGCTGAAGCCATATATTGACATTGAGGTGCTTCGAAAAGCAAATCACAAGGGCAGAAACCAGCATCTTAGAACCCAGTAGTGTTGAGTGGTTTTTTAATATGGGGGGAGGGGGGGCAAACAGAAACAAACAAAACCAGGAACCTGACCCCACGGCCACAACTTAACAGTAGTTTGGACAAATGGTCAAATCAGTAAAAAAAATATTAAAAGTTACTAAGCGATATACATAACGTTCATGTTTATTTAACTAGATACATTGAAAAAAAGCCCATGTTTTTTTTTCTTCCCATTCTCAACTTCTTCCTGAAAATTGAAGGGGGGGGGGGGGGGGTGTCATCCGATGTACCTCTACTCCTGGCGATACATGAAATGTTATGGTTAAAAAGAGAAAACTGTCTTTATAATTATGAAAATACAAGTTCAGGCACTGATAAGGCATCACTCCCCAATAATGACATCTTTAGTCTTGAGAATGAAAAGGCCACACTATTGATTCAAAACTGTATTTTTCTTTTCCTCTATTTTTCTACAAAGTAAACTTAAATCCTTCTCAATACTATGACCAACAGGTAACAATGCACATTTCTGCCCCTGTGGTTAGATGGTGCTGCTATACCATGTCTGAGGCCATGATAATAACTTACCACAGGAATTAACACTGTTGTATTTTCAAACCATCCTGTATCTTACACAAACTCCTGCCTCCAAAATAACATGTCAGGACACTCTAGCATAGCTGCACATTGATGACCACATGGATGAGTGCAGAGTAGAATGGAACGTTTGAAATGAAGATAAAATAACATTGAACCGACTGACAAAACCTGGATACATACTTGAAAATGAAGGCAATCCACATTTGAATGGTACATTCAAAACCAGTTGCATAATTACAGTTCGAGACAGAGCCCGTCTCCGTAGATGTTTACTTGTAAAGTGACACTACCATTCAGTAAGAACACTTCAATAGGACAGTCAGAGGCATCCACTCCATCCACACATTCCCATTTGAAAATAAATAATTCATCTGGGTAACAGACAAAACACACTTCCTTAAATGTTTTTTGTTTTTTTAACACAGGAACAATATCTTAGGCCACTGTACCCTTATCAAATGTAGCAATCGGATCAAAAAGGTATGCACCAAAGACTGACAGCTTAAGTCACTAAATACATAATGATAATTAAGCCTACAACTGAACCCATCTGTCTTTGTTTATATTCTGAGCCTGTGTTTTTATTCAACTTTCCTCTCCAATGGCAAGTTGACAGTGCAATTGGAGTTCATTTTGAAAATACATTTAATATCATCTCTTCATTCTACTCAACTACGATACACTCTAAACTTCAAACTAACATTGTCATTCATAAAAAAAAATCTACAATGTATAGACTAACAAAAAATATATATTTATTTATATATATATATATATATATATATATTTCATTTTGCCCCACTTGAAATAATATCCTTGGATTTTTGAATGAATGAGGTGGATTTACAAAAGAGATTTTGCCTCACTAAGTAGCCACTTTAATAATATAGTCAGGACTTCACAAGGAGAAGGGTGAGGACTTGATAGTTCATTGGGAATGCTCAAAGCTTCAATTTTAAGAATAGACAACTTAACTTATAACAAGTATTAAGATTGTATTTAATTATGGGCATCAATGGTTGATCCTGCATCTGCAAATGTGCACCTAGTGTTAGTCTTTTAACAATGACAATGCAGGGGGTGAATCATCACATTTAGTTTGGTGTCCTTAGGTGGTGCGTGTTGGTACAGGGTCAATTGATTTGAAAAACTCAGAGGGTGGCACTACACAATACGGCCATAAGTTGCCCATCAAACCAAGCCTCCAATCTCATGAGAAAATGTGACAGAGTGGCTGGTTAGCGCCACAAGCTTTTCTGTAGTTTTTGATGGAGTCAATAGTAGCCTATGGGTGAGATGAAGGATGAAACTCTTCTTTTGTGCTGTAAAACTGCACTTTGTCCTCCTCTACCCCTGGCCAGCTAAACCGGCATCTCCCGAATAACCTACACTGAGGGGAACAATACTGGAGTCTGAAATACCATTATTTTGTTTATGGATGGAAAGAACAGCCTTGGAGAATAATTTCCAACAACTCTGAGAACATGACAACTGGGCAGCGGAGGTTCATCTCCCTCATCTCATGCCGGGCCCACAGAGTTGCGGTGGGGCCTGCAACTCTGCCCCGACGCAGGTCATGTCCCCTCTCTATTGCATGGGTTTGGTTACATAACATATGTAAGACTGTACCATTAAGTTGGGAATGACAAAACTACACCTGAAAAAAATGTGCTCATACATATAACAACCCCTAAACAAAATGTTCCGCAAATGTAAGCAGTTTGCTTAAATGTCTCATATAAAACATGTAACAATTAGGCACAAATCCTTGATTAAATTTGTCATTTGTTAGGCTTCTATCGTTCACAGAGCACCTCTCGGCAGTGTGTTGAGTCCCATTAGTGGCAGGACACTATTACTCTGGTGTTCCATCATGTTATAGAAGCAAAAAATATATGTATAAAAAAAATGAAATAAAATAAAGTTCACATTTGCGCTGGTAGTCATGGTCATGAGTGCGGCAAATTGGCTGTGTCAGTTTTGGCAGTATGCATGTGTGGATAAGGGTATGTGAATGTGCGTCTTGAAACTGAATTTGACAATACACAAAAACATCAGTATACGTGTACACACACACACACACACTGAGAAGAACGGGTGGAAGAAGAGATTAAGGCCACATCTTCCGAGAGCCAAGGGAATTCCATTAGATCTGCAAAGGAAAATACAACAGTGGTAGTATTCCAAACTTGAATTTTGGTGAAGTGATCAACTCAAAAGTACTATTGACGGATGAAGAGGTACCTACCTACCTGGTATTACATATGACTGACTGGGTTATGGCCGTCTCCCCCCATGCCGGGGTGGCCTCCCGAGAGCTGCATGGGGGAGTCACCCACCACCCCAGACACCTTCTCCTCCTCCCGCCGCTTCAGACACGCTGCTTTAGGGTTCAGGTTACGTTCTGACGAGGTGAAAGGAGAGAAGATGAGTTTACATTGCATTCAAGTTAGTTATCCAACTTTCCATTGTGCTCCAAACCTATTTAATCCTTTAAAAAAATATATACATAAAACTGATTTTCTGGTCTGAAAAACAGCTGGATGAAATATTCTGTTCGGGCCTTCGGTCCCTGAGGAAAGAATACACACAGGGGACAAAGTAATACCGAGGTCAACGCGTAAAACAAATGCAAAGAAATATGGTCACAGCAGCGCTGCGTTACCTCGGACTTGCTGCTCCAGGTTGAGAATGACGTTGACGGCTTGATGCAGGATGAGCA
Source organism: Oncorhynchus mykiss (assembly GCF_057628025.1). NCBI lineage: Eukaryota > Metazoa > Chordata > Actinopteri > Salmoniformes > Salmonidae > Oncorhynchus > Oncorhynchus mykiss. Next base: position 64,852,886 of record NC_143026.1, read on the forward strand.
GCTTGGTCTGAGGTTTGTCGTTGCTGAGGTGCAGCTGGCACATGCGGCCCAGCTCCTTGAAAGCCTCGTTGATGTCTCGCACTCGCAGCCGCTCGCGGGCGTTGTTGGCCACTCGCCGCTCTTTCTCACGCTCTACCTTTACCTCTGGAGGAAGGTCCTCGTCATCCTCATCCTCTGGACTAGAAGGCGGAAGACACGGAGAGGAATGAAGCCACGGGAGGGCGACACTCACAAACCAAGCAACTAGACTTTCAAAGAGTTGGGCCGCATGTGCCAGCTGCACCTCAGCAAAACATGCAAAGCATAGATGCCTAAGCATTTAGCTGTCATTCTAAAAGAATCGTGGGTAGCACCAGGAAGTTATGTAGTTCTGAAAGTAAATGTTTTAAAAAGGAAGCTCCAGACATATTATTAAACAGGTTAATAGACATACAATTGATCCGAATAGAAAACATTAATTCACTCAAGACGAGGAAAATAAGTTAACAATGTCAGTGTAATGAATAATAAGGACTATTCGATTTGGTAAATAGACTAAATAATGACTTTTATCCCACATAGATTGGAAAGGTTAACTTTTACCATTATGCTATTCAATGTCACTTTGTCAACTACTATGTCTATACCATCAAACCAACTTAAAATGTATGTGGGGACCTTTGCAGAACAGTGGACATGGCTCCTCGAGCATTACAGTCTATGGATGGCGAGACTTACTCATCTCCCGGGTCTGACAGGCCTGAGAGGCCAGAGAGGATCTGGAGGGTCAGCGCCTCCTTTCTGAAAACAATGGGACATGAGGGGAGGGCATTACACAACTAGCTGGAAATGGAGTGACCAACTCAACGAACACAGCTAACTAACAGTGGTAATTGAGCATATAAAATGGGGGGTAATGTCATGTGTTTATCCTTGTATTTGTTTGCGTAACAGAATTTAACAACATTTCTACCTATGTGGGATAAAATAATCTACAGCACACAAAGAAATATGGCCATAATAACACTGCGTTACCTCTGATTTGCCTTTCACTATTTAAAGAATAGTTTTAAAAAAAGTGGATATCCAGATAGTTGAAATACATGTGTTTTAAAGAACAAATGTCAACTGCAAATGGGGACTTGATTGTGCGGTGCACTTGGCTTGTTGTTTCAGCACAGACGGGGAGCGGCACGAGAGGAGCAGGGACCGGTGTGTCTGATACAGAGAGAGAGAAAGTAGCCAAACCAACCTGCGCAAGACAGATAATCTACCGCAGCAACAAATAGGTCTATCATCTCATCTGGTAGTGTCTGTCTTTACTGCATTGAATCCATGTAAACAAGCTAGCTACACTAGCCACCAAGTTAGTTAGCCTCATTTAGCCTTGCTAGCTGGCTCTTTCGCTGCACTCCCCGCAACAACTCCATTCATATTAAACAGCCTAGCTATTGGTTGATCATTGCAGCCTATTCCTTCTCATTTAGCCAACTTAAATCCTGTAACTGTTATTCCATTTTGTATGGATGAGAAATCTCCCACTTCACTTGCTACACGTGGAGCCTCTGACAGTAGTGCTGCTTTGAATTACATGTGAAAACCAACGGCCGTTTGGATATTGGAATAACCGTGTCCATCCCTACACTCAGGCATACATTCTGTATCACAGTTACCACTATCAATAGTCAGGGTGATCACCTACCTTGCTCTGATGCGTTTGGTTTCCTTCTTCTCGTCTTCAGACTTGTCAGCGATGGAGGAGTTCTCTTCGTCCTCCTTGTCCTCTCTCTTGATGTCCGAGCCACTGGACGAGTGTGTGGAGCGGGCCACGCTTCCTGGCAGACCTGTGGAGCAGAACGGAACCTCACCGTCAGTATTTCCGATTTAAAGAACAATTAAGTAGCCCATTATCTTATTTGTTTGCCATGGTGGACACATTACATCAGGGAAAAGGAGTACAGCTCACAGCGAGGATGAGAGTAGCGAATGAGAGTGTGTGAGAGGCGCGTGTGACTCACTGGTGAAGCCGTCGGATTGTCCAGTGGACTGAGGGGGTCCGGAGGCGTGGTGACCGTGCAGCAGGGTACTGCTGGGAGGAAGGCCTGTGGGCTCCTCATGATGGTTTCCTCCCTGGAGAATGGGAACAAAGCATGTGATAAAACACAACAAAAGCATCATCACAATCTCAGTGATGTAAGACAACAGGCGTTTAGTGTTGGAACCAGAGGTCAGAGGGCGTGTTCACCATGGCAGGGTGTCTGTTGCTGAGGGCCAGGCCAGCGTTGGAGAAGGCCTGAGAGAGGCCTCCCAGGCCACCGTTGTGCGCAGACGACACAGCGCTCAGCAGGCTGTGCATGTCAGAGTGGGCTCCTCCCCCCAAGCCGGGCGGGCCCTGGACAGCGTGGCTACGCAGCACGTGGATGGCCTCTTCCAGACGGTCCTCCATTTTGTTCTGCTGCAAGGAGACAGGGCAAATCTCAGTCACTACGTTGATAATACGATCACATCAAATAATAGTTTATTATTTGTAGTAAAGAGTGAATAGTGCGTACCAGGGCGTGCAGTTGCCCTTCGTAGTTGGGTGACAGGGCAGACTGCCCTGAAGGTCTTGGCCATTGAGATGCAGCTCCTGCAGAGAGAATAGATAAGATGCCACATTTACACGGAAAAGTGACAGCTCTGATTTCTACCAGTAGATGGCGATCCAGAGCTCCAGTCAAGATCATGTGCTAATAGGGGATCATTTCCATTACAGCTTTTCATCACTATTTCATCCAATTGTCTGCCCTTAAAACTCTTAACTAATACAAGCTACCAAATGCAGCAAATATAACAATCCATTATGTATACCTGCAATTCCCTGGGGCGAGCCCACTGGGGTGGAGGGTGTGGAGGAGAAGTTGTTACTGTTGTGGTCCGAGGGGTAGATCTACAACCGTCAGGAAAGAGTACCTTCAGCTACTGAACAACAGCACACACAAAGACAATACAAAACAAAAAGGCAGTAGGATTTTTTTGGAGGATTACTCACCGATGCAAGAGCCTTCCCAATCTCATCCCCTGAGCTCCCTGCAGTGGCGCCTCTGTTGGCTGTGGAGAGAAGATGGCTTATTGATCAAACATTATTTTACAAGGCAGAAACTACCACAAAAAGGTCTCCAATAAGCTAGTGACACCGCTTTAAATACACTGTTAAACCGAGGGGCAGCACAACATGTTTCACAGGATATAGACAAGGTAATTGGTTAAAAAAAGCGATTGGTTGTCATGTGAGCGTTAGTTGTACCCATGATGCCGTCTGCTCCGTTAATGGAGGGCGTGTGGTTGTAGCTCCCAGAGCCAGAGTGGAAGCTGGGTGGGAGGCTGCCGTTCACCTCACTGCCATGGAGAGGGTAGTTCTGTGGGGACAGAGGTAGGGGTTGACGCTTCTGGAGGGAGGACAGAACAGCTTGGGTTAGAGCCACTTGCATGGAAGTTGGATTCGTCATAGAGGAGAAATGGCATACACAGAATACAGAAACAAATAAAGATTACAAAAAACATTGTTGCATGTACTAATTCAATACAACAGTTACTTCAAAAGGAAAACCATTAGGAATTTGAATATAAACGATTTGAAATATTACATATTGAGGGGCTGTCCTCACCATCCTGTCCTGTGGGTTGATGGCAGAGAAGGAGCCTGGCTGGCCAATGTGGGGGGAGTTCCCCAGCATGGCAGAGTAGCCAGACTGACCCAGAGGTCCTGAGGAGGCCCAGGGGTCAGAGGAGGGGTGGAGGCCCTCTGTCAACAACAACAACGAGGGTTAGGCAATGGACTTATTACTCACTGAAACATGACTAACTCCAGGGCATTTTAACTCAACACATTTTAATTTACTGTTTTTGTTTATTTGCTTAAAATCTCTGACCACAACAGGTGCTTATTAGAGAAACAGGTTTCTATTTAAGACAGGCGTCTATTTCCTTAATGCACAATGCTAATTTGCATAGTTCATTGTTTACTTCCAGCATTTTAATAAAGGTCTTTAATTTCCTGCACTAATGTGTTACCTACACACTGTCACATTTCTTTTGCCTCGATACAAAATAAATGTAAAAAAGAAAAACACTTTTTTGACTGTGCATTTATCAGTTCTTACTTTTGCCACTAGAGGGCGATTGGCCAGTCTCTCAGGTCTTGTACTCCCAAAGTGTTCTTGTGCTTGCCAGTTAGCTAGCAGTTCTACGCTGTTAGCAGCCAATGGCTAGCAGTTTGTTACTGCCGATAAAAATGGATGATTGCAATCCTTGTTTCGAGTCATTACTGAATTATTTAATGTAACAAGTCAAACATTAAACCTTGTAAAGAATGAATGGTAATTCACGGTAACCTCAAAACTATTCGATTATACCCAGCGTTTATTTGAAACAGGCGTTTGTGCTGCCTGGTTATTAAAAAAGAGACAGGTGGCTATTTGAGACCGAGTTTAATTGAAGTTTTACAGCACCTTTAACATAGAGTTAAAATAACAAAGAAAGGTTAGACAGTGTACTCACTCCAATGACAGTTTATGAAAGTACTTAAAATGGTTACCTTGCAAGTAGTTACCTTGCATGTAGAAAGAGCCTGGGTAGACAGAGCCAGGTTTGGTGCCAGGATATCCTCCGTTGTCACGTGCATATTCATCCCCAGAGGAAGAGGCATACACCTAAAGGGTCAAACACAGTTGACGTTAAGCGCCATTTCAAACACACACACGACATATGCCTACATTTAGCCTGCCCTGGAATAAAGTTGTCTGCTCCTTACATCTAAATTGGCAGGTGTCCCTATTGCCAAGACGACGACAAACGCATACTGTAACTGCCAATAATAAAATGGTCTTAATGTGTAACGTTGTTGCACTAAGCAGCCAGGAGGTGGCGAGGGTGAAGCTGGCATGCTACCCCTGCTTGTGCTGTGTGAGAGAGCAGCACAGTGGCCATGCTGGTCACGGCGACAGCTCCAATCCCACAGTCCAGCCAGTGCATCCGCTTTCCCAGGAGCCTAGTGACATAGCAGGGTTACCGCCTGCAGCTCGCCTCTCACTGGTAGCTCACACACCATTGTCGAGCCCATGACCTCAAATCAGCAAGGGGATCACATTTAATGATTTCTCAGATTTCTACAGTATAGTATTGTATTGACAGTTTTAACATTTAATTGTGGGAGGGGGGGGGGGTGATATGAGTGTGTCCCAACCATGGGTTTGAATACTCAAATATACATTTTTGTTAAATGGCCCTTCAATGCTTCAATGGGTCATTCAAGTTATTCTGAACCACAATGAATTTCACATTCAAAATGCCATGCCATTCCCGAGCCTTCTTGCCCCATAAAATTCATACGGACACAAAGATCCCAGCTTTCTGACACTATAACCCATCACTCACACTTTCTGGCATGTATGAGGAGACAGAGGGATGAAGGAGAGAGAGAGAGAGAGAGAGAGAGAGAGAGAGAGAGAGAGAGAAGAGGGGGGAGAGGATATGCTGCAAAGAATGCTAATCCAGAAAACTGTTTTTTTTTCCTGTAATTTGATTTAACAGGGAGAAGTGGAAAGGGAATGGAGAGATGCACTTCTAATTACAGAGCCATCTGCCTGTTCCTGGACCCGGTCCAACTCCACAGGCAGCTGGGCTGAGGAGAGCCGAGGAAAGGGCTGAGAGAGGTGGGGGCTGGGAGCCAGTCAGCGAGAGAGGGAGGCATGGGGAGAGAGGTGGAGAGAGAGATAGAGAGAGAGAGGTTGGGAGGGAAAGGGGGCGAGGGAGGGTATTAAGGCGCTGATGATTTATGAAATAGGCAGAGAGATAAGGCTGGGGGGACAGAATAAGGAAATCTGAATGACTTAAAGCATGATATGGCGAGGGGAGTGTGAGGTAATAGGGGATTTACTACCATCACAGATAATTTGAGAGAACAAGCCAGAGATGACTTCATTTAACATTAGGCTTTGTCTTTCACGGGAAAACAATGTTGAGCGAATCCTCTGCTCTAGATAGAGGTGGGGGAATGAAACAATGATTGCGGGTGGATAATTCTGTTCTTAAGAAGGAAAGAAAGAGGATTTCTGGTGAAAATCCTCACTAATGGGTGTTTCATGTAATTCAGGTTATGGCCGTGTGTGAGGTCCTATAGTCAATGGCAAAACAAGTGATGTAATATGATAGAAAACAGATTCCTATCAATTTAGAGAGAAAATACTGTCTACATAAATAATACAACCACCGTAGATGGCTCAGTAATAGGGGCCACAATAAGCCTGGGAAATAGGATGTGACATTTAGGTTAGGGGTCAGGGCTGGACTCCAGTGTACAGGTATTGGAGGATTAGTGGAGGGGTCTGTCGGTTGGGTTGGACGAGTGGGAGGACTGGAGAGCTTTGCCGGACTAGGTTACAACACAGAGCTGAGGGTGCGAAGGGAGGGGAGAGAGACACAGGATCATCAGCAGTCATTAATCTGGGCTCAGACACGGGCTAAGAGGCCTCGCGAGCAGCGCGCCTCACAACTGGGTCACTCACAGGGGGAGGCCACCCAGACCATCATGTGGCGAAGCGTAGGCAGACGGATGGAGGGGGAGAGAAGGGGGGCAGCTGGGAGTTCAAATGAATTTACACTAAAACCCGTGTTTAACATCATCTATGTTTCATAGGTAATGTTATGACCACAGAGGTTTCAATATGACTGTCATATTGGAGAGTGCATGTGGAAATGTTTTCGGTTACAGAACATTTGTCTAATGGCAATATTTATTTTTTATGATCCCTGGCAGAGGGCCTTCCAGTCTTCCACTAATAAGGCATCAGGCAGCCCGAACACACCAGAAATATCTGGACCATCATACAAGGCAAGGAAATACCCCGGCGTGCATTCTCAAGCAGTAGTTCAACACAAACAACTCTAGTGTTATTTACCACTGTTGGTTATTTGGAAGCATTATCAGTAGCCTGAGCAGTGTTGTAGACTAGAGACTATAGTTGCTTATTTGCAGGCTTAGACAGGAACCTTGAGCCCAGTGTTGTAGACTAATGTTGTTTGTTTGGAGGCTCTCTCACAAGCCTGGGCTGTCAGTTTGCCTGAGTGAGCAGAGGCCCCCCTGTCTGTCTGTCTGT